>NC_061136.1:8541272-9147165 GCF_905220365.1 Vanessa cardui
AAATACTAATGTTCACTTTAATTTTATTTCCGAAATTTCGATAACAGTTTTGTCAACGTATATATATCCATACTATAGACTAATTAAGCTCTCGAGTCTCGACCAATTTGCTGTCAAATTGTTGTCTATTTCGCTTTTCTTCTTTTATGATGGGAATGGAGGTCGGTTACAGTAGATTTTAAACGATATTCAAGTTTTTTTTAGTCAATATAAATAAAGCCTATGCTGATATGTAAAATATAAATAACTAAGCTATATATGTTACCACTTCAGCCGTACACACAATTTTAGCGTACAAGAAGTAATTTTAATAAACTATTAGACTCTCTTTTGTCTATAAATTCCGAGGTCTATACATTCAGCAAATATTGATACACAAAACCATCATACTAACTAGCTTACTACCTAGGGAACTTGTTTATGTCCGGTGCTTCTTTCTACAGGGATATAATGTTATTATTAATAGGAAACACTTAAAAATCTATTTTCATTAACAATTTAATAATACAATGTGCCAAAAATTGAGTTAATGGTATTAAGATATAAAGGAACCTAAAAACAAAAAAAAACTTATTGTATTGTATTTACCAAAGACAAGAAATTCTTATTAAGCATTTAACATCTGTTATCTAAATGGAAGCCGGAGCGTTGATTTTGACTTTTGTATTTGTTATTGTTTGACGTTCTGATTGCTGATTAGTTACTGACTTTTAGTTTAGAATTGTGGCGCTTGTATTGAAATTGCGAGCTAGTGTACAAATATAGATATGTGGATGATTTGCAAATTGCGAGTGCAAATAGTTTATTTGGCTAAGAACGCAATTTAATTGGTAATTTTTTTTTGTTTTACTTCTATATTAAAAAAAAATACAAAAATTTAATGATTAAAATTACCTTAAAGTGTAACATTTATTACGTTATTCTATTGTTTTTTTTTAAATAGTTTTGTACTTATTACTTGCAGATTTAAACAAAGATATGACCGTCTATAATTGTGACGAATCTTCGAACCAAATCAATATTTTGCCTGACGAGTTACTAATATATATTTTTAAATTTCTCCCTCTTGATACTATTCTCTGCTGTGAAAATGTGTGTAAAAGATGGAAAAAATTAGCATGCGACCAAGCATTATGGAGACGAATTGTATTAATTTACTCCGGTAAACCTGGTCAGACTGAAGTAAGTGATAAAAACCTTGAGATAATATCAACGCATAGTGAGTATATATGCTGTTTAAAAATACAGTATGTCTATAGTTATCCATCTATTAAATCTGTTATAGACCAATGTAAAAATTTAATTAGTCTTGAATTAGTAATGTGTCGAATTGGGGAAGAATTTGTGAATGACATACTTAACTGGCCTAAATTAAAAAAATTAAGTTTAAAAAATTCTATTCTGCTTTCAGGCGATAAAGACTTAATCATTCCATTTGATAAATTTCAACATTTAAATTATCTAGCTCTCTCTGATTTTGGTTTGTATTCTTTTAATTGTAAGAGTTTATTGAAATGTAGCCACCTTAGTCATATTTTAATTGAAAAAGTGAAAAACCTCGAACCCCACTTTATAAATGAACTCATCAGCTGTCAACAGAAAATACTAGAGACTTTTCATATTTATGGTGGAAATTCTGTTGATGACAATTCTTTGAAACAGCTATCAAATTGCTCACATCTGAAAGATTTGGCTATAATTAGGTGTGAAAATTTGACAGATGCAGGATTGGTCACCCTAATTTCTTTAAAAGGTATAGACCATGTACAGTTATGGAATAATACTAACTTTTCTGAATTAGCTCTGTTAAGGACTCTTGGAAGTTCCACATTCATTAATTTACAAAGCTTGAGTCTCTCTCGAATACAAAACATTACTCCTGTTATAGTTGATCTTATATCTGAATATTATAAGAATCTTAAGTTTCTAGCCTTATATCAGTGCCCTAGAATAATAAACACAGATTATGAGAAACAACTTAAATCCAAATTTAGGAATATTGATGTCGTCCTTTATTAGAATTGGGTGGCTCTTAATGAAAACAAATTATAAAATCCACAAACTAAGTATATTCACAGTATAAACAATGGCATTGTATTAAATGAGAAAAAATCAAAATAATAACAAATATTTCACTAAAGTATTTTTCTTTCAAGATGATGATTTTGTTACATTATGATCATTTACAGTTGCTATTTGTTGTACTAAATAAAAACACATCTAGGTAACTATGATTTGCTACAGTCATAAGCTTATGATATAATTTCAATATATTATAATTATGTTTCTGCTTTTCTATTCCTAGACAAAAGCATGTCAACATGATAATGCAAGACAGTTGGTTTCATCAAATAATGAAAACTGTGAGGTAATTTTAAGCAAACAACTTCGTGCTACCTGTTAGAGGTAGAAATAATGTCTGTGACAAACAAACTCTCTTGCATAATTACTTTTTTGACATGTCTTAAAATATTGATATTAAGGAACAAAAATTTGTTTGTATAAAACCATTTTTCAGTGAATTTAGTAAACTAATGATAATAATTCATATAAGATTAACGTAAGTGTGATGTGGTTTTATTAAGTGATCATATTATATTTATTTTGTTTGTAATAAACTAATGTGTCATACATAGTTATTTGTATGTGTAGAAGTTTTATAACAATATATAAAAATATATTTTTACATCATTCTAATTATACATCACGGCCACCTCAATTTCATCCTCCATTGTTCTGTTGTATTTTTTATAATTATAAACACTTTCCAAAGAAACGAATTGAGTCATAAGAGATCTAAAAATGTTACTTCTTAAAACTTGACCTCAAAGACACAAGAAAAGCAAGACCCAATAAAATATAGAAACGGTATTCTAATTTTTGTAAGAATAGTATTAATTTACTTAATATTTTTGAAGTCTTAAAGTTTAGATAAATTTTATAATAAGTTATTTTGAGAAGATGCATCTAAACTACTACTATTACAATATTATGAATCACAATTACTTTTCAATTTATTTCTATGAAATTTTTCGAAAATAAATTTAGATTGTTCTAGGTTTTTTCTGTACAGATTCCTTTTTGGTTTTTTTCAGGAACAAAAAATACAAACATCCTAATTTATGTTAGATTTTAAACATTATGATTTTCTACTTCTATCTAATATATACAAATTCACTTAAATAAATCATCATTTCATAGTTTTGAAAACAAACAAGTGTTAAAAAATTGATATATGTGACCTTTATTTGTAGTGTTCGTGTAAAAGTTGATGTTTATGTAAGATATTTCCAAATCATAGTAAAATATGTTAAATAAAAAATAAATATTAAGAAATATATATTTATATACCAAAATCATTCTATTTTTTATACCTCTTTTGATACTATAAATGGAATAATGTGTGGACTGTGCTGTGCAGAAGTGTACCAACTCATTAGTTTTCCCTTATAAATCTAAACAGCTTTTATTAGTTCTTCTGTGAGTTAATACATTTATGCACATCATCCAATTGCAATATCAAAAGATACTATGACTATGACTTATAGTTACACATATTGAGTTTAATGATTCACTTTTTCAAATATAAGTATATACCTAATTATTATACATACTTTTAGAATTTAAAAATGCTGTGCATATTATTAAGACTTATGCTTTATTAAAACTCAACACTTATCCATATAAATTGGCTATTCATAATAGTAGATGAAATTCTATACATTATTATTTTTTATTTTTAAAATTTCATTGACATTGAAAAGGGTATTAATTTTTACTCGTAATTGAAAATAATTTATTTTTCCTAAAAAAAGTACTCAGGTTTCAGTAGTTTTTTACCACTCAAAGCATAAGCATGGAACAATAAAATAAAGGATATATTAAGCACATGTACAAATAGGCGGGTAAGGCCAATACCCTGTGGGTATATAATGTTTTGTTAATCAATATAAGAACCCTTCTCCAATACTTTCTCAATATATACAAATTTTTACATACTGAGAAACAAAATTATTCAGTAACTCTAAAATGATAGAAAGTCGGTCAAATAGTAATAAAATTGCGCTTCAATATGCATAATATGACTACATATTTAAGTATAAACTAGCATTTAATTTTATTTGAATTAAATTGTTTTGCAAAATATAAAAATATGTTGTTCTGCAAAAAAAAGTTCCAGTCTGGCTAACAAACAATATTTAACTTTGATCAAATTTGCAAGAATACCTTACATGTTCTTAAAAATCATTATAATGTCATAAATAGTTTTGATTCACGAAATTGTTTGAGTGTTTTGCTATTAAAATATTGAATTTTAAGCACTACAGAAAATGTATGCATATTGTTATTATATCAAAGATTTGGGTACTTTATCAATATAACCAAAACCATAATGGTCTTTAAGGTGTGAGCAGACAAATATAAATAGATTTATTTATAAAGATAATAATGTACAAAAGAGTCTGTAAATTAATTTTAAATTATGACATCTAATATTCTTAATTCTATAAACCATGATGAATGATGATGATCTTATAAAAAGTCTTTACGTGTTGAATTCTAACATTACCATTTCTACATTTGAATTAAATAGACAATATTTAATGTATAAGACAGAAACTTTAAAACATACCCTGAGACAAAAATGTGTAATAATAATCATCGTTTTCGTCCACGTAAGAACTGCAAGGCTTTCTGCATAAGTGGAGCTTTCTTAGGCTTGAAAGAAGATGATGTGGATACGGTTGGTACAGGTGTAGGTCGTCCGCCTCGGAGGACATTTGGTGCTGCAGCCAATGAAGCTACTCTGGCTGCGGGGCTGGCTGTTGCTGCAAAAGCTGTCCCATGTTGTGCCTGTGATCGCAAAAAATATTCATAATTGCTTATTACTACTGGACTGAACATAACTTTACTGGTGGTAAAACTAATAAAAAAAATAAAAAATATTTCATTATTAACAAGTAACAGCTATAATCAGAAACTGGGACTATCCTAGTAAGTAACTAGTATTGCTACTAGTACTTGTGGCAGGTAGTCCCGCTCTTCCATAACATTCTAATACAATATTATAAACGTGTGTGTGTGTGTGTATGTGTGTGTGTGTGCGTGTGTGTGTGTTTGTTTGTGCATGTGTCTTTGTAAAAAACTAGTAATATTACTTCATATACATAATTGTCTTTATGTGGATTAAAGTAATCTAATGTACTGGTGTTACATTGTCTAAATTGAAATAACTGTAATAATATTTTACTTACTTGTTTTTTTGCAACGTTCCGCGGCGGTTTAACAACAGAGTCAACATAGGCCATTTTCGTTTGCTTGATAGGTGCCTTTTTCGCCTCTTGGGCGATTTTAATATTAGCAGTAAGTGACTTAAGTTTAATTTCCTGTTCCTCTTGACATCTCTACACAATTGTAAAAATAACATTAGTAATAAATATAGTTTTGATAGACTTTTAATGTAAATATTTTTATTTAACCTTCGTTCAGTAATTTTCCATTAAATCAAAAATTTATAAATGTTCATACCATATACATTTCTCGCCATGTCTCCATTTCCTGTCGCTTTTTGTTCCTAAAGTTTTTTTCGCAGAATTTCTGCCAAAGGTGATCTGTGTCTTCCATTAGATAAGGGTTGTAGTGTTCCAACACAAATAGTTGTTGCGCCGTTGCTCGATCGACGACAGGTTTAAGTATATCATACGGAACACCGCCAGTATATTCAAGTGCTAAAATATATGTATAATATATTCATACAATTGGAATAAAATATTTTACTGATAATTGTGACCGAAATATATTTTTGTATATTAACTTACAGTCAATGTGTTCCTGCAGTATGTGTACACACATTTCGTACAATGTAGGAATTTTGCCAATTACTTTGTTGCCGGAATACACTTTTGTTCTAAAAAAAATGCGCATTGTATAATACGGTGTCATAATAATTTTACTAAACATAAAATTAAGAAAGATCTATATTAACATTTGGGCTAAGCACATATAGCCCATTAGATGGAATACGAACCACCAACCTTGGGAACTAAGATGTTATGTCCCTTGTGCCTGTAGTTACACTGCCTGTAGTTAGGCAAGATAAAGAAATCAAAATATTGACTGTTAATAAATATTCTGTAACGTAAAAAATATTTATGATTTTGTATGAAAATGAGATATACTCATGATATTTCTTTTTTGGCTTTCAAAGGAATAAACACTAATTTGTTACTTCTCTTACTTAATTTCTGAGAGTCAGTAATTGTTTTTGTAAGACTGTTAATTTAACAATATAATTTCAGAAAGCGAACAAAATGCTCCTGTTCTATGAAACGCGCACAGTGAAAATGAAACTATTATCTCTTGGCCAAATCTTTCATATGTTGAATATTTTGTGTGAAGAATAACATTAATAAAAAACAAGCCTGTTGACTTTATTCTGTCGGTTATAATAAGTAATGCTTTCTATTTTGAATAAATGCTATTTATATTTATAAACCAACGTCGACATTTAAAACATTATATAGAAAATAACAAAATAAGTTATCCTTTATATCTATCTATCTATCCTATGATGGATAACATGTTAATGATATATCATGTACAAGTTGTTAGGGTGTTGATTTTTATGTATTAGGGAAAAAAATTGGCTTTGTCCTTCTTGGAGTTTATGTTTGTTGCATACCATATTTCATCACATTCCGTTCAGCTGTTTTTTTTTATTGTATAGGTTGGCGGACGAGCATATGGGCCATCTGATGGTAAGTGGTCACCATCACCCATAGACAATGACGCTGTAAGAAATATTAACTATTCTTTACATCATCAATGTGCCACCAACCTTGGAACTAAGATGTTATGTTCCTTGTGCCTGTAGTTACACTGGCTCACTCACCCTTCAAACCGGAACACAACAATACCGAGTACTGTTATTTGGCGGTAGAATAACTGATGAATGGGTGGTACCTACCCTGACGGGCTTGCACAAAGCCCCACCACCAAGTTTGGTCGTAAAAGATCGACACACAGATAAACAGACAGAGTCACTTTCACATGTATAATATTAATATATATTAGCAGTTTGCCGACCTTAAATGATAATTTGTTAAATTTATCAAAAACTAGTCGGCTAGTAGAGGTTCGTGGTCATTTAAGCCTCTGTCATTGGTCATTTCACGTCACTGGTCATTTAACCCTCCATCTTAACAAACGAGAAGATTATTGCCAATGGGTCATTAAGAGGCTGCTACTTGTTTACCTTTGGTTCTTAGATGATATACCAGCGTTCATGGCATCCTCATCTGTGAAGTGGGGCAGGAATTTGGGTGGTGGTCGGGGTCTGTAGTTGGGCGATATCTCCGGTAACGCAGATATTTCTAGTGTTGGCAGCGGGGCCAGTTTTGCAGTTGGCGCTAATAGCGTAGCTGGACTCATCTAGAAATATAACAAAAAAATAATTATATTATTTAAGAAAAAGGAAAACGTAGCTGCAATGTAAAATTAACGGACTTTAAAGTATTTATATCACAGAATGCACTTTATATATCGAGTGTGACGTTATAGAGCTTTTTTTATTATTTAATGATTGCTTCATAACAACAATAGTTCAAAGCTAGTATTTGTACTATTGTTGTTAAAGTTCGTCCGCCAAACAATACTACTTGTTTCTTTTGTGTTCTAGTTTTATGCCAATGTCTATGGACGGTGGTGACCATTTACCATCAGGTGGTAAGTATATCTATTTAATTAAGAAAAAAAGGTAATATTAATAATATGAAAAGGAGTTTGTTTATAAGTTTGTTACACGTCTTAACTACTCGTACCAGAAAAAGACATAGGTTACCTTAAACCTGCCTCCTCATATAATACCATAAATAGACTCGAACAAAAATTTGTTTTTTGTCTAAGGCTGGTACAGTATTGCTAGTCTGTATGATTCATAGTAACAGGTAATTATCCTCGGTCTTAATTCGATTTATAACTCACAAACTTTATTTTGATAGGCCAGTATATTATATACTACAGTCCGCAAAGTGAGTGGGAAAATATTAACTTCATAAATATACTTGCCTAATACAAAATTAAAGGTCTTTAAAAATGATCATATAGTGAGGTCACTGAATTTTCTCTATTTAGTTTTTACTTCTTGACCTCACAGATATCTAAGATTTTCCTAATAATAATAATATATTCAAGTCAGTACTCACATCATCATTAGAATTCGGCGATGCACTGTCCTTTGTGAAAACTGATTTCTTTTTCGGTTTGGCAGGACTTACCATGCCTAATGCTTCAGCAAAGCTAGCACCTAAAAACAATTGAAAGGCGTTACACTTCAAATTTCCCTGGTAACAATGTCGCATGCATAATAAAACACACCTGAGCCACAATCTATGCCATCGTCGCTATCCCCGCCAGCCTCTTTTTTCTTTGGTTCCCCCCCATCTTTAGACTTACTACTACTAGACTTACTTGAAGATTTATCTTTACTCTTTCTATTACTTTTCTCTCGATTACTACTTTCAGATTTTCTTTTTTCATCACTACTTTTCGAGTCTTTTGATGATGAATGTTTCTTTTCGCTTTTGCCACTGTGGTCTTTTTCCTTTGAAGAACTACTCTTATCTTTTGTTTTTTCCCTACTTGATGAAGTGTGTTTATCTTTACTACTACTACTACTTTCTTTTGACTTGTGTTTGTCATTTGAAATTTCCTTTTCAGATGGTAATTTATGTTTATCTTTTTCAGATTTGCTGGAATGAGCTTTATCTGAATTATTTTTATGTTTCTCTGTTGTATTGGATTTATTTTTATCTGAACTACTACTAGACCTATGTTTTTCTACATTACTACTGGATCTGTGTTTTTCAGGATTACTGTGGCTTTTTTGTTTTTCCAAACTACTACTGGATGTATGTTTATCTGTACTGCTACTGGACTTCTGTTTCTCAGAGCTATGTGAGGATCGATGTTTATCTGAATGTTTGCTCGAAGATTCGCTTTTATGCCTTTTTTCTGTTTCTAAGGACCTGTGTTCCCTTTCTTTTTTTTCGGTATGATGTTCATTTTCTTTGGAACTCTTGTGTGAATGGGAATTATGTGACTTGTCTTTTGAAGATTGTTTTCGGGCATCGGGTAATGATTTCATGTCTGAACTATTAGTACTGTGATGTTTTTCTGATTTTTCCATTGAAGTGTCGGAATAAGAATCAGTTTTATGTTTATCTCGACTACTTGTTGAATGTTTAGTAGATGAAGATTGCTGATTCTCTTTCGCCATCTTGATTTCGGGTTGCCTTTCTTCTTCAGATGACTGTGAATCCTCGCTCTCAGAATCACTTTGAGAACTATCTGCTTGGCTATCCATTTCACTTTCAGATGAATCTCGTGCCGTTTTTGGTTCTGATTTTACTTTATAACCGTTATCTTTTGTACTTGAGTATTTACATTTTTTTGTCTCAGATTCTTCGTCCTGTGAAGAAGTAATCAAAACAAATACTTAAAATAATTTTTTCATGTCCTTTTCAATTATAATAAACTGCATTTTTTTTAATTTTATCGAAATAATATCAATTGTTTTAACAATGTTCTTAATCTAAAATTTTTATTTTCAAAACAACTAATACACTGCAAACTTTATTTTGCATTTAAAACGAAGTAAAAGGTAATTCTCTGATTAATTTTATTATATAGAATAGAACATAGTACACAATATACACCGAAATATAAAAAATAAAATACAGTTGGAAACAAAAATAACATAATCTTATTTAACAATAATAACTTTTTAATAAAAGTTCAAATTTGTTACTGTTCTGATTTTTTTACTGTATACTATTTTATTAGAGGTCTGCTTCTTGTATTTTTTTATATAATAAAATAAATCTTTGCAAATGAAGTTACCTTAATAACTATTTGTTGTATCTTACCTCGCTGCTTTGATATTTTCTCTTATTTCCATAATCTCCATTTGATTGTTTATGATGTTTTTCTTCAGTCTTTGGTGCTCTTTGTGATTTATCACGCTTGTCATGCTTACTTCTAGAATCACTTGAATCATTCTCGTAGTATCTTCCATTTTCATGTCCATTATAGTTAGTAGCTGTCAAATGAAAACCATTGTATTAGAAGGAAAAAAATATAAAACAAAAGCAAGTCTATAAAAAACATTTTAATCTTCTTATTGTATAAATTTTTTAAATACAAATTTATATCACACAGATAAATGGAATGTATGTTTTTTAATTATTTTCTAATTTCACAAAATGCTCACTGTCATTTTTGTTTTCTTCTTGGTCACTTTCTTCAGCCGCTACCATTGTTTTCCATTTGTAAACAAGTGCCCGGGCTGCTTGGCCCACATCACCAGGTTCTTTACGAAGAGCATTTACAGTGCGACCTACGCCTGTCTCTTGTAAGTGTTGGACAGTCACACTCAAGTTATACAACTTGTCAATACATTTTAAAACCTGAAAATAATTTATTTTTTTGATTTAAGTATCAAAAGGTACACTGCTTGTATACTTCTTAAAAAACATTTAACATTGATATAAATTATGCATATGTGATAATTTTGTTTTTTTGACACATACCACAAAGATTACAAACATTTTATTAAGAAAAATAGTAAGAAAATGTAAGCAATCAAATTTATATAAGTGTTTTCCTATTTTCTAAAATATGTTTATAAATAAATAAATAACAATTTAGTATTCTTAAGAGCTTAGATGTCGTACTATGTTAAACTAATTCAATTATATTTAATAAAATAATTTGTTTGTCAGATTAATGTTTATATAATACACTTGTATCTAAAGGGGTCAATATTAAATGTATTTTTTTATAGTTTTAATGTATTGTTATTAATGTTATAAAAGTTAGCTATGACCGAAAAATTCGTCACATGATAGAATTGAAGTATTCTTTTTTTTAAATTGTATTAAGCATTAATATTTTCAGATTATTAAAGCGTAATAATTATAATAATGAAACCTCTAGATTTTAAATTATCTAACGTGGATATTCCTAAACAAATCTAGCATCTGTACTTACTTTTTGTTCATCATTCGGGTATTTCTCTATAGAATGTTGGTAATGTTTTACCAAATCTAAAACCGACGCCATACCACTACACTTTTTTTAAAAGTATATTGGTTAATATGTAATTAAAAAATAAGTGCCAGCTGGTAAATGGCAACCATTTTTGTCATACACATGTCTATGACGTTATAAGTTGGGACAGGATAGGCCAATTACGTATGTTGGTAGAGTGCGTTTTGTTATTACATTATTTTATGAAATGTTTTAAAATATGTAGTTTTCCATTGTTTGTTATATTGCATTTTTGTAAAACTTCAAATGTTATTAGTTAAAAAATATGTGATAAATACTTTGTTTATTGTAAAAATCCTCAAATTCTTGGTCCTCAGACGTCAGATAACTCTAGTAGTGGCATCTATCACACAAGTAATAAGAAATTTAAATTCATTAGTTTAGGTTATAGTCATTTACAGTAGATGGCGCCCCATGTTAGAATTAAACAATAAATAAATGAATATTAATGTACTATATTTGTTTATCTTGAAGCATAGGGCCGTATTTAGAGGAGGGCAACCGGGGCAACTGCCCTGGGGCCTCCACATTAGTGGGGGCCACAGTTTTCAGCAAATTAACAAATACCGAGATACAGCCAAATTATAATAATGTTATCATTTAATATTTTAAAAGTTACCGATACAAGTAAATAAATCATAGCTTACTGATTGAAATAAAAAAGTAATTAATTCATGATAATATAATTAATTAATTATTAGGTTGTTCTCGCTTCTATTTGTCTAGGGCCCCCACTGCTTTGTGGCCCGGGGGCCTCCAGACCTTCTAATCCGACTCTGTATGAAGCAGACTGAGTTATTATGTAATGATCAGATTTAATATTGCATTCTGAATGCATTATTTATTTACTTTCGAACGGCCTATTATGAAAAACACACGGAATCGTTATATTTATGTTTTGTAATTATTTTAGTCGCCTAATTTTATCATAAATTCAATGGTTTTTATGTAAGGCTCTTAATTTGGATACATAAATTTCTAATTTTTAAGATAGACTTGCCTCTCAGAGCGGAGTAAAATTCGGAAAGAATGGTTGCCAACTGTTGACCACTACAAACAGTCATACTAGTAAAGTAGTATATCATATGCCATTCGCCAAACGTCATACTACTTTATATTGTCGTTATTATTATTTATTCGTTGTGTTCTATTAGAGTTAGTTATTAATTAGCATTCAGTTATTTTCATATAATAATAACAGTGACATTGGTCGCTCTTACAAGAGTTGACAATTTGACGCCGTTTGTATGATTAGATTGTAATCTGACAGTTTTACTTCGATAGATTACAATATAGCGAAAAATAATATTTTAAATTGCAATAACATTTCACAGTTCACAATATTTCGTCAGATTACAGTCTGTCTCGTCAGATTGTAATCTACCGAATTTTGTAATCTTACGGTTACATATACATAGATAGAGTGATAAATAATAGGTGGTAAAAGGATATAGCCGAAATAATATCTTATAATAGTTACTTTTTGGTTTATACCTCGAAAGAAAATGTGTACAATAATTATCGGTACTCCTCAAGACTACGTAATATAATATGAATGAAATTTTGTAATTCTTATGTTTAATTAATTTGTAGTAATAATCATAGTTATTCATAATTTTTAACTTCGAATTTAATGGCAATTCTACATGTTGCAGTATCATAAAGTTATGTCGATTCTCAACATTTTAATATTTTGTGGATTATATGTGTCTACAACATATATGTATACATATTTGTATAAAGACGCATCAAATCAATCAACGTCATTCAATAAATATAGATTTTTATCAACAAACGATCAACCCAATCTAAGCAATCAAGCCTTAAGGTATGTAATATAATATACGTTGTGCCTCTTTCTACCTTACCTTTTACTCTCTGAACTATGACATCGTTTTTCCTAAATACGTTGTAACCATACAGTTATTTACCTTAATGACAGGTACCATTTATTATTAAATTACCTATCTAGACTTTTCATTATAAAGTATTATAATTTAACGATGAACCATAATGACGAATGAATGTCTGAAGCTGATGAATGGTATATGTTATATCCTTGTTCGGACATGACAAAAGTAGTTATATAAATAGGTATAAGATAAGCTTGTATAAGAACATACAATAGTCGACTTTCTCTTCCCACACGGGATGAATTCTCGACTGCTTATATCCTTTGTGTATGTAATTTACTTAAAATAAGAATTAATCAATCCGTTTTTATGTAATTCAAGGAGAATTAGGAACCAACGTGATCATCACATTTAATTATCATAATTTATTATAGTTATATTTTGACTTACACAAAACAACTGTTACTATAAAAAAATTTGAAAAATATAGACACTTTAAAGATTATATATTGAAAAATATTTTTATATATTAATAGATTTTTTAAGGTTTTGGTCGTTCGTACCAACTGGTATTCAATAACTTTGTAATGAAAAGCAAAATTGCTCTTAGTTTATTTCAGGTACATGGCGGACGTCTTCGTAACTACACATTTTATACTTTGGCTCAAACACATTCTTCACAAACATATTTTCTGTTTAAAACGTAGTTTATATTATTTTATTTTTATTTTTGATCAATATATTTTTCGTGTTAGGTACTCCTAATAATTCAAATATAAAAGAACCGAATAACATAATTTTCTCTGTTTGGTAATACATAAACCCGATATATGTATAAAGTGTGCCATAAAAGGCGAAAGTTGTTTGCGCTTGTCAACACGCATCAAAGTCAGATTTACTTGAAAATAACAATGTCGCATGTAGGTAAACTAGTAAACTTCAAATTACCTACTTGAGAATAGTCCGCATGTCAGTCGCAGTGAAATATGGCTTAGGTAATGCGAACGTAGAAAGGGCCCTGCGCTCACGTATTTCTAGGCACAATGGTGTGTTTCGTACGCAGCGAGATCGTTATCATTTGGGAATCACGCTAACAAGTAAACGTGCACGGGCAATGGGAGTCGGAACGTTAGCGCCAAATTCAATATAGTGCGGAAGCGTTGTGGCGGTAATCTGCCTGCGCTCTGCTCGTAGATCGAGATATTTACTTGTATGCTAATGGGGACCCTTACCGTGCGACTGCGTTTCGAACAACCTGATGTGATAATACCGAACGGTACCCATATAGAGTGATACCAAGGCGGTACACGTGTAGATAAGGAAGACTGTCGGGACCAACGGTAATAGAGACAAAGGAACAAGGAGCGGTTGTCATTTTAGTGCCTAATATTCTGATAACAATGGGTACCCCTCAGTAATAAGCTTGATATTGTTAGTAATAATATAGCTTTACCATTATATTTTAGATTGTAGTTTGATAGACGTTTCAAAAGCTATCGAGATTATGTAAATAGGATAGGAAAAGGTGAAATTAACTCAATATTCCTGTTGTACAACTCTAATTTCCTGGCGCATGAGAGCCTCGTCTGTTCGTATCTAGATTATCAACGTAACGTCTACTTAAGCCTTATATATTTAGAATTCGAATTCAATATGATATGTGAGAGGCTAATGTTGTGAAGGGTAAAGGTTTATTTAACCAGATGCAGATGGATTTTCTTAACATACCCACAACATATTTGTTATAACTTCAATTATTGTATAAATAAATAATATTGTAATACTACAAGCGAATGTTTTTAATAAAACCGTGAATATTATTTTCACTGGATTAACAATGGGTATATACCTAATCATAAAACGGCTATGTTTTGTTTCATTCCTAAAATAGCATAGTATTTTCGATTATTTCGATATTAAAATTTGTGACGTAATAATACAATAAGCAGGGTTTTTAAAGCATATGTCATGTACTTATTTATATTCTGCAGGTATTCTCTACTCTGTATTGACTGCTCGAATATATTATAACCCCATAAAATTTTAATTATTCGTTTCATTAATCATTTATTTCATTATAAATGATCCAGTAATGAATAACTGGACGTGAAAGCGGCGTTCTTGAGCGCAGATAATCTGATCAACCGCGCCAAAGCCTCGCAGTCGAGAACAAGGGCTTCGTAATGTAACAGTATAATTGCTGATAGCCGATAGATTTATTAATTTATAACTATCGTAAGTAGTACTTCTGTAAATTATAATGAATTAATCATTTTACTGGTTTAGTGCTTTGCGCGTCTAAGGAGTGGAATCCATAACCCACGACGCTGCAACAGTAAAATTATATGTTTCTTACATTATTACAAAGAAACTAAATATATGTATAATGTAAAACATTTTTAATCATACTTAAACCCTGTAAGGGTTATTTATCAAGTAAAATGAATATGACCTATGCTTG
Source organism: Vanessa cardui (assembly GCF_905220365.1). Lineage (NCBI taxonomy): Eukaryota > Metazoa > Arthropoda > Insecta > Lepidoptera > Nymphalidae > Vanessa > Vanessa cardui. The sequence goes on from NC_061136.1 coordinate 8,556,696, forward strand.
AATAAAATAAAATAATAGGGACTATTTATGTAGCCAAACAATGGCCTAATACAAGAATGGTATTTGGTAAGGACGAACTACAATCATTTATTATCTGTTAGTTATGATACTAAAGTTGCAAGCATACAAAATATTTTATGAAGTTGTTATACAGTATTGTCTTTTCATTATAGTAATAAAACACAAGCTATAAATTACTCCAGCGTTGTTTGTAATCCGTACTGCGGTGCATTCACACATAGCTATTTGGATTAGACGCTAAGATAAGTACACTGATATTTCTTCCTTGATCATCTACTCGCGCCTTATTACATCGCCATCAAATTGATCGATGTCCTGTCTGCGATTGAGTTGTATGATTCCTGCAATAGCTCTGCACCAGTAACTATAATAATAGACTTACGTATTGCTCAACTAATAACGGCTGATGGAACGATTCAACATATTTCGTTTGTTCGAAACGATTAAAATGATTACCACTTTTTTTTAAGTGTAGTAACATTATTTGACATAAGAGAAATAAACAGCATTTTCTAAAGAAAATAGATAAAATACCTATTACTGTTATAGTATTGTTTATTTAAGTATATAGCTTCGATTGTTGAAGTTAAGTACTTTTTAAAAATATATGCAATATGTGTCTCTTTTTGCTTATAAATTTTTTCTAAACATTCACCTTGTTTTTATCGCACAGTTTTCTAGGTTAACAGGACCGATTAAAATTATATGGCGCGTATGATTGATTTGACTCATGTTTGTGTAAAATTAGTCCATTTTACAAGAAATTTTGAGCCAATCCAACATGTATTTTTATTAAGTTAGTATTTATTTATCACATGTTGTCATAATCTATTTTTGATATGATTGATAGTGATTCCTGGGCTTCTATACTTCAGACCCTGGCCGTTAGATGCTTTTATCTAAATAATATTATCTGTACAAATTGTAACTGAACCTATCCCCCTTACTTTCGTAGCAGTGAGCAGTCCAGTTTGACCTCCTTCTAAATTAAAATTACTTACATTTAACATGTCTTGTATTCACATCAAGATGGATATTCTTTTTTCGTAGATAATAAATAATCTGCCGTTTACGGTTACCGTAGGAAAATACTTAATATGGAAAAACATGTTGTAGACTTAAGCCCGTAATTGATTCTAGTGGCATTTGGAAGTCTATCCTCAAACTATCGTGAAATTCCAAGCGAAGTGTAATTTTCCTTCGCAACTAGGTTCAGTTGTAATTTTCATTACTCGTCCCAGAGGTTCGCGACCTACTCTAATTAGCTTAGATGCTTATGATTAAACGGTTCGGTCACGATCCGTCGATTTACTTCAAATCAGTTGCGGTTTTGTCTTGATAAGTTGAACATCAGTCAAGTCTGTTCACGGCCCGGGTATATATTTCATTACTTTATGTAAAGGAATTTATAACTATTATAATATCATAATAAATCTTTATTATAATTACTATATAATGCCCATTTTTTATAAAACAAATTAATACGAACTATCGTATCAATCAAAGGTAAGCCAGATAATTAATATGTCTTGACTATTAATTAAATTATGTTTAATAATAATTTGTTTTTTCATCTAGTCTTTAATTTCTATGATAAGATCGCAAACTAATTTGAACTTTTGTGGGATGTGTTTTCCAATTAATTAAACTTTAATGAATATGTACGTTCTCTGTTGACTTTATATATATGTATATTATTTTAATGGGGACTGAAGTTTTATCTTTAAATATCAATTAAAATAACATATTCTAGTAGAAGGGCTTTTATACCAAGGAATGGCAGATTCTTTATTCCTACTCTTTTATTTAAGCAGATTCTATCTTCAATTCAAGCGAACTTCATTCTAAATTTGCATGATTACTTATCTCTATTTATCTGTTAATTAAAACAGAATGATTCATTTTATGATGTAAATTCAAAGGAAGTTTTATTAAACGGCCGAAGAACGATTTGTTCTTGATTGGAATATGCTCAGTAATTATATTATAAAATTTTATTTAAAATAATATACCAAAGCGGATTAATGGTTATATTGGATATCTTGAATATACTCGGACTTACCAATTAGGATGATACATACAATGTAACCGTAATGGTGTTTCACACACCTGCTTACCTGTAATCAATTTTATAAAATTGTTGCGTCATTTGCAGAATTTCGAAAATTAATACAGCCATTCATTTAACACACAATTAAACATTTTTCATTATATTGTATAGAAAATTAAAATTAAATTATTTTTATATATATTTTTTTTTAAATTCTTTATAAATTACATTATCAATTGATTTTAAGGGCACCTACAAATAACAAACCGTTATTTTGAAGAAATCATTGTTCAAGATTCTAATTAGACATGCCGCCTCGAGTAATAGTTATTAAAAATACAGTTAATAACTTCGTTAAAAACCGAGTACTAATTGCCGTTCGAGTCATATGCTCCAGGCAGTCTTCACATTCTAGAGCAATGCATTCACATCCTTGCTCACTTTATATTATAAAACATTGCCAGCGGCCCTGCCCACGGTGGCTTAATGGTCCCTAGGGAACCTGCTCTCTAATTATGTGAGGTCCTTGGTAATTGTCTGGAAAGCTTTTATTAATTTGCGTCGCCCGCAGTATATCAAAGAAAGCAAATACAAGATCTATATATGGCGACAGACGTTGTAAGAACATAATATTGCAGTAATAAATATTGTACTAATCTAAGTTTATTTAAATAAAACATGTACTCATTTCGTTAGGAATTAAATTATATATTAATTCGTAAAATATGTGAATTAATCATTTATTAGATGGTATAATAATATGAATAAAAAGTAAAATGTAGTTCAGTTGGTATACGTTTTAAGCATTCAGCTAAGTCTTTATTTTGAAATGCAAAACGAAGTATCTAATGGAACGATAATGTTAGACCTATTTGCCACGTAGTAAATATGAGCAAAAAAGGGAATCAAATTTAATAGATGACTAAGATGATCATTGCAACGTGACTTTCTAATAAATATATCTGGCTCACCAGTTCAGATCGACTGGTATATAACGGATTTACATCTGCCACCAACTCCTCACGTAGAATTGTTATTGTTTCCGTTCACTTATGCAGGTATTTTTCCATTTGCGCCGGACTTGCATTGTAGTTGATGTAGGTTGTGGTCTGCTCAGTGCGGTTCCCGTTTATACTTATATTGACCGTGTCGCGGTCAAGAGTCCTCTCGACGTCCGCCTGCCGATGGCCGAGTGTTTGCCGAGCTTTTACTGGGTCATCGCCACGCGTCACTTCTACACCTGTCAATTAACCACGCCTCGACCCCCATAATTACTACTTAAATATTGCACGCTGTAATTACAATACCGTGTCCAATTTGCTCGATGTAATAAGTTGGCGAGCAGTTTTTTTGTCACCGCAAAAAACTTACAACGACGTGCCAATACTGTTATTTTTATTTTGCATATCGGTTTCGGCCTATTGATAGACGCTCGTACGGACGTACGGTTAGCCCCAGAGAAATCAGATATCGGTTTGTCCATTAGAGGAAAACATAAAACATACCACCTGTAATAATGTACCCACATCCGTCAAGATGCTATCTTCTTGAAATAAATTAATGAATATAACTCAGATGAATCAACAGTGAAGAATCATGACGATGCAGATCGCACCTCACAATTTGTATTAAGAACAATGAATCGTTTGGTAAAACACATCTAATATAAAAGATTACCAAAAAATACAGAGAGAGATTAAACGGCTTACGTGGAGCTTTAACATATACATGTTACTGTTATAGTTTGAAAAAAAAATCTATTTGCGAGAATTGCAAACAGAACTTAGAGGGTGGCCATTTATGTCCGATGTGGTTTTAGTACCATAATCTCGTCTGGTTTGACTAATTGGGTGGAGACTAGAGTTATAAGCGCACAGCCATTAAGGCGCGCACGCGCAGACGGCGGCGGTGACAGCCGCGCGACCGTCGACCCGCGTCCGCTAGCGCTCACCCTTAACTGTGTTCTTGGATTTGCATGATGAGCGTTACATCTCCGCGTCTTGTGAAGACGTGATTTCAACTTCCTTTCGTAGTTTAATATTCATGAAGCGACACTCGATTTCAGAGAAATATCTCGAAAGAATGCAAGTGAAACTTGTAGTTAAAAATAATTTGCTTTATTCTTACTTATTAAGTATAATAAAGATTCGGTTACTAGTTATACGACTGCACATTCCTCAAAGACCTGCCATTAATCTGCCGCATAACGAAACGTGGAGGTAAGGACTAAAGACACTTTAATGTCGATGCGTATTAATGGTACTCGTAAATGTTGTTCTGAAGTAGTACATTTCTTGAGCATAGGATAAAATTAAATATATATTAGTCATTTGTTATTAATTAATCCAGAGAAGCAAATATATGTCTAGCTGGTCTGAGTACCTATTTTTGATAACTATGCTGATTTTAGTAGCAGATTTTAGTGAATCAGCCCTTCTATCTAATCCTAGTACTCGATATTGGTTTCACAAGATCTCGGGATAATCCAGGGTTTAAGTAGAACATAGATCAGGACAGCAGTTATGATTATTTTGAAAATTAAAAATATAAAATGATCCCTTTAAAGGTAAACTTAACTAAAACAAAAATTAAACTATTTTAAAATATGCAATTGTTTCTGTTTTGAATTTTATAAATGACAATTAAGGCAGTAATAAATTTTGGCGTTATTATTATATGACGTAACCAACACATAGAAAGTAACTTATTAAATCTCAACTAAAAGTATTGTATGTTTAAAAATAATTTTGTGTAGTAAATGGCTATTAAAATGAATATGTAAAATTTGGTGGTAAAACCATAACAATATTAAATTTTTATCAATTGTTCGAAATCCCTCGATATGATTGGTAAAATTTAATTCTGTATATTCCGAAGGAGCTAAGTACCTATATAAGTTTTAGTGGTAGTGATGGACTATTGAAACTATAAAGTGTAAAAAACTATCGGTTAAGGTTATTTACCTTCCTATTGTTTTCTAGCGCTCGTAGATTTTTTCTTCCTTTACATATCCTACCTTTTCCTGTAATTTGTTTCTTTAGCATTTTAATTGTACAATGAACCTTTTTTGCGATATTTGCGAAAACGCGTTTTTCTAGATTAACCATGGCTTTGTTTAAGGCGTTCTTGATTGAGGCCCCCTTACATTTTAGGGTGATATTGCTTCCACGCCAAATTTAAGATGGCAAAATTGTACATTATCGGTAAAGAAATCTTTGGCAATTTTTATGAGAGATTAGCTTTCTTCTGCTGGACAAAAGGTGGCAGTTGAATTGAAATTATACGCATGCTCGTGTAACAGGTCTTGGGAGGCATGGCTACTATGTCAATAGGTAAACAGCATTTAAATAAATCACGCGTGACGATCATTATTTTCTTTCCGATGAGTCTTAACTGTACTCAGCGGTAATCAACGTGTGAATCTATAATTGCTGTGCAATATGTGAAGATGTAAATGTAAAAAACAACTTTCTAGAAATAAATAACACAACGCGTATATGTTTCAATATTTATTTTTCGTATTTTTAGTCGCGTCGCAAAAAGATGCGACGCATAAAATATTATTTTTAATAAACTTAAAGAGACAATTACAATTTGTCGCAGCAAATTGTGATGTTTTATATAATATGAAAGGAAAGTCAGCTATTTATTCTAATAACTCTTGACATTATCACCGCAGCAAAACGATCGGTGTAATAACAATATTCCAACGATTATATCAGCTGAATCCTGCATCCAAATAATAAAAAAACAAAAATTTTTGAAGTCTATCCTACTCTAACATTTACTGAAGTTAGATCGGGATGGCAAATATATCAAAATAAATGTGAGTGTTTACTCATATTGTATAGGATTTTGTCCGCACAAATCGTTGGAGTATTGCAGTTTTGTACTAATAAGAACTTTTACGTTTGATTTTGAATATAAAAATATTAAAGTAGTATGCATGCACGTATAGTATAGTGTGCACGTTTTAACAGTTGCCCAAATATTCTTAAACACTAGACATTCATAGAACTTAATTATTATGCACTTTTATATACATAATATAATATTCGGTGTATTTTTAATTTTGTTTAAATTAAAGCCATACATTCATTAGCAAAAATCATTTAAAAACATAATATGAAAAGTTTGTGAACAGATAATAATTGATTCTTAAATCAATTTAAGACTACTTTTACTTATACAACTTCTATTATGAACTGTAAATACATATAAATATAACAAAAAAGCCATAAAATCCGAAATTACTTATAACCAAACGTCGTTTATTTAGAAAACAAAACAATGAACATTTAAAATTAAATAGCCATATGTTTTCGATACCAAAAGGTCTATTTGAGTAATGCAAAAAAAAAAAACTTAACGTAACATAAACGAAGTAGATACAACCATAGAAAATATTCAATAGAAAAAATACATCGTAGCCAACGAAAAAAGCTTATTTTATTAACAAATAACGCATATTTATAAATGGACTGATATAATTTTGAATTTAGCATCACAAATAAATATATATATGATAAATTAATTATAATATATCAACAACAGGGACATTAATGTACTACATTCTTGGCTTATGTTTTTTTTTAATTTAAAAATAAATATGTACTCAAATCTATATAAATTAACTAATAATTAACGACTAGTTACATAGATAATATAATGAATAGTATTTCTATAAAATTTTGGAATTATCTTTATCTTTTAAAGGAAATGGAACTAAATCATTAATGGAACTAATTAATTAATTTAAAAGGAAATGATCAGCAAAAAATGTATCGAGGAATTTCCGTAAAACTATTATAATAATTAAAATGTGATGTGATTATTATATCGACGACAGTCTTTGTTAATAATAAACTATAATTATCATAAAACTAGCGCAGACATACTAAAAACATTGTTGATATTAAAAAGTTTCTCGCATAAAGGCCTTTATAATATTTATAACGTGAATAGAAACGCAGCTTAAAAACTCCTTCGATAAAAATATAAGTACTTCATACGGATAACTCCAATAAAAGGCACTTGTTTTCAGCATAAAGCGCTGAATTATTAATAAAATACGAGATAAAAGCTAACCTGCTAAATCTATTTTTACTCTCGCTTCGATTTACCGTTACTGTAGTACGAACCTTGCCCTCGACAACTTTATGCGAAATTTATACCGTTTCAAATATAATAATTTAAAATGTGCGTTCCTGTGTAACATAACGCAAACGATCCGTTAATATTTTAGCCATCTATAAAAGAGAAAAATAAGTAAAAAAGAAGTTACTTAAATATTACATTTTAAGGACTCTTTATACTAAATGTATTCGCTGAGCTATCTTATGAGTATCAATCAATTAAAATTTGTTATTCAACGTTATGTTCAGTGTCAGTTTTATCTTTATCTCGCATACATATTGTTTGTAAAAGGAAGACGTTAAATAAATATATGTTTGAATAGTTGACATAATCATTTACTCTTAACGTTGCCAAATGTAACTAAGTATCTAAATTTAATCGAATAAATACGTGTCAAAAATGAATTCATTATAGTATAGAAAAAACCGTATGTGACTAGTTTTCGTCATAGCTAACGATATTTTAAACATGATTGTGTTCACCGTTAGGTAAATATACATTTTAATAACGAACGCTGGCAATTTAATATCTTTAAATATATGACATGTTATTTTGGCAAGAATAATTCTTATGTAGAGAGACGAGGCGCCAATTTTGTGTTCCATGCAAACTAGACGTTAACCAAGAATAAGGTTAACGAAGCGTTATGTGAGCGGCAACGGATTAAGTTTTTTGATCGAATTCCAACCTCCGTCGCAGCAGTTTCGGGTAATTAAGCTGCCTGTTATACGCGTAATTACATGTGAAAATAGTGTTATAAAAATAACGTGGGGTCGTTGGACTTTCGAGTAAAAAAAAAATCTCGTAAAAACATCAGCAAAAAGTAGGCGAGCACGACTGTCAAAACATGCGTCACGGGATTATGGATGTGTCGCCCGCGGCGTGGTCCCGCGCCGCAGCGCCCCGCGCGGCGCCGACGCTTGCCACTGATGCTCATTTACTCACAACTATCGACTGTTTTCTATTAGAATGACTATTTAATGTCACTGAACTCAATTATCTGCATCAGACATATCGTTTAATGTCTCGCACAATGTGAATACCCGGATGCTTCAGCCATAAAACTTGATGAGAATATATAAAATAAATTGAGAATTTTAATACATACACTCATATATGTACATAGCATTAATTGCATATTAAAATTATACGAGTAACATAATCCAGGACTATATAACAAAGCTTTTGTATATTTTGAAATAAATTAATACGATTTTAATATGTTCTGTCGATTCAAAATCGAATATGTTTTAAAAATATTCATCGATAATCATTTAGTAAGAAATGTATATTTTATATTAAAATTTACTTTTGTTGCAGATATTGTGAATATTGTTAATGAAATTAAATTTAATTCAAACAATTGTGTAACTGAGAGAAATAAAGGTGAATCTTGAATGGGATTCAGAATTGCGCGACCAGCGATTGGCAACCGGCAACTAACTAGTAGCGCTACAACTCTGCTATCATTGTGTGGTAATGAGCGCTCGATACAGGTGGCTCGTGATCCACCCCTAGTGAAACAAATATCATGTCACGTCGACGGTAACATACGGCGCCTATTAATTTATAGCTCATTGTAATCTAAATTTGAAGATGCCGCATTGTAATGCTCATATCACGATCGTCTAAATTGGATCTAACCAGTCGTTCTTGCTACTATAGTTGCGGTTTATGCTTCTCACGTTTCTTAATAATATTATGAATTAACCGACAACGTTATTTTTATAACGTTATAAAAACTAGCAGTACAATATATTTAAAATACGAAGTTTATATCGATAATAAATACAAAAAATCATCATCCAATATAAATATTTCACATGCACATCAAAAGGAATGATGTGAAATTTAATATTTTAATATAATCTAATTAATAAAAATATTCATATCAATATACACAACGCAACTGGCAACATTACAAGAGTATTATAAAAAAGAAACGAATTATAATAAACGTAGCACCTCTTCCTTTGTTACACATCAATCAGTTCGTATCATCAAATATATTCGTATTACTACGAGTCATATTTTTTTCCAATTACCTTGATCGATATCACTTTAATATTAGCTGTCTAAACATCCAGGTATTATGTTTAAAAAAGTCGATAGAATCTATTTTGTTTTCACGTCGAGCCGTGTGCTGGTCTAAGCGAATCGGTGTAGGATGTCTGTGGTGATGCCCCGTAAAAAATCAAACACCTCAGCACCATCGCCTTCAGACTCTTCGAGATTCGGACTGCTGATCTGTAATCAAAATTCAATGCTTTTACTTTAAAAAAAAATCTCATACTATATTATATGCACAAGAACTACCCAACCTTGTAAGGGTCACATAAGACTTTAATTAATGTTATTATTACTGTTTTCTAGAAAAAAAATACACATAGAACCATAACACATTGCCAAATACAGACAAAAATATCATCAAAATCGGTTCAGCCCTGTAGGAGGTCATAGCATAAGACAGAAGAATTATATACACATAAAGATAATAATAATAAAAAAATATATAATAAAATTGGATACTCTTAAGCTATGCGATGCATCTGGTCTGTTGTTTCTAAGCGTTTTATTTTATACTTGCGTGTAGAACAAAACGCATGCGATCCGAACGATGCGACGTTTAACACCTACCTATAACCTGGTAAAACTATAAAAAGATTTTTTCCACTTTTATTTTTGGCTCAGGCACAAACTTGTAATTGGTTCATTTCCATACAACTCATGGCATAATCTGCACATAGTTTACATTGGCAATATTTTTTATTTATCCCCTTTAACATTGTTGTGTACATTAATGTAGTTAGAGAAAATATCCTCGGTCGTAAATGATGGACAAAACAAACAAATGGCTCAATTGATTGAGGCAAGAAATATAGACCACCGGCAATGGAAGCTTAAGTCCGCAAGTGTGTCATTGCTGGTCAAAGACTGCCACTTCTCTGAAGTAGATGGCTTAGAGCGTAGTCTAGTGGGTGGTTAACTTACTGGACTACATTAAGTCGCATCAATTGGAGACAATTAATTGTGATTTAATGTATTTATAACAAAAATATATTCCATGTACATATTAATTAAATTTCAATTCAAAAAAAACTAAGTAGCCATTATTAAAAAACTTAGACGGTGCAATGTTGAGACTGGGATGCATAATTATAATACTTGTAAAAATAGTATATTATGTATATTGTCAATACTCTTAACTATAACTAATTTTATCACAAATATATAACTCTTGTAGTTCTATAATAAATTCACGAAATTCACAAAGAAATACATCTCCTCAATTTTAAGCACAGATATGATATGTAACTATTAGAAAATGACAGTTTACGTTTAATTCGATATCTATTTAAAACTATTTGTACAGTGCTAAATACATGATGTTAATAAACAAATTATATAGAAATGTTTGATAAATGGTAACTGTTATTAACTGATCTAATATATTTGTATATCACCGTACTATTTCAAATCGATTCTGAGCTCTGGATTTATATCGTTCGTTAGTGGGCTGCCGACATTTACTATGGCTCTTGATATCAATGGTCTATATACGGAAATCGTTAGTAATAATTAAAATATACGCATCTATTGTACACATACAATTTTCAAAGCATAACCCCCTTTCTCTAAATATCTTACTTTTATTTATTTATACTTATCTTAGAAATTTCCAAATGCAGACAGCATGCTCTTACAATTTTATTCTTTAAGTATCTTTGAGCGAATAGAGATAAAGAGGAAAAACTTTGTAAGCGATAAATCAAAAACGTGCTTTACAATATTTAAATCAAATATTGTAGGGTTTTGTGCGAGCCAGTTTGGGTAGGTAGCGGAAACATAATCTACCGCCAAAGAGTAATGCTTGTGATTGTCTTGTTCCAGTTTGAAGGGTGACTGATATAACTGCCATAATTGGTGGCGTAGTGCAAATGTAGGGAATGTTTAATATTTCTTACGACGCTAATGTCTAGAGGCGGTGGTGACCGCTTTTTATCAGGTGGCCCACTTGCCCGTCTACCTATGCTATAAAAAAACCTATAAAATAACGAAAGTAGCATTACATAGAAACATGACGCCCGCGCCGGTCACAAAATGCGTGAAGATAATTTGATGATGATAATACACTGATTTCGCTCGAGGGCGAAATCGTTCCGTTTAGGTATTTAAGTGGTAATAAGAGAAAAGATAGCAGTCTAAATTTTGAAAACGGGAGATAATATCACGAAAAGTTAAATGAATGGGACGCAGGCAATGAGTGTGTTCCGTGCTCATTGTTGCCGATTTCTCACAGCGATTTGCTAATAACAGTTATTACCCCGCCCCCGGTCAGCTCGCCGTTGCGTGCGGACTACCGGCCTTGTGAGCAAACAAAAAATATAATTATTCCAGAACGGTATCATTAAATTGGACGTCTATTAGGAGGCGATATCAATGTCGCCTCGAGTGTCGATATCTGACAATGTCTTTCTCTATTACGCGCGATGGACTGATAGACATTTATAATAAATAGCGGCTTAAATCATTTTAATTAGTCACCAACAAACATCAAACCAGTTACTGAGATCTTGACAATCCTTTCTGGTACAATATTTAAGCAGCGCTGTGGTACCATGAGTGGAATTTTGCGTATCAAATGTTTTTTTTTCTGCATATCATTTGTGGTAATTTAATCTCATTAGTAAACGTTGAAGTTCATGTGACATGCCACTTGATTTTTTGCTGAGTCCAACTGTATAATATTAGAACATAACAGTTCAAAAATTGTAATCATGTTATAAAGCAACTGTCAACTTAAATTAGAATGAACAAATAAACAACAAGTGAAACTTTTTTTTTCGGGGAAGGTAAATATTTCAGTCCGTAATACGCAAATTCTGTTTTATTTATAAAAAATTGCAAACTGTGTAATATGAAATGAAAAAAAGTATTTTTGTATTAAAATAGTCAACAATAAAATCCAGATTATGGTTACAAATCATGGTATTACTATCGACTTGTCGTGGCCTTGGCCTTTTCTTTTAAATGTTATTTACTTACGCATATGAAATATGGCTGTACTTATTTTGTGACCTCAATACCGGTTAATGCAAGAAAGTATTCACAGTGAATTTGAATAAATTTTGATCCGATGAGGATTACTTAAATTTATAAGGCAATTTAAGACACGGCTTTCAAAGAGAATCAACATCAAAGAATGTACTCTAGTCATTGCTCATATGTCAAAGAGTTGCAATTTCATTATCTGCAATTCAACGTATTCATTAGGCCTCACTTGAAGTCCAGTTAGCCCTAACTAATGACGTGTTATTTGTTAATCGAATTGATGGATTGGTGACGGTGGTAGTAGAATGTGGTTTCCTTATCAGCTCGGAACAGATAAATATCTTTTCGTGTCGCGATTGCGGGGGTCATTACGCCGAAACGCTGGTCGCACGTCGCAAAGCAACGGTACCCAGCGAGAGAACTGAGAGGTGCTGGAGGCTGTTTTTGACAACATAATATCGTTTTGTTTACGGTAGCTTAATTTAATTGGGTATTATCTCGTTTGTATGATTGAAGAGTTTATTTGGGGTGCCTATCATTTCATAACAACAGCGGATATGAACTATTGTATTATAACTATTGCATCAAAACGTCAAATTACTTTCTTGTAAATTCTTCCGTCGTCACATATACAACTTTAACATATATAATATTGTTCTTCTAATTGAAAAATAAATTCGAGGCATTTAAAAATCTAATTTAATAGAAAATAATTGAGTATAAAGTGCTTCATCATTCTCGTAGTCTTAGGTGCTATTAACGGCTCCAAATAAAATAACAAAGGAACATAGAATCGAAGTTCAATAAACGAACATGATTTTTTTGGAAAAAAAGTCGTATTACATTAAATTCGCTATTCAAATCAAATTTGCACCTTATTAATAAATTTGTAGCGATGAAACGAAACTTGCAAAATGCCGACAAAAACACGAAAGGAAACGAAAGTAGGTCAGTACGACAATAATAAAAATACAATACCGATCACGTGTCTACAAAATCTTAGCTATTAAATTTTATATGTACTTTAAAAAAAAATATTGTCGGACATTGTACGTCAGTAATTCAATCAAGCGAAAGTTAGCAGGAGAGTAGCGAGCTTGTTAAAAGAGTTCAGAACCTGCAGTTTTTTTTGTCATTCGATATTCAAACGATGCCATACAAGATTGACGCATCGAGATATTGGACGATCATTAAATTATCCTTTTTTTAATGGCTTTTGACGACTAATCTAGTATCAATTTAATCCATGCACTTGAATGAAGATATGTTTGTTGAGGTTTGCTAATTTCACAGTTGATATATGATACTGGCAATGATTAAAGCGCGTTTTAAACTTGTTGCCTTTTTTAAATAATGATTTAACAAAAAATTGGAAATTACTGTTTTCAGATCTTCTCATTTTGAGATTCTGGGACTTTCTATTTACATTATGACATCCAAACGTGTGAGTAAACATTTTTTTGTCGTACGATATCTCAAGAAATATCAATCGATTGAGATCCGCGACACTGTTCAGTGAGACTTTGATCTGATTAGATTTTGAAGTTAATCGTTCGGGCTGTCCAAAGATATTTGAAAAGTGAAAAGAGATATTAAAATAACTATGGCTTTAAAAATTTCCTCCTAAGAAAAACTTCATCGAATACCGCATATTGCATCGAAATTTAATGACAGTTTTTAAATATATTCTAGTATTCTGAGCATTTCTGAAAAATGTATGAGATGTAATAAGAGATGGGGAGGTTGTATCTTTTCTACATTTTAGAAAAGATAGCGTGACAAAACGTAGAAAAGCTATTTATTTTGGTAATCCGATAATATTTTTCTCTTATCAAATCCGAATCATCGGTAATCCGAGTAATCGGAAAATTCACACCAAGTAATCCAGCTAAGAACTCTCAACATCTTTCCAGACTATATAATACAGGGTTGTAGGTATGGCCTGTAGTGACTGCTAACCGCTTTTTTTCTTGTTTAAGCGGTCTAGTGTGTACATTTTATTTAAACGAAAAATAAATAAAACTAAGGGCGAAGCCATAGTTATGAAAAGTAATATATATGTTGCAACATATCGGGTTAATTAGTCATTTAATGAAATGTCCAGTCAATTTAATAAACGCACCGTTTAACCAATGGACTTAGGTGACAGTAGTCAATTTGTAATCCGTTCGTAAAGCGCGATCGCTATATCGCTATTATTCTATAAATAAAATTTTGTACACAACAATTCGGAAAGCCTTCGGCGCTAAGGGATGTAACGCTATGCTTGTATTACGCGAAACAGGCCGGTGCTGCACCACCCTCGCACAGAATGATTTTTAAGGATTGTCCACATTAAATTCCCTTTTCTATGAACGGAAGGTGAATTGGCTGATTCCGACCGCTTGTTGTACGGCACCGTTTAGTAAAATAGCTAGGTCTTGCATTGAATGGCTAATTTAACCAGCTGGCTGCGACGTACACATACATATTGATTGAAATAAGAGATAGTGAAAATACAAAGTATAATTCGAACGTTACATGTGTAAGTTTCATTCAAGATCACGTCGATCACTATCGAACATTGGAGATTTAAACCAGACCAAGCATCATTGGGTTTTCATGGCCTTATTTTGTACTTAATTTTTTGCCGTATAGCCTACATGAGATTCTGCAATGTTTGTGATATAAATCTGATTGGAGCAGCGAGCGTGGCGTTATTACTTTGTTTGATTTTTCACGATTCACGTAAAAACTTGTAATACAGTCGATACAAAATTTTCACTTTCTAATAGGTTAGGTACTGTATGGAATATTTGTATGTTGAGTAAGTTTATGAAAGGCTGTGATGACAAAGAGCCTGAGAAGAAATTCTTTGGGATGTTTTTCAAGCGAAAGTTGCCAAAAGCCATAATATGACTTTTTGATGATGGTTTGTAATCTCTAAAGCGTTTTCAGAAAAGTCTACGCCATCATAATTATATTCATTTCTCATGTACGAGTAACAAACGATTTATTCGTAAAAGGTGATAAGAGTTGTATCTTTAGCCACAATAATAGTTTAAGCACACTCCACGACCAAAAAATTAAGTTTAATCCATTCAATTTGGATAGAAATTTTAGAAATTTAATAAACTTTTTAATAAATACAAGTGCTGTCGATAGCTTGGTTTGATTCCGTTTATATTTTTATTTTTTACCAGCTGTTTGTCGCTCCCGTCTGTTAGGCAATTTCTACTCCAAATTTTATGAAAAAAAAGATTCAATGGCTATGTCGTGATACAAACACAAGCAGAGTTATTTTCGCTTTTATTATATTACATTAATGATTCAAAAGTATTAGAAAATGGAGAAAGCTAGTAATCTATAAAAAATAAACCTTTAATGTTTTAAGATACCATTTTGCATAAAGGCGCAATTTATAACCAAAAATTTTAAGCACTCCATAACCTATGCTCTTAAATAATAAAAATAAGCAAAAGTAAATATGTACAGTCCATTAGTCAAAGCCACTCAAAGAATTCATGTCGCGAGACAATATGGACCGGCCAGCGTGAACCCATACATACACTCATACAAAAACCCAATGAAAGTCGAAAGTCACGCTTTCACTTGTCGGCGGCATTGTATTGTCGGACGGTATTCCAAACTTATTTTTAACAATAAAGTTTCATATAACTAATGGTCGAATTATTGGTGGCTGCTTGGGTGATTAGGTCAGCCGAGCTATTACCATCAAATAAGCACGCAGTAGAAGCCTGTCAGTCAATAGCATTCGGTGTTTATTAACTATTCTATTCATTTCGCGCAGTCGTCTTATTATTTTTAATTACAATAATAAAGCATGTTCTTCATAAAATAAAAGAATATAGTTTTAATATGAGCATTAGTGAAATTATCTTTCATCGCTAATTGCTATCATTATCGAATCTAGGATTGTAGATTCTTTTTGTATTTACAATTGTCCGTAATTTGGCCGATGGTATACTCAAGTAGTTGTTCTACATTGTGAATTGAATGTATAAACTCATTACTGACAAATTCCGTTAGCACTTGTATGAATGTGTATAACACATTCACTGAGTGTATAAAGGACCCTAATAAATAAGAACATGTCTAGACGTCATAACAACTTGAACTGCGACCTCTAAGTCTTGAGCTACGCGTCGTGATATAATGCACTCTTTATAGCTACGACTACTTCCTTCAAAAGGACATCCGATATGAATGACGAATTGCCTACAAATAAAGTTAGTAATAGTGTTTGTTTATTTCTAAAAAGAATATTTTTTTTTAACCTTTGTCTTTCGTTATTTTTCCTGTCTGCGATATCGAAGACTTTAAGTGATTTTGAGATTGGGCATATTTAAGTTTGATAAATCACCCCTAAGAGTAGAATGTAGATATGTAGTCAATTATTGTTTTTTTCGTTTTTGTTAGGAAGTGAAATTTATAGCACGCAATGTAGAAAATAAATTAAATAAAGGCTGGGTTTTTATAACATGAGCCAACACATAGTATTTATGAGTACATAATACTAAAGGACTTAAGTCAAAATATTAATTATACAAATAATTTAATTTAATCTTGTTACTGTTGAACGACTTTCATTTACTTAAGGAATAACTACCTCGGGTCATCAAAAGCTAATTTTCTTAACACGCCTCTTTGGCGTTCTTGATAAAAGCAGCTTTGTAAATTTAATAATAATATGTCTGGTTATTGCTCTAAAATTATATTTTAGTCTTGCTGAAAATAAACAAGATGATTTATTTATTTACAATTGAATCAGAAATAATATTTTTTTAGTTTAATATTTTGTTTATTTATTTTGTTTGATCACTTGGTAGACAGTATTATACATACATATATAATAACGTAATGATATATTAGGAGTATG
Source organism: Vanessa cardui (assembly GCF_905220365.1). Lineage (NCBI taxonomy): Eukaryota > Metazoa > Arthropoda > Insecta > Lepidoptera > Nymphalidae > Vanessa > Vanessa cardui. The sequence goes on from NC_061136.1 coordinate 8,573,834, forward strand.
TTTATCTGTCTACTTTTCAATATGTTACGCTTATCTATCGTAAGCTTACTGGTTAACATGATTTTATTTAACCGAAAAATGTATATATAATTTAAAACTTTGGTCATATTCCCAATATACGGGATATAATAGAATTACAATTTCGATTCAACATATACCAACATATTCACTGCTGTACAGAACAATATTTATATATACAAACATTATAATACATTTATAAATAATACATAATTCATAGCATAAAACAGAAGAATAAGTTTAAGTAGTTATAGATTACATAATGCTTTACGAATATTGAGAGTGGTCTAGTCTCAGAAGCAGGATGAAACAGCGCAGAAAAGCTAGTCCATTTATATAAAAGAAAATTTTCACACACTTTAAATTAGAATCACTTATAACTACGTACTTATTATATTTATTTACAATATAAATTCTGCAAGTAAAATTTAAATGATTACATTACCGTTTCCATTGTCTGCACCGGGACTTGGTCCCAGGCGTGTCACAAGTCTCCCCAAATAACGGCCCTCTTTCCTCGGTCTACTGAAGCCAGTAGGCCAGATTGTGGATGCCATGAAACCGCCGTCACTGCTGACCTGTAGAAAAATAAAATTAACATATTTTAGATGTAATGATCACGCCTTGAGGTAAGACAGACTGGTATGCTATGGTGACATTGGCTCTCTCTTTGACCCCAACTCTTCGTCACCGAATTCTACTCCCTTGTGGAGCTCGGAGCGTATATATGTATTATTGTCAAGATAAGAAAAATATATTTACTTTATTAACGATTCAATAACCGTTAATATCAAGGTTTTATATCTGCCGGGTGTCTCTTGACAGGAATAATTAATTAAGCATTACCAACGGCAAATAATATTTTTTTTTTGTATTTATAGTAATATATTATTATTTGTCTTTAGATCCTTATTATTTGCTATATAATAACCAAGTGCGTAGTATATCTGTGATGTCGTAATCTTGTTCATGGAATGTTTTATTTATAGGCTTTCTATAAACGACAACAATAAATACTTAATTATTAATACAATAAATCGATTTTAATAAAAAAGTTATATGATGATTCATGATAGTCGTCATTTCCGCTGTTCATGTTTTGAACACAAACAGTTCTATACAGGATTTGACTTAAGTAATTATAACGGTTTTTGTAAAAAATATTATAAATTAATTTGTTTTATTCCTATCATAAAAAGAGTACCTTGAATATATTAAGCGGTCAAATTTGAAGTGAGTAACCTTTTATAGAAAAGTGTTATTGCAAGTGATTTACGAATAATCTAGAATCTAATCGTTTCTAAATGAAAACGTATAATTTATTTAAAAAGGCAAATAAATATGACTTCGTTACGAAAACGGAAATGTGAGTTCAAAGAAGTCTAGGTCAAATGCTAGGAATGGCATCCTCAATACTGATATGGATAAATGGCACTTAGCATTTGCTACGCGAGAGTTCGTGAAATCGTCAAATATATGAGCTTTGACATTTCCAGTGTCGACTTAGCGCTAAGTAATGGTTCGGAGCGAAATATCTTCCTAACTCCGCATCACGACTGAAAACGAATGGGTTTTATCACGTCCGTGACTTTCGTTACAGAATTGTGTAAAATTTATTTTGTATCAACACATAAAAGGAAATCTTTTATGGATAACGTTCGCGTTGTTTGTAAACTGCGGACATTAAAAGCTTTATGAGTTATAAAGTAATCAAATACATCAAACATAAAATGCCAGTTTCGACAACATCTTAGGTCAAAGGGTCAAAAGTGATACCAGAATGAACTGCGTTCTGTAGCAAAACTGGTGCATTTTATGCCGGCCCCAGCTGGACCGTTACACTTCTCAGAATACGAAAGGTGACTTATGAACGGTATCTCACGTTATAAGGCCGTATATTACAAATATTATGTTGGCGCAGGAAATTCTGTGACAAGTACTTAGAAGACACTCATATTGACTTTTATTTATGCACAGACTCTAATGAGACCGACAAAAACTAACCAAGAAAAAACACGACATGTTTTCATTTAACAGCGAATGCGGTCAAGTTGCGTATCATACTTATTATTATAATAAAGAGGTTAAGCCTTAGATAGTACTAGTGTACTAGAACTAATAAATCGTTATAGAGATGGTTCGGTTCTGACTTGATTGTCGGAAGCGAATTCACGATTTTATATCTCATTATGCGGGTTAAGGTTTCATAAACAAGAATTAGAGTGAGATTTGCTTGGTTCGTTTACACATACCGCTCCTGGTCGCATTTAACGAGTTGGAATATCGAATATGGGAGTAGGAAGCGACGTAAATACATAGCGAAGGACCATACAATTGTTGCTTGAAATGCATACGCAGCAGAAAGGGTTATAATATTTTATCTATTTTAAGGAGCTAACGAGATGACCATGGAATCAACAATTCATAAATTATTATTCTCTATAATTAAATAGTAACATTAATTTAATATTTTTAGCATCGAATGTTACAGACGTAACCGTCGAAGTTTCAAAAGTCATATGGAGAAAATCATTAACTGCTGATAAAATATAAATCATATGACCAGTGATTATTAAAAATTTTAATGCGAACATATGGCGGAGGACGTAGTGAGAACGGTTCGTTTAATTTATGATATATGGAAACATTTTTAGGTATCCAATCAATTTTATATAGCTAGCATGGTGTTCGTAAATATGGATAGAATTTGTATTTTATCCGAGTCACGTCTTGATTCATAACCGCATTACACGCCTACTATGTTCGGAAACAGGTTACCCAATAAAGCAATTTCAAGAATCTATTCGCGGCGGTCGATAGCCTTGCCTCCACAAAAAGCTTGCATCGCGTTTACACTGACTTATGTACATTAACTAGCTGTGGCCAGTGTCGGTCAGGGTGATTGTTATTTTTGGGAGGATAACTGTGTTTTTGTCACATTTGACTGAATTTATGGGCGATAAACATAACAAAGTTATGTATTTCAAATATTAATCATCATTTTACGTCAAAATTTTTAGTCAATCTTTCTTCAAATTAAAATTCTATGTCGTTAAATTTGGAAGTTATTGTGATAGATTATATTCCTATTGGTATGTTGTATATTTAACCCTTTTTCAACGTTTTGTTGTTTTAAAGTTCGTTTTCGGGAACGTAAACGTTCGACGTGTAATAATATAAAAGTAAGCGCACTTTTAGTTTTATTAACAAAAGCTGATAATAAATATACTTCAGAATTTGTTTATTTACGACATCACATATTATCAGTATTTTTTACTATATTTTCAATGTATTATTATATACAATCACCTTACTTACGAATCACTTTGTGTATTGAAAAAAACCGCATAAGAATCCGTTGCCTAATTTTAACGATCTAAGCATACATAGGGACAGACAGCGGTAAGTTTTGTTTTATACTGTGTAATGATAAAAATAATGATGTGAACATCTAAAAGCATCCCGAAAATAGGAAGCTGATAGTATCATTTTCCCGTGTCTCGATAGGTACCTAAACTTGTAGGTTCTACAGTGCGCCGGACTATGAATTTACCCCTGCGTTTTATGTTTTACTGCGTTAATTTTATATATCATGTACTAGTCTTTGGGTCTGGTCGTATCCGAAATTCGGTCAGGTAAACTCCACGGTATATTACATTGAATTCATGACTTTTATTTAAACTGCATGAATAGCATACTAATCTTATATCATATATCATCTCTAATTTAACTATATAGATAAGTTTATGAAATACTAAATTTAAAAGTCAAAATCCGATATTTTTTACATATTTCATTTTACAGTCATTTAGATATTTATAAGAAATTTAATACGATGCTGGAATTTCACATAGATCACGACTTACGAAGTTATGTAAGCACGCACGAGACATTACTTCGAAACGTAGTGTTCGAATTTACTGCGGGAACTGCTTAACAGCGGGTTAATAGTTACAAAGTAGTACTTAGAAATATATGTGGGATAATTTAAATCGATAAGTTTCACACGTAAGTAAAAGCAGGTGAGGATTCACATCAATTCCGTGTAAAATCATTTTATATTTCTTTTATTTTTAAGCTATAACTTTTCTTCGAAGCATCTATAAAACATCGATATATTAAAATTACAAACTCAAGTTCTCACACTTGCAAGATGTTTGTAAGACATTCTTTATAAGGATAAGTTTTATAAGGCATAAGAAAAAGTTCTGAAATTAGGACAATTAATAAAATTATTATAAAAATGTAATAAATTTTTAATCACTATGATTTATTAATATATTTATACAGCGTAATAAATATAGGTAACGTTAACAGGATATCTAAGAGCTGAGATATGAACTTGGCTAATTGAATGTGGGCGATGTCGTAAAGGACATTTATAAAATGTATTCTGCGCTAGTTACAACCGATTAAAGAATTACGGTAAAACTTTGTTTGTTTAGTGTTTATTTTAATAATTATTGGAATTAAAATATTATAACAGACGATTAGTAATATTTGTACACACATACTGATAATAATGACGATGTTCTGAACGTATTTGGCAAATTAGTCTTTTTAAATGTAGACATAACAACAGTTATTCCTGCATTATCAAAGTTTCACACTATAATGTCTATACTGCCTTTGATAAAATGTTTTTTTTATGTTCGCGTATGATTGATTAAAATGATATCTGGTAAGCGTTTATGACTTACTATTTATAAAAAATAAGTACATTTATTTGCGGTAACAATATTTCCATTTTAAAATCGTTGGGCTTTTTGTAATCTTACTAGAGATTTCCTAGGATATTTTTGATACAAACAGTAACACATTGTATAAACACGTAACTTTCAAGTTTAGAACATCTTTTTTATTTCAACTAAATTTTTAATAAGGTTTTTTTTTTAAATAATGGTACATTATTAATTTGTACGGTCTATGATAGAAGAGAGTTAGTATTCGTTGATGTTTATACAGGATAAGTAAATATAATCGAGTTATGTCATTAACATTTCTCTTGTTATTGCTGAAGAAAAAGAGTAACTACAAAATGTCTTGTTAATTCTATCTATTCTATCTCTGCAGAATCTATATTACGAAAATTAAAGTTGATTTCGTAAATTGTTATTCTTTAGTGCATATGTGACCCTACATGAATAAATTATTTTAGGATTTTGATCAATTTAATTTATGCACTAATTTCAAATAAAATATAAAATTTTAATTGCGATGGGATTTTTTTTTAATTTTTATATTTTCCTTATAAGAGCATTTGTTATATCTAACAAAGCATTAGACTCATTTGCCAAATTTAATGCAAACAGTTGTTAGAGCGCAATTTAGTGCCAAACATCAAACAAGCATTTACATTTATAATATTAATAACGTGTTATTTTTAGTACGCTTAAATATGACCAAAACGGTATGTAATGTAAATACATTTACTTTATAATTTGACTTAATCTTTTTTTTCTAACATAATAATTACATCTCATGACACTTATTTATTATTCCTAAAAATTATAGTAACATTTTTTATCAATCCACTTAATAGTATTTTTATGAGTTAATTAGATATTAAGAGTTTATAATTATATTTCATTACCAGCTAAATGAAATTAAATTACCAAGGAAATAATAATACGAGTCGAGTTCGTGGCACGCGAGATCGTAGTTATCTCTAACATCTAGTAGAAAGAAACTCTACATCACTACGAGATGTTAATTGCGCCGCGATTTACACCGAGATTATAGCGTTTTAAAATTTTGACTTTAATGTACTCAATCAACGACAAACGTAATGCTGTCGATTGTACGATGGAACACAGATTTATAGTGGCCGTTGATTAGATTCTGGGTTAAGATCGAGTATAAAATAAAGTAATAAACGCTGATTAATTCGTTAAATTAACTTCAATCTTTTACTTATGTAGCCGATATAAACTTTCACATTTTAATAATATTGACAAAATAACGTTAAACACGCCACTTAAAATATAATTATGATAATAAATAACAATATTTAGGAGCGTAATAATAATGGGTATTAATAAAACTCTATAATGGCGCGTTTAACCTTTAAAGTAGCGCTAAATTCCTGTCCCACATCTGAGGCCGGACTGTACATCTCTCTTTATCGATGTCTTGTAGCTATTATGCTTAATAATTTCCCCAGGAGGCAGCCCGCTATCTCCTGTGATACAAATCGGCGATAAGACGTCGGGGCACCGCAGTATATCATAATGTTCGTAAAGACAACACTAAGTGCGTGTCGCATGTGTTCCCGTTGATTTTGCGGCCACATGCTGTGTGCGGACAGCACTGAGCGAGTATTACAAAGATAACATTTAAATGCTCGAGCACGACCATCATACTGACGTCGCTGCTCTATTGTACATATCCGGAAATGTCGGACGCCATCACTCTGGCTTCGATCAAGCAAACTGAAATTCAAAGCCCACTATGTTGTGAACTCATGACCTTATCCGCACTTGACTAGGCTCATTTCGAACGTTGCAATTTAATTAAATAACTCGAGACTTGAAGTAAGACAATTTTACACTTTGTTGATTAAATGTATGAAATTGCGAAGCTCTATTTAGATCATCAGCGGGGAAGGCGTGCACACCTTCAGCACTGATAGTAACGACTTCGTGAGTACATACATTTCATTGTTCTGGGTTCCGTTTAATTTTGTGTGAGTTTCTCCTTCGTATCTGAAATAGTACGTTCAACTATCACAACCGATCTATAAGTATAACTTCTATCTAAATTTAATTCGGATGAATTTATATTTCGTAACAAATGTTTTTTTTATGTATGTATAAATATACTAATCGTCGATCATAAAATAATTCTTGAGTTTTTAAAAATTATCATATTGTACACTTACATCAGATTGAAAACTTCGCGACGTTATAAAATATTTCAAACAATTTGTTTAAAATTATACTGGCGATAACGTGGTCTCTACACAGTAGAACGCCACGAATTGCTGTTAATCATACGACAAAAATACTAATGAATGTATCTAGATAAATATTAGACTGTATCTTGAACTTGGACCTAGGACGTAAAACCATTTTATGCCCTCGGTTATGCGCTTATGAAACGCGGAACAATAGCCGAGCCAAAAGGCGGGCAATCTTTATTGTTCATCTTACTCTAATTCGAAATTGTTCCATTCAAATTGATTTCCATCAAGAGAGATAATATTAAAATTTATGACAGAACGGTACAAAGAGTTATATTATTAGGAAAATTGTAGAAATGTTTGGTCAACATTGGATCAGACCTGAGCGATGAGCGCGCAACTTTACCGCTTAAGAAAACATACGAGCACTAGATTACTAAGCGAAATATTCATGCAGAAATTGTTTTTTTATTTATAAAAATGCCATGGTGAAAGTATTATTTTGAAACATTTATAAAAGTTTCAAATTGTCTTAATTCGTAAAAATGCCATAGCGAAAGTATGATTTTGAAACATTTATAAAAGTTTTACTTTTTCTTAAGTCATAAAAAGGTACAAAAAAAATAACTATTTTAAAAGGAATGCATTACTAGAAAGTAAAAATTACCAATTCAGATTTAGGCACGGCCAAAGATATAATAACGGCTACATTATGGAAACATAAAACGCCGTTACAATTCCAAAATAAACTATTATCTCATCGTGAACAAACTAATATCCGTATGTCACACGTATCCTAGAAATGTGAATACGATACATTTCTAATTTATATCTAAAAATTTATACCCATGTCATGACAAATTGCTAAAACGTGTTAGTTTATACTCCAGCTGGCAGAAACATAAATACATGACACGAAGAAAATCATCAATTCAATGGGTGGTAATTATATTCCTTGGCGCATAAATCAGGTGTGTATAATGTTTAGCACCAATCGAACACGGCCACCGGTGGTATGTTTTGTGGGAAAGAGAAATTTGCAGTGGTGAGACAGCCCGGGCCAATGGTGACCTCACGATTTCAATTGTCCATGCGAAATGTTACAACTAAACGATGTCACGAGCAAGACAATTCTAGTTTTAAATTCAAGGTCAGAAATGTGCTCGCTGAAACATTATTACATGTCAAAAGGGCAAACCTAGGTAGGAGACTCGGCTTTGAACAACGAACAAATTGCCTTTTTTGCTCGCGCCACAATTAAACATTGTTACATTTACGGCTTCGTCTGAGAAATATTGTCATATTTTATTCAAAAAAAAAATTGCAGTCTTCCATTTTTCTCGCAATGTCACCGGCTATTACCCCGGATGAAAACAGGTCCGTCTTAAATTTTAAAATTAGAAATGTCTACACGGACTTATAAATTATTTTTTCATTAGAGAAACTGACGTGCGATTAGATAGTTATGAATGAGCTTAATTTCCTAGACATTAGTCTTAGATTAATAAGTCGCAGAAAAAAGTTAAGCTCGCTAAGTTCGCATTTCGTTTCTAAGACTCGAGATAAAGAAACTAGTACCTGACATCCGTTCTCTATAAGTAGTTGGATTATCATTCGTGTTCATAGTTGAGAAGTTTATTAAGAATTAAAGCCGTCCCTTGCTTAAAGGATTAATGTATGAGAGAAGAAATTATTGAATTAAGATAAAATATGTAAGAGAAGAAATTAATAAAAAAAAAAAACTTGATAAAATCTAAGTTTATGGTATGTTTCATGAATGTTTTTTGCCTTTATATTTTATGTAATAGAACCTTTTGGAATCGTAGAGAACGTGAATGTTAATAATAAATAAAAAGCCATAAATATTCTTTAGATGATGAATAAAGTAAATACTGACTTTTTTCAGTATTTTCGGTAGAATTAAGATTTCTATGCGCAGGAAACTCAATTCATAATGGTTTAGGCATCTGTAGGAACTTCCAAAAAACCGGATAGTGCAACAATGTTGTTCAGAGGCAATCGTTTTTAGCTGATTGAAACATATGATAAAAAAGTTATATATGCCAAATCGTTAGTCCGCCCACATGATCGTATGATCTTTTGTAGTACTTCGAATAACAAGAAATTACATAGTACACATAACATAGTAAAAAAACAAACACCACAGAGAGTAATGCGATATAATTCTCAAAATATTGATGTATTAAATATTTGAAATTCATATTGTGTTTTCGTTTATTTATTCACATAGACCGATAATGAAAGAAATGAAACGACCACTGTCTGCTATTGTTTACAATTTGGAATGCAAGCTTTAAGATAAAGATCTCGATGACTGATTAAAATTGATTGAAGACAAACGAGGATGAAATTTAAAACGACTTCGAAGTTAATAATAAAGTGTAGTTTTCATCAGATTTGTACAGCGATACTTCTAACTTAAATAATACAAAAATGTAAACATTACGGGCTCAGATGTTTGCTTAAGGAAATATATTCATGTCAACTAATAGGTTCACGGCTAGTGTATACATAACAGCACCAGTACTGTCTGTTGCAACTGTAAATAGATAATTATCATATGTTCTAAATGCTATTTACGTTATGTTAAAATGCACATCAAGTAAAGCATTAGTGAAGCAAGTCTTAAGACCAATGTGTACCAATAAATATACTTACGGTAAAACACTCTACAAAGACGTTATAAGAAATTTTAGTAAAGATTCAAATAATATCTAGTTCCACATATTGTATTGTTTCTTCAGAATTCAGATTTTTTATAAATATTGGACAGTATTACATTCATTATTCTAATCCCAATGTAATTAACTAAGGCACTTCTGTTATGGATAGTAAGAAATAACGACGCTACCACAAACAATCAGACTCTAGACAATATAGCAAACTAAAGAACTTTTCCTTCGTCGAATCGGCCGGGTATCGCTCCCAGGAGCTCGGAGGTCATCTAAGTTATAATCGATGTAGCAGCTAGCATAAGTTACTTAAGTTTCAAATCGGTTTAAATAAGGTACATAAATTTTGTTGTCGTTGGCGAGGTACTTACGTATGATCCTTCAGCACCGCTTCCAGTCTTCCTGAATGTGTGTTCCAAACATATGCAGCTCCATCTGCTGCACCCACAGCCAGTAGCCGTCCAACTGGCCCGAAAGCAGCTCTCGACCAGTCGCATCCCACCTTAAACGACTCGTGACTGCGAAAGTAATAATAGTAACCAATGACAAAAAATTAATTATCATATAGTTGACATAGACAAATTCCATAAACAAACATCGATAACACACACTGATCATATTAATTTTCTTTAATCCTTGTCACAACATTCTTCGACCTCAGACAATGTATTAGTCAAAAAAAAAATTATAAAATTCTATAAAAAGTTGTAACTGTAAAAAAGATTTAAAAAAAACCTAATGTGAATGAACTGTTGACACTTCAAATTATCAATAAAATAAAAAAAAATGACTAAGAAAAGAAAAGTGACATTTAACAAATTTCAATAGTCAACGATTTGACCTTTGATCTGTCTAGGAGTGTCTTGCACGACTACATTTTACGAGTGTATAAAATTGGCTTTAACCGTAGCAGATAACACAATATGACTGTAGATAAAACATTAATTATTATGTTATATAAATCTTACCTGAAAGATCGCACTATTGTGTTCATCCGCAAATCTATAAGCTGTATCGTATCATCTCGAACACACGCCAATAAGTAATTGCTATCTGAAAATAAATTATGAAATCTTTAATAACCTTTAATAGTTAATACTTATTTCATTGCTCACAGCACATACAAGTATTGCTTTTATTTGACGTAATTAAAATTCAAGATGCATCAATAGTACAAGAAGAAATCAAATCTAAATAGAGTACACTAGAGTTAAATATTGGATAAAATGATATCATTGTTAATTCTTTTATATTCTGTTGGCATTTTCACTGCAATGAGGATACGATAAATTAAATATAGTCAAAGACAAAACATTTCTCTATGTATATAGCCAAATGTACATTAGTCATAATAGTTTATAATAAAGTAAATGTATAAAAAAATATCATCATAAAACCAGTTACAAATCTTAAAAATAAAAGTCAGTTACCGTAATTTAAATTATGTACTAAGACTTGATAAAAAGCTGTCAGTCAGAGTAAGCCGGTAGGCAATTTATTTTACGACTTTTGAGATACCGCGGCCAAACTGTTATTTCAGTGTACTTCGGTGCAATTTTAATGTTTCACGTCGAAACCCTAGGGTCATCTCAATTAAAATTAGTTAAATCGTTTTACGCTTGCTACTCGTTTGAGTTAAAAAAGAAACCTTCGTTGTACTAAGACATTTTACATGACAATCGCAACTTTGACAGATTATATTGGCACATATATGGTACTAGTTTTCACTCGCAACTTCATTCACGTGTTAGGGAATAAATAAATAAACAAGAAGTATCGTGGGACACCCAGTTGGAAAAAATTTGCTCAATATATATAAATTATAAATATAAATTATTATGACTTAAATGACTTACAAAGTAAAATAAAATGTAATTATAATTAAGTTATAATGGAAAAATTGTTATTAAAAATCCCGCATGACGTATAGCTATAACAGTAAATAAGTTATTTTTTTTTATATATAACACCATAAACTAGAAATAGAAAAAGGTAGAGAAAGACACGAATATGTCGCCTGAATTAGGAACATAAGGATTTTTTGTTATGTGATTATTTCTGCCCTTACTCCGCTACTCGTAATCGGCATAAAAGAACTTCCGTGCAAAAGTAACCTAGGTTATAGGCATAGCGTTACTAAATTTTAATAAAGTTATTTAAGTATACCCATGTTCGAGCTTACTTCATACCAAATTCATTAAATTTGGTGCAGTGGTTTAGCCGTGTAAGCGTAACAGACATACCGATAGAACTAATTTTGTATTTGTAATATTAGTATAGACATAAACATTTAAACATGTGGTATTTATGAGTATAAGATATGTGCAATTTTCAAAATCACAATAAATAAAGTTTATAGTTACTACATCTTCTATAAAAACTGTACACTCTTCAACGAGGATTATCTTTGCAAAACATATATGTTATTTTACTATGACTTTTATGGTCGTATGAAACTTTATGATCGTATGAAGACCTCTGTTATTATGACTAAATAAAGTGTGTAAAATTATATAAAATTAAAACATAGCGGTTTAAATTAAACAACTTTAACAAAGTTTAAACACAGACATTACAAACAATAATTAAAACTGAGACCGTTATACAAACCTACCGTATGATGTATTTTGGATACATCTTGTCACCCACCCAGTTCATTACGCCCGTCAATTTTATAATATAAAAAAAAAGATTATCAGTGTAACGGACACCATAAAAAAATCATCATTGAGATGCAAGAGTGATTGCAAAATTATGCGAACGAAGTCATCCGATTCAAGTGATTTATCTTGTGCAATAAGATCGAAAAAATAGATACGATGTAGTTTATTAGGTTCTATATCATAAAGAGGATTATGGATATTCTTTTTTAAGTGTAATATATCAAGTTCATCTTATATCTTAAAATAATTTGTCGAGAGATATACCCATATAAAATGATATGACTTGATGATAATTTTGGTTTACGTGGATGCAGTAAGCGGTCAAGTTCTGTTGTTTTGGGACGTGCATGACATCTAACTGTGAATATTCTCCCTATTGATGCGGCGCTCGTCAACGAGGTGGCTGATGATGATATCGACGTGATTTAATCACCCGCCTGGCCAGTGATGTCCCGGCACTTCGATTGATTGAAGGTATCAATCTCACTGTTTCGTGAGCCGGACGGACCGTTACTGACAAAAAAGGGATTGATCGAGACACGCGTAACGGAAATGGGCATCGCATACCCGTCACGTAGTTGTGCTGACACGAATACCGATACTAATATACTGTGCATTCAATTATCTCTGAATATTAGTTTGGTGCTATAGATATTAACGAGTATTTTTTAAGAGATTGTTTGTAACCATTTTGATATGAAGTAAATTCGTTCCCGTCAATAATCGTGCCGACGGCGAGTGTTTGATTAACTTGCAGCGATCGATAGCAGTGATTACGATATGCGTACCTCTGCTGAGATCGAGTGATGTGACCTTGCCCTGGAGCATGATGTGATTGGCCGACATTTCCGTGCGTATGTCCCAGAAACGTATTCGTTTATCGAAGTGTCCCGAGATAATTGTGGAACCAGCACCATCTGACGTCACGAGATCGTTACAAGATGATCCTGCGAACTTTGTTTCTGTACCTGTGAACAAAAAATATTAAGAAATCGCGAGAAATGCAATGTAACTCATTGCAAACACGTTATTGGTTCTATGCTCTACAAAGTAGCGGAAAGAAATAACGTGAGAAAATAGCGTGTTGGTGCCTCAATTACTATCCTTAGCGAAATTAGGATAATTTACTGGCTAGTAAAGAGAGGCCGTGTCTAGTCGCTCGTTAAAATGGTCACCGAATGATTAAGGAAGATTTAAATTAAGATTAGATACTAAGTTAGACAAACTACTCCAGTAATTAATTAGTTAACTATCTGATGTAGGAAATTACTTAGGCATAGTTATTCCTTAACAGCGATTAAGTAAATTGTCGTAATGACCTGTAAGGTGCCTTTTAGTGTTAATTTAAAACAAAATTTATGTTCATTATTCGAATAATGAGTATTGCAATATTTTAACTTTTCATCATTGTGTGTATTTCTATCAATATACTTGATTAAGATTGAACGATGTCTACTATCTATAAAGTTAAACGGTTCAATTGAGATTGCATATGATTGACAGATTAATTATAACGTGATTATTATAACAACTTACACATTCTACTTCTAAGGTCCCAAATTTTGAGAGTACGGTCATGACTGCCTGTGATTACTTTGGTGGGTTCGCCGAGGAATTTTGCTGCCATCACTTTTCCGCTGTGACCGGTCAAAGTATGCTGTGGACAGAAGAACTGTTAATGTTTGTAGTAGTAGTTGTCTAAGTGTGTTTAATAGTTAATATTTTCGATATATTATAAACTATATTATATACTTTATAGTGACAATTCATCGGTCTATGTAAAAGTAAAAAAATCCTAATGCAAGGAAAAAGTTTTGAGATAACATCACCATGTTGATTGAATGTAGATGTACAGTTCACGAAATGACAGACTTCGTACCAAACAGAAATCCGTGTTTTTTTAGCATTGAACATCAGATGAATAGTTAACCTTACCTAACCTGAATTAGGAACTTTTATTATGTAAGTACATACAATATAATTGGTCTGGCTTGGATTTAAACTTATGGTTTACTATTAAGATACTATTTCCATGTAAGTAAATATATGAATGTTTAATAAGTGATTTATTTAAAGACACTGAAACACGTTTGGTGTTTGTTTTTCTCTTTATGTATAAGTGGTAAGTTAATTAATTTCTACATGCATCGCTCTGCTATCGCAACGACGCTAATTAGCTCGTGACATTGAACAAACATCAATTCAGAGTATTTCACAGCTTTGAAAAATAAATGACAAAACTCAACTACATATAAACTGCGAAGAAAATATGATCAGATAAAAAAAATCATAAATTAGACGTACAAAAAGAAGAACGTTATCAGTTCTACTTTATAAAATTATGTGTAAATGTTTCCCGATATCTTAGGCGATATATTTTTTAAAATACATCCCATTAGACGCTTAAAAATATCAAGAACGACGATAATGATAATTCTTTATTGTTAATATATTCGAGATTAAAGACGAGTGGTTCTATCTAGGTAAGTTTGAAGGAGATAGGTATATATTTTATTAGTGCTTCTTTGGATTGCTACATTTCTGCATAACACGATACAATTATGAAAAGTTTCATAATGAGTAATACATGTACGCGTATATAACGAATATAACCAATTTAAATATGTTCTTGGTTGAATTGAAAAAAATGTATAACAAAAGCTGGACAGTGGCTGGGCGCCGGCTACTGCCAGACACCCGATAACAATTTACACGAAGTAACCGACTCTACAACGAACGATTATCGTCTCTTTACGGCTTCGTGATCCGCAACTAACCTTCTGTGCTATATTGACGTCTCACGAAAGGATCGACGCAAGCTCATTTGCATATAAACTATCGATTAATTATTCAATATACCGTTAAAGTGACGATGCGATAATATATCACGTAATATATAACAGGCCATAATATGAGGTCATAATGTTCTGTAATGTAACGACGTTGCCGTAATTATTGTTTGTGGATTTATGTTGTTTAATAAAGGTCAAGTATCATATATTTTCATTTGATGTTATACTAACTGTACCCAGGTAATTTTGTGTTATCCTGACTGTTTCATACTTAATTATGATATGTAAATCTCTAAAGTTGGTCAGATTTAACGAGCTGACTTGTACTCAGTCAAATAACCTAAATCAAAAATCTTCTTAAATAAATTTTCTTAATTTAGAATCTCGAAATATTTAGTAACCAATATGAATCGGCAACCAATTAAACCGTTGTGCTGTCTTAATGCGTTGCAAGTTATTTTTCACACGAATGTCGCGTCATCCTTCTATACTATTTGAGCTTTGAATTACAAAGTGTAAAAGTTAATATTTATCTTCATAAGACATTTAAAATTGGAAGGATATTTAACTACAACTTACAATAGTTTATGCAAACTAACACTTTGCATAAACTACTGTAAGTTGTAGTTGTATTTTTATTATTTATTATGAATTATCTTTATAAGATAGAATATTGTTGGCCGGACTTATAGACATTAAGGTGTGTTTTTTGTATTTTCTATAGTTTTGGCAGCTTTTGCTTCAAAAACCTGGTTTGACAATTATGACTTTAACTCAATCAGCGTACATCGTATTAAACTACTATGCCTAAACCGTGAGATATTAATCACATCATATATATTTTCTGTGAACACGGGCTAAGAAACAAACAAGATTTACTCATTATAAAATTAGAATGATAATATATAATAAATGACTTGTAACGAACTCAAAAATATAATTCATTTACACTTTGACCGGAGAATCGTTGCAATTTAAAATAATATCGATAGTACAAGACTGCAAAATTGAAAGAAATTTACAATAATATGAAACTAAGCCAATAGCTGTTTCAGCTATAGCAAATACAGCTACAGGTATCAAATATCAACAAACAATCAAAGATGTCGAGATACACTTGAACAAAGACCCACTAAGCCGTAAGCACATTTCGTAAAGTAAAACTCATGAATCCGCATTTCGCTCTTAATTACCTACAAAACGCCCCGTTATCACGCAGCTTTGTCGACAAGCCTCATTCCATTTGCGTATACAGTAACATAAACAAAGGCCACTTACGCGCAGAACTGCGAACATTGCTCTGCACTAGACTGTCTTACAAATATTGCATAAATTTTATAAAACCAATACAATAACTTTCCTAATTTAATTAATACGTTTCCGTGCCAATGACATTGCGGTTTTGTTTCATATAGATTGATGAATACATATAGAAAAAAATTTAATACAATATAATTAGTTCACAAAAAGTCTCGATTACAAAGTCACTTCATTGAAAAAGTAGAACACGCTTGATACGGGCTTATTTATGACGCTGGTTAAGCTGTCAATAAACCATTGGGTAGGTGAGAAATGATAATATGACCGGACGATAAAAACAATTTTACTGTTTCGGTATAAATAAAGTTTAAATAAACAACGGTAAAAAGCAGTAGCTAACGTAATAATATTGTAAAATGAAAAATAAAAATTATTTATCTCGCATAATTCTTATTGAAATACGTGTTGAAGTACGCGCAAAACTATGCGCGAATAGTGTCGCGTTTCCGTGAGCGGATAACGAATAGCGATAGCTTGCCCAAATCCGTTCCCGCGAATACATTACGCGAGGAGGAATTAATTAAGCTTAATTCGCAAGGCGCCATTACCAGCCAGCACTGTTTTCAGTGAACGGCCAACGGGACCTTATCATTGCTTTTAAAATTTATAGTATAACGGCTAATTAAGTGTACATTCATTTAGTTCGTTCATCGCGTCACGAGTTTGGGCGCTTTTATGTTGTTACGAGTTTACTAATGTATTTTATTGTTAGCGTATGTGTACATTTGTAAAATAAACAATCGGTCCCATTCAAATAACGTTTATCACATACATAAATGAATATATATTTATTTTAAGTGAATTATAATATATTTACTTATCACTCCATTCTGTCATACCAGTTTATTTAAATGTAAAAGTAAGCGTGGGTGCATTGGGTCTCGAGATTATCCCACGATCAAATAACACGGCGGCGTCAAAATATTTAAGTAAAACGGTTTAACATTGGTACTAAAAAGTAAGTCTTTATGGATTTTTAATTTCATTCATTACGGATTTGTAGGAATTACATTTAAATTACACACGATATACTTTATAATCAGATGCCTTAAATAATACGATTATTGTTGGTTTTGTCCTCCTGACCGACTTAAGCAACGGCTGCCGTCTCAAAGGCGTCTAGCTATTATAGTACGATAATGTGTGCGCACAAGGGCACTCACTACTCCTTCAGTATCAACGTCCAATAGGAAGGCAATATGATACGACCGGAGGAAGGTCAGCGAGCACTGAAGTGTAACACTAGATTTAAAAACAGAACTGTCACTCGGGGTTAGGTTAGGTGAGTTAGCTTTGAGCATGACCGCGTGGGAGGATACCACCCATTAGGTACTAAAAACAACTATGTTTATTAAGTATTTGTGCTGCAGGTGTAAGGCACATAACGTACCACTAATTTTGGGAACTAAATCCCAAAATTGGTGGTACAATGCCACGCGAAGCTTATGTCTATGGTCATATATATCATAAGTTATCGGCCGGTGAAATTCGAACCCGGAACCTCGAGAACAGTCAGTAAAACTTTATGCTTCTACTAAAACGGAGTGGTCTTCGCACAAACGCTGGTGGGTAATAGTGAGTGGTAATTTAAACCAATAAAACTCATGCAATAAAATTTTAATATAGACAAATTGCTTAAAGTGTTCAAATGCTTCCCCCTCAGGTGAATATCAGACATTCGCTACACTTATCTCTGGCCTATGAATTTGAATACTTGAGTGGCTGTTAGAATATATAAATAATGTACGTGCTTCTAGAGAAATAACTCATTCCTTATAAATCAGTTGATTTGAATTGCGTTGGCTCATTAACGATTCCAGCTGTGGTGCGTAGAGCAGAAATACACAACTTATTACTTTAGATGCACAATTAAAAGCATCCGCGAAACATCTACACAATTTTGTAGAAACTCGACAAGATTAAATTTGACCTACATTTTAACAATACAATAATCAATTAAAATCTGAATATTATTCACATATAAATATTCTTTATAACATAAACATACCGCATTTTCAGAGAAAAAAAAAATGTAGACGTATTTTAATTTCTTATCGCTTTGATCAATTTGAGTTGCTTTATTTTATAGGTGGTAAATATTTCCATTTCATTTTGTAATTTTAAATGAGGTCGAAATTGATTTTTGACTATAAAAGGAATTGCTTTTAAGAATTCGATAATACGTTTCTCGCTAAAAGCTAGCACCGTTTTAAAACGGCTTAACTTCCTAACAATTACAATGACTTCTGATAAAAATTGTTGTTCACATAATACGTTTTTTTTACAAGATGATTAGTATCTTAATTAGACTACCGGTCACGTATTTTAATTCTGTTCTGTATATTCCCTCATGCCGCTTATCGTAAAGCGTAAACAACGTTAGACGACCATTAAATCATATGTGTCCGCTACACGGGAATGACGCGGTGATTTAATCATTGCTTGCGGTGGGGGCGCTGCACTTTTAGACGCATGAGACTTTTTATTCGATATGCTGCTGAATCAACTACGGTTCCTTGCTTAATATTAATTATATTCGATATTATATGTGAAATATAATTAAAAAAAAAAAAGTTTATTCAAAAAAAATTTAATACTACTTATGTACGTAGGTGGTAAAGTATATATAATGAAAAGTTAATGAATTGTTTAATTTAATTTTTTTTAATAAAAGTAACAGCAATAGCATACTGGTTATAATTGTATCAGAATAAGTAGTCCGCATTTTTTATAAATAAATTTTTGAAAGAAACTTACTAAGGAACTTTATACCTTCTATAAAAAAGAATTGCTAACTGTTAAACTTTCAATCTTATGTTCAGAGAAAAATTCTTATAGCTGCAGAGAAATCAGAGTAAATATAATTAGGTTTTAATTTGGTATAACATAAAAACCACTTAACTGTTTACAGATTTGGCCTCTTGCCTCAATATTCGCCAATTAATTTAAATATGCATAATTTTAGCAGAGATAGACCTGATTTTTTAGGCGCTATGATAATATTTTTGTGTCAATAATTATGTTGTTTTACCGTCTATATTAATAACAACAAAATAATTCATTTAATTTTAATTTGCCTATTTATTATTAGCTTATTTCGGCCAACGGGTTCTAACCCGGGCAAGTGCCACTGACTTCATGTGCCTAATTTGTGTTTATAAATCATCGCGCGCTCGGTGGTGAAGCAAAACACTGTGATACCGGCTTAAGTCCGGTAGTGAGAATGTTGCATACATTATACGGACTTATCGTAAGATATACTTGGTGGATAGGTTTTTGTGCAAGCCCATTGGGTAGGATCCACCCGTTCCACATATATACTAACCAAAAGGCTATACTATACCTATACTAACCAAAATTGAGTCATCAACGAATCTCCCAAGGAGCTGCATTGGAAATGTAATGAATACTTAATATTTCTAACAATTCTAACGTCTAATGGCGGAGAGTCTTCTTACCATCAGATGGCCCAACTAATCGTTCACCTGTATTATACAAAACACCAAATAACCCTATTCCAATAATGCGTGTTGTTACCCAAAAGATAAAAGTGATGGATGAAAATTTTCAATAGTAATCTATTATTATTATAACAATTAAATATTCAGAAAATGTATAAACATATTATTAAATAAAGTAGTAAAACAAAATATACAAGATCATAAATTAGTAATAATCCGTTAAACCTACTTTAGAAATTATTTATTCGATGAAAGTTTTTAATTAGTAAAAATATTTTTGTCGGTATCTTCTGAGACACGAGGAGTGGAGGATATCAATATCATTATGGAAACCTAAAATCTATATTCAATATGTCACACATATCATTAAGTTTTAATTAATTACCTTATTTATAGTTAATTTTTTTACAACTATTAATTTTATCTTTTCAATCTCAGCTAGGAATCGAATCTCGTGGACGTTTTACGTACACTTTGAGCAGTAAAGTCGTCGGGATACTGCATGCGATCTGTACCTCGTGACAGAACATGGCTCGCATGTCGAGCTTTGTTACTAGAGGTCAATGGTGTTTCAAGAAAGGCAGATGTCACATCCTCCGGTACAATGTATCTATTCAAGTACTTCTATAAATCTTCATACGATATTAATCAAAGAGCCTCCCTATAGTTACCTACAGTTGTTTTTGTCTTGTCTTGCATAATTTTAGCATTTATAGTATAAAATGTTTTCAATTTATTTGTGAATACTCACACTTTATTTCATTCATATATAACATATACAAATCACATATCGATTCGTTAATTTCTCTTTTTCTTTCAATTCACCTGTATCCAGAGAAAGTTACAAAAGCTGACTTTCCAGACCCTAGGGTCATTCGACGTCGCTTTAAATTTACTTGTCCTATAGCCACGTCAATTACTTTTACTTTATCTAGACGGCAATTTATCCTTAATTATTGTTATTGGCCTATCAATAACGAATATAGATGTACATAGAATTATCATAATCATACTTTAAAACAATAGTTCAACTTTGAGAATCAGATTGACCTCCTTCTTATAGATCTTACGACAAATATTTAATATAGGTGGTGGATGTGTGAATTATTACAGTTTTTACATTGAATGGTATCTGAACAAGAAAATTAATGATCAAAAACACTTTCTGCATCGTAAATGCCTGCATGTCGAAGCTAATGACGACCGAACACAATGAAGCAAGAAGACATGGGAAGAGGATCTAAAAACAAACTAAACTATCTCACTTATTGCGGACATTCTCACACATCCGCTGATTAATCGCGTGATTGAGTCGCTTTAGACAATTCATCATTTTTAATACATGTTAATAGGTTAGCCCAACGTATTATAATGCAATATTCGTTGATAATTTTTCTCACATTATTTGTTTCATTAACACGAAACATAAACTAAATTTTAAATTGTTTTGCCTTATTTCTAACTGGTATACTTTTATATTAATAAATAAAGAAAACATAAACAATGATATTTTAAAAGGCAATACCAAATCTATGTTTTGAGTTTACAGTACAATACACCATTTCCGTATGATTTATCTATACAACTTAAATATAACTTACAGCAATATAATGAAGTTTATGCCTATTTCAAATCAGGTATCGCAATTGCTTATAAAAGTATTAATCTTTATAACGCTCTATCCAATATTATTGCGACTAATGACTTTATACAAATAGAGCATCCGTTACATTTCAATTATGTTTATATAACAAGGTGCTTTTATTCGCCGCGATTGATTGAATTAATTTTATTTATTAAAAATTATTAAATTATATTTTAAATAAATAATAATAAAATAGTCGACGGCGAAAGTTTAAACGGAAATGAGGTAACATAAAAATCGAAATAAGTTCTTAAGATAAAATCATCTGCTTTAATTTTAAAATTAAAGTATATCAGTGGGTCATACGTGAACTGACAATTTTAAATGTAATCTAAATAAGCAGATCGAAGTTGTAACAAAAAAATAAATGCTCGATTAATATTTAATTTAAGCTTTTTATGTGATTCTGGTTAAAGGCGTTAATAAGTGCAAAGTGATTTCAGAACCTGATCGGACACGATATGAAAAACAAAAAGTATTATGCGGTTACATTTTATATGTGACACTATAACTGCGGTTAATAAAGTACTCGGAAAAAACATTATCGTGAAAAAAATATTTTTAGCTTTCGTACATCTTTATTACTTTAATAAAACAATCTTAAAACATTATTTTATAGGTTTTTAATAAAATTACGTTTGAGGCTAAGCATAAATTTCTAAATTATATATTGCATTTTAAATTCTGCAGTTTTTAATTAATACTTTGGTGATAAGAGTTTGTAATCTTATTACTGGTTTGATTCACGCGAACGGAATGTTATGCGTGAGAGAAGGTTTCGTTCGAAAAAACGCCACATCACTGACAAAAGCCATTAAGCATTTCCGATTACACGTATTTAAATTGAAAACTGTTCATTCAATTACAATAACGAGGCGATACACGCGCCTACATATGTATAGTTGACAACCGATACCGTATCGTAATAAGCAATTTTCGCACGTTCATGTAAAGTTGCTCGGATAAATATAGAAGTACGCGTTACAACTAAATTTGACGGTCAAAAAATGATGTGACCGTGTTACAGATATGGCAGTAATGCTTCTATGGCGTGCCGACACCATCTCTAATGCGCTTATAATGGTGATACCGGGCGGGACCGTGTAGTGCTAAGTAATTGATAGAGCAACTTGCTATCGCCTAACGATTAAGCTCTAATGTAACAAATTATGTTTCTAAATAATAGCTTCATTATAATTTATGAGGATATTAATTTTCATTTAGGCATTGTACTTAAATAAGTGTAAACGATTTAGAGCTACGCAATTTATCCAGCCACAGATTGAAATAGTGTTTGTTTATTGTAACTGTATTTGTAATGGTAGAACTGAATTAAATATTTCGATTTAGACACACAAAATAGAATAGAGTCATTATGACGGACGAGAGTCCAGGGTCCGTGGCGAATGTAATTTGCTTTTATTGTGGTATGTAAAATGGTTTTAAGGTTATATGTTCGCGCTTTCAATGAACATATCCATAAAGTTGTAAAATGGTCATAACAAGCAGGAAACGTAGCTTGGTTCAGCGATGGTCAACCATAAAAACGGTGCTAACATAATTTCCACAAGCAACAGCTTCATTTTATAAATTGAAGCCGGCCTATAACAATAAACAATACGTAAAAATGCTTTCTATTTTAAATGGACGCACTAGTAAAAGTAAATTGTATGCATTATCATAATCACAATTACCTAGTAATCGGTAAAGATCAATGGTCAATGCAGACCTAAAAAAACGATAAGCTTCGATTGTTTGGTTAAGGTTTGCGCCGTCTTTTTTTTAATGGGCCATTCACTAAATTATACGTTTTCATCATAAGAAAGTTTTGAGTGGGATTCAAATCAATTTTTAAATCGTGTATTAGAGTGAAAGTGGATCCCTTTGTATATTTAGCGTGGAGCCTTAGAATAGGGAAACGATACGAACTTAATGTACTCTTTGTTTGTTCAAACAACGAGACTCGCAATGTATTTACCGTGTTGCAGAATTACGAGATCTTAAGAGCGGCTTAGATTGAGAGGTTTCATCGGCTCGGCAATGGCTGCCTTGTTATTGTAGAGCAAATATCGTTAAATCAGTATGGCTCTCGGGCGCAATCTGAAAAGCGTGAATGGCGTGAATATTACGTTTAGAAGTGGGCGCGAAGTACTATACTAGTGGTTTAGGTTACAGTGTGGGTAAAGTGTAACAAACAAAGGATCGTTCGGTTTATATGCCGTGGGAGACAATGCGAGTTCTGAACAACCAACGGACTTCAAGTGGGGTGAATGATTCCGAAATTCTGTATGAGTTCTGGTTATTGCCTCGTACTCAATACCGATGACTGTTACTCGCATTTCATTATTTGGAGCAATTATCATAATACATAATGTTAAAGTTTACATCAGAACTTCAAAGAGATTTAAGAAAAAACATCGTTACCGAAATAAACGTTTCTAAGTAATTTAAAATATTGTAATAAATTGCATAAAGTATATTGTTATATGAGTTTTACATTTATTTTTCATAATAAGTGCACCGTTAAGAAGTTAATAACCTAACAAAAGGCACTCATTAATTTTTTTTAGTAATTAAAATCTGAGTTCCAAAGCCTAAATATATGCGTTCAATTTTAAGAATAATATAAATCTGTCAAGACGTGTAATGAAAAGTAAAGTTTAGTGAGATGTAAAACGTATGATATCAATTTTTACATCCTTTTAAGGTGAATGAGGTTCAGAACTGTAACTTGATGAATGATACGTCGGATGTTTAATGCGGGCAGAGATTTTTAACATAAAAGCGTTATATTGCATGTTTTCACCGGACTCACATGTAAATTAACCCAAAATCGCACTCGATCTCGCAGAGCTTGTGGTCTAAGTTAAAACGAATATACTATCTTTGCTTTATTTATGACTCCCCTTATGATATTTTAATATCTTAAATATAAACTATGTCATCCAGTTTATGAGACTAAACCAGTTTATATTTTTGGAAGGTATTATTAATGAATACGTGTATAATATATAACTAATTAATTAATATATAATAATAAATTATTAAATAATAATATTTTTAAGAAGATTACGTCTCCAGAGAGTTCTATTCTGTGTTATTGTTATCGTGATCTTTGTAAATACTATTATTAAATAATTATTCTATTCCCAGCTGAATGTTATTAAAACAAACTTTAAAAAACAAGAACAGAAATTATGTTTAATTATACCCTAAAGAAAAAAGGGTATCATAAAGCTTACAATATGATAAATGTTATTTTAGCACGGTATGTTCAGGTGTTGTTTTTACGCAGACAATTAGTATCGAGAACGCTATAAGTTTCTTTCCTGTTAGGTAAGCGTTTGAAATTCTTAGTAAAGCGCGGAAGGCACACGCGCACCTCGCTATCGGCGCGAGGGCATCTGCCTCCGTACATCAAATTAACGGCGCGGAACCAGGAACGGCACGGCAGGGTAAACATACGCCAAATTTCACACCTATACCTCGTCTCGTCGCCTCGGCCAAGTCATTCACATCGCGAATATTTACTTACGATCGCTTACATACCATTTGACATGTACCCAGAGGATTCCTCGGAAGAAATCATAAAAAGATTACCTCTTTTAGAGAAGTTGTTCACATTAGCACTTTCCGTCAAATATTAAACTTAACATTTCATTTTAGCATATTCATTGTATTTGAGTCTGGGAGAAGGAATGAAAAATGAATAATGATCGCCTTTTGATACCTGTTGTTAGTTTAAGCATAAGCCTGAGTTAACTCAAGAAGGGAGCATAATTTTAACGATACCATCGTGGGAAGACATGCCTTAAAATGATACATAATTGTTTGAAAATATGAATAGCAACGGATTAACAAGATACGCTTAGATTTATTTAAAAAATTAATATGCAGTAATTTATCAGATCTTGACATATTATTGTTCGAGATAAAATTAATAGTGATTTAATGTATCTTAGCTATCTTAAGACTTTTTATAATTTATATAAATATTACGAACACGTTAAACAGTATAACAAATACATCTAGATTATAAGTAAAGAGTTACTCTCAATAAACAGTCACGATTCGAGGAAACCTGTAGAAACATTATTTGTCAAGAGACAAGAGTGAAACATGCGGGTGCTTAAGTACAATTTTAGTATTATGGCGACTATTATCCAATTATGTCTAATGCTTAATTTCAATACGACAGTATAGACTGAGTGTTCATAAAGATCAAAATAAAATGACGACTTTGACATCACAGAAGGCAACAGGTAAAATTATATATCCTGTCTATCTATGAATTAATTATACGTTGACGATTTATCGTAATAAATATATTGACAGTTAAACTGAGAATTGACCGATAAGAAAAGTTTGTTTATAATATAAATCTATTACTCGTATACTAATAGACGTCAAAGTCAAGGATCATGTCGGTAATTCATCACAGGTTTTTGTCGCGCAAAATGAATGGTCGCGCCCGCGTTTGGCTATCGTAACTGTATATTATGTGAGGTTCTTATAATGTGGTGAAATCATTGGAATATCCATGATACTTGTTATGTGTGTTGTAACTCAGTGTCTAATTATGTAAAGCTTGGTATTTTTTAATGTTATTTTACATGCGATACGGATTAATTTTGATGCGAAATCACGTAATGTATGCTGACTGAAGTCTATTTGGTTATGGACAAGAACATGAAAGGTTTACTGGGCATAATCTGCGAGCCCGGGTGGCCGACAACTTAAGAGCACTCCTACACTCGTGCATCCAATCATTCCTTCATTAATATACTGCATAAACTTCGTATAAACAATCTATTCGCCACTGATGTACATTTGGTATTGGAAATTCTGGGTGAAATACAAATGTTTTATTTTAAAAAAAACTCAATAAATATTAACTACTTTCAAATGCGATATGAATTTCGCATTGAAAGGAAATGAAAGCCACATGAACGTACTTTTTTTCAAATTATAAGGCTTAACTTAAAGAAAGTGAAAAATTAATATTTCTGCGTTTTCAGAACTTTGTATTGATCACGGTTGTAAGACCCATACGACAATAATATTTTTCATAATATACTGTGTATAAAAAAGTACATCGAAATTTTTTTCAAAACATGAACATTACTCATTTATTAAAAGCAGATTTTTAATTTTAAGCGAATATTGTAAATTTTACACTGCACCATAATTGTTGGTAAAATTTACTAAATAATTTTTGTACCGTTAGTACCGTTGGAGATAAGTGTTTCAGAATTGCGTTATTGCACCGCGGAGTTTAAGGCCACACAAGATTCTTATCATGTAGCAGTGATACGGAAGTGTGAGTGGGAGACAATGCGTGTGCGGTACATCCGCGGAATATTTCATAGGCTGGTGTCCGTAATTAGAGGACGGGCGGGCAAGGCGACGCTATCGCGGCATCCGGCGCCGCGCTATCATGTGAGAGATCATCCGATCCCTCGCTTGCCGCTTGCACTTAGCCTAACACGCTTGCGATTGCAAATAATTAACATGAGCGCGTTCCTTTGACTTCTGGGGACGGCTTTATAATAATAATCTATCTCGTTACCATTTGATATTCGGTCTCCGCGCATAAGTTTATAGTTCGTATGCAACTCATGATTTATTGTGTTGTGATTGTGATATAATTTGAATAGATAAAACTTGTATTGATATGCGCATCAATATTTACATTTAGAATAGATAGTACCTACTATCAGTTTCCCAGCTTCTATCATGCTTTATATCTAACTGCATTTAAACCGGTCAATGGTGTCAAGGAAGTGAACAGGATATAGCTCTGCTGACAATTATAAAATAGCAAACATCACTTTTCCACGCAAGATAGAATACTTTGAAATTTTGCATAAAGTTAATTGGTTACAAAAATATGGCTTCACGTTAAATTGTAAAGTATTTAAATTTTATTGAATTCTTATAATTCAAATGACTTCTGCGTTAGTTAACTAATCAGGAAATTTATAATAAATTTAAAAAATCCGAAATATATTTTAAAATTAAATGTCATTATTTTTATATAATAATATATATATTTAATAACTGACGACGTAGTAGTGATTAAATAGGAAAAAACAGGCATAAATCATCTGCAATATATTTGATGTAATATATTATAAAAAATATATATAATCACATATCGTATAAATTCATAATAACAACAGAAATAAATTAATATATTACCGTTTTCTTTGGGAGTTATAAACCGCAATTAATTAATCGATTATGTTCGTATATATTAGTTTTATAATTAATGGCATCATAAGCTAGCGACACGAATAAAATTAAAGGAAGGTGATGAGAAGATAAAATAATTAATTTTTAATAAAGTCGTTTGATAAGAAAATATATATTTTAATATGATAACGTCAGCTCTTCATAATTTATTTGAAGTAAATTGTTAATGTAAAAGGTATCGGTTTCTCGAGCATGACCCTAAATTATAACATTGACGCCTCGATAATTTTCAAATATTTATGGAAGTCGTAAATTCTGAAATCGCAAATCGTGCCGAAACGGTTATTTCGCTTCAATAAATAGTGCTTGTACTATGTTAGCTTTAAAATAAAAATACTTCAGGTCAATGTGGCGTGGAGCTGTCCGAGTTATGTTGGAAAAGTATCAGAAATTCTCATTTATAATATAACCTTTTACAAATTATATTTGCTTTATTCTGTCATATAATCAATGTTTATAATAAGCTTGTTAGTAAATATATAGCGTATAAAGTTACAGTTATAACACAATGTTATTAAAATTATATTTATGCAAATAGTCGAGGCTATTTTTAATAATGATGTCTTTGGGTAGTGGATTAGTTAGAAGCGAGTGGTTAGTCATGCACGGCCGGTGGTCAGTATCAGAGCGGTGGTAACTGTTGATAATTAAGACCATTGGCTTAATGGTCGTTGACGGTAACGGCCTGTGTGCCGCTTCGATCCCCCGCTATGTCTAGCAGACGTACACTATTACGACGAAATAATATTATGCGTAATGACTAATACCAGCTGAAAGTATGTAAGAACGTACGAAGAATACTTTATTTTCTTGTATTAAATTGTCATGAGACAGGAAAGACGACAAGAGATCTATTAATTTTAATAAATAATACTTATATACTGAGGATACGATCGTTCTTCTATATCTCATAAGTATGTGCATAAATCCCGATAACTAAGCAAACGTATCGTGTGGAATTGTATTACAACTAAACGCACAAAGGAGTGACAGACAGTGAAAAATAAGTGAAGAGTACCTCCTAGGCTGTAATTCAAATACAAACTAAATATTTATGTGCTTCATCTCTTTTACTTTTGTGCTTCCATCTCGCATATGATAAATTCAATTTTACTAGCAAAGTATTCCTTCGCATATTATATTTTAACGTGTATGGACACAATCTCTTCATAATTCTTTGCGTATCGGATACAATCATGTTTTGTTGTCATTATAATAGTAAATTTATCAACCATGTTGCATTTCTTTGTATTTTTATCGGATGCGCCTTTCTTGCAATTTATATCTTTGGACGTGCATTAGCAGATGTGTGCGTTATTGTGTTTTTTATTTATATAAATACAACAATAGAAATGAAAATGTTATATACATAGATTTAAATTTATACGTGTACTCCGTTGAAATATTATCATTTTGCGATATAGTTTACAGTAAAAACGTGTCGGAGTACAGAGTTCATAAGTTACGTAGAAGGGCAAACGCCACAGCCACCGGCGCGGGCGCACGTTATCCACACGATTGTATTTCAGCTATGCACAGTTGAATTATCGCCGTAGTCTGTCGGGGCCTTTGCCTTCATTCACTTCCGCGACCGTCGCGTGTCCTCATCGATATGAGCATGACGCTAGCGGTCCTTTTGATAATGCTAATGTTTGCGAGATACGATGAAACGCATCTCGATATCAACCACATACAATGACCGCGCTGACTAAATGGACATCAAGCGACTACGGATTCCAATGGAATATTTACTTCTGCCTTAGATTGAAAGGTATTTGCGAAGATAGAGATTATAGAGCACGACATTAAATGTACGCCGTATCCAAGTTCAAGTTAAATTAAAAAGAGGTTATATATAATTATACTCAACTAGTTATAAATATAATTTATTTATTTGTATATAACAATAACAATAAAATATATGAAGAATCCTATTTTTTTAAAGATAATTAATATAAATGAATTTAAATATCGTTCAAAAAATTAAATTGATTTATTTTAAAAGATTTTGAGGTAACATTTCTACTAAACGGAGAGAATTGCTATTTATTGTGTGGGTGACACGGACGAAAAGATTAAAATAGCAAAGTACGAGAGGCAGGACTAAGAGTACTTTGTCTCTTTCCGCTTCCCTGCCTTTATTAATGTTAATTAACATCAGAAGAAATGCAAGCGTTTAAAGGCACTGAATGTGATATACGCGGTAAATTTATTGCAAGCATAGATCTAACTAATCGGTTCATTAAACAAAATGGAAAGCTTTCATTTTGCGGTCCTTCTAACATGGGTGTCTTCTATTTTAAACAAAGTGCCATTCTTTCGGATTGTCCCGATTTACATTCCAATAATTGAACACTAAGATATTACAAGAGAAAGAGGTCTGGTATTTTAATAAAAACAAAAATCAATAGAAAAGTAGAAAGTCCGAAGTTTTTTTCTTCATTAGTAAATTCTAGTAGTTTGCCTGTCGGTTGAAGATACAATACACACCGCGGCGGTAGTACGTGATCGACCGAGAAACCTACTCGATTTAATCACATTAATTGATACAACCGTTACGGCATAATGATGATGTATTGTGGAAATAATTTGATATTTTAAAGTGTTGTACTCATTGTGTATAAAAAACAAATCCGTGTACCGCAAGTCGATGGAGATTTGGGCACAGCTCATGTGCTTTTGCGGTATTCGAATCGATATTGCACTTCGCGGGCAATGCCGCCAACATGACTAATATAATTGGTCTCTTGTCTGTAATCTTCGACAAATTACTCATGAGAATAGTTTTTTGGACGAATTATACCGGTTTATATCAAGTCGAGCAGTCGTGAGCCGTGTTGCACTTAAGTTTTTGTTCGCACGGAGATTAAACACGTGGATCATAGAAATAGTATCGTCTCATTATATATCACTATGCAATCATTTGAATGGGTATATATTACATTCATTCAATATTAGACAAAAAAATTTAAAACGAAAATGTAATAATGATATTCGTAGATTTGTAGAGTTACTGAGTATTATTAGACCATTGTGTAAAAAATGCATATTGCATGCATATAAATGCATTAAAATAAATAAAAACTATACTCCAACTATTAATGGATTAGACAACAGCTAAGATTTGTCTCTTAGTAAATTGATATCGATAGGGCAATTTTTATGGCATTTCTCACGCGGCTTATTACAAAGAGCGAATATAACGGTACGAATAAACCAAATTCCAGCATGCACTGATCCAGGAGGTAATTAGGTACCGTGGTCACGATTACAAGCCGAAGTGAAAACATTAGACGTGTGAACCCATAATTTAATACAAATCTTTTGGAGCATTGAACTTAAGAGTAATTTAGTAAGTGGCAAGAAAATGATCTAAGCACTTCACTTACTAATTTCGTTACCGAATTGAGAGCAACGGTCATTGCTTATATTAATGATCGGGGTCGTAAGCAATTTTCACGAACCAATTGTTGTAAGAAATGCGGCCTTATACATTTCTCTTCCAATCCATTCATATGTATTACCATTTAACGAACTTACTTATCACTTGGATATTAATTGATTTACATACGACGATATATTATTATATATATCCATCCCATCGAAAATGTTTCAGATTTCAGTTCTGTAACAACTGTCTTTTACTAAGCAAAAGCATAAAATAACGAACTTCGTATTTCTAACTTTAAAAAGTAACAAACTTTCATACTAAGTTTCATGACCTATTTAAGCTTAGGTTGATTCTAGTTAGCTCATTTTGAACAAAATTAATAGTGTTGTCACGTAGAATTCGTAAGGAATGCTTCAGCAATATTTACTTATGTTAACTTAGGCTGTGTTTTTGTGTCCAGCAGTAATTCTTTTAACAGTAGATTTAGAAGTGCCTTAGTTTAATTAACTTTATCTTTGTGTATGTCCGACAGTGCGCCAAAATTGGAATTACTTGTTCCAATTCACCCACAAATGTACAATGCCTATTGATATACCTAAAATATTATAACAACAGTGAAATGAAAGGTCGAGCTACAGTTAGACGCGACGAGACTTGGGGCGGCTTCGGGGAAGGAGTGCCGACAAGCAACTATAGAAACTGGAAAATTTATTTATCTGGTATCGCGAGCATCGGCACCTAGGGGCAGGCGGCTAGTTAGAAATTGAGCGGGCGATGTGTTTGTCGATACGGGACACTGCTCACTTCCTAACATAAATTCGGTGTGCGGGAATCGGATATTATTATTCAATCGGACGATCGAAGTTCGCGCGGAGGCCATAAGTCACGGCGACGCGAGCGCCGGCGGGCGCCGTGAGCGGTGGCGCACGAGCGCGATGCCATCGCAAGCCGTACCGCTAGTCCGGCTGCTTTGAGCTACGTCAATTTATACATAATTCTACCCAGCCGTTTAATTTGACTAAGACTTATGGAGTTAATGTATTATACAAGAGTAATTATTATTATTTAAGATTAATGGTCCGATCATGTATAAAAAATGGTTTGGTCAATCATTTTACTAATCATAATAAGCATAACTCATTCCAGAATTGTTTTTTCCGGCAATTGAAAATATAATATTTATTTACTGCTACTATGAATACTAGAATAAGTATGATATAAAATATCAATTAATATTAATTATATTTTTTCACGTGGACGCTATTTTAAATGGATACGCGACTTTCTTTAAATGCAGCCGGTTTTACATAGTTGTTGCATCGGCTTACCGCCGCTTCCGCTACGCAAATTTACTTCTTGAACATTTTAAACGTAACCACGGTAAAGATCAAAGACAAGTTTTTATAACTTTTCCATGAATAAGCGCGTTTTTAGCTTTTAAAATAGCAATTTGTATGTCTAGTGTGTCTAACATAGAAATTAAATTTTATAAGTTATGTAAAAAATGTCAGTAAAGTTTTATTTCCATTACGTGCCAGCTCAATATTTGCTGCTGAAGAAGTGAACGCACTGTGGTCAAGCGTTAAACTGTACTGCGGCTGAGGACACAGAATGTTATACAAAAACTAACTTCCAAAGCGAATGCAACTACGAATACATCTGTCTAGCTCAAAGTATTTACATTTGCATTATTTTTAAATGATGTATAAAACCACATAAAATGCCTTAACATTGTTACCGTTGCTAAGTTTGTTGAACAACGTGAAGTTATAATCACATTAAGTGATTTTAAGCTTTTTTTATACCGGCCTAGTTTTTACGCACGAGGCTGGAACGATTTATCAGAATGAAAAAAAAAACCTATTTTATGATTTAAGTCTGCGTCACTATTTGTATTACATGCATAATTTAACCTTAAAACATTGAAGTAAATCAATTTAGGCTCCGAAACTCAACGGAAGGCTTCTCTGCGGTGCTTTCAAGTCTGCAAGTTGAACTCTGATTATTGTCAATGTCATAGTCATAGTCATAGTCATCAGCCCACTGCTGTCCACTGCTGAACATAGGCCTCCACCAGAGCGGCGTCCCTCATCCAGCTTCTACCGGCGATCTTTCGAATGTCAATGTATTTCGTCGTTTATCCACGATTCTGTGAAGCCTCATCGGCAAGACGCCAAGACACACAACCTGTGCTTTATTAGAAGCAAATGGTGAGTCGGTCACGCTTACGTAGCGTTTAAATGGCTAGTAAAGCTAACGTGGGTTCGGCGTCGGTGAGCACGGACAGAAAGACTTCATAGAAATGCTTATATAAGTGACGTGTAAAGCAATATGCGATAGGTATTTAAAGATTTTGTTACACGTTTATATAAATTGCATTCCTATTTTTTTTATAACAGTATAACGAGTTATTTAGAAATGTTTTTAAATTTATTTATGATAACATGAATTAAGGCTTGTAATCGGCAAATAATATAATTTTGATACAATTTAAAGTATTAATTTATTAATATTGCATATTAATTTAGTAATTAATATGCAATATTATCTTGGAAACAACATTCGTATCTGCATTATTTGTTATGTGAGGTTGTTTTTAATTTATACATTTTAATAGTTTCATTAAATTCTCGAATATCATAAAAAAACATGTTAATAGCCTCTTTCTAATAAAATATATATCCATTATACAAAAATGCCGTCTAATTTTACTGTTTTTTTTTAATCTAAATAAAATAGCGACTCTTTCCCAGGATACTTTCTAGAATAATTTGACTTCTCAAAGCACAAAAGAAATGCTATAAATCGAAGTTTATCCAATACTTTAAAAGGTCATGGGACATGCCACAGTCCATTGAGAGAAATAGCTCTTGAATAGCTTCTAATTGATGCTACAAGTGCATTGTGAGCAGTCATTATATATGTGCTGCTCATGAAATATTCATCGAGCTATTGTCTTTTTACGTACGATATTTCTATTTGTTAGTAATTACTGTTTGGAAAAGATAAATAAATTTTGAAACCTTACACAACATTTCTTCTAGATTACGATTATTTTAATCATAAATAAGTAGGTTTTCGTTAGCTTACTGCTATCATAATGTAATTACTTACAAAACTTTTAGTTTATTAGTTTAGTTTTTATTTCATCACACACAACACAATCATCACTTACTAGGTAGGACTTACAATTATAAAGGAATTTTGAGTTATAATTATTATTTACTATTACCATAAAACAGAACTGTACAGATGAAATAAAACAGAAGAGTCTTTTTTAATTCTTATTTTAAGAACTGAGTCAGATAGGTTGCTATGTTGCTTTAGTAGATTACATAGATATTCTAATATTTACATTATAATATGTTATCTATTTTCGCTTAATGATGTTATGTTTATCTTACATACATAATTCTCGCTAGCTCTGAAGTGGGATTAGTATGATAAAAATTAAATATTCCCATTGATCTATCTCTTAGGTGCGATAGAAGATGTTCGCTACGAACACACTCCATTAAAATATGGAACAGACGGGTTATAAGAAAAAAAAATGCTGTAAACTAATATCGTTCAATTTAACTCGTAGTTTAGACACCACACGGCAATACATTAAGTCGCAGCGTTACAACACCGGCCAGCGTCGGACCACGTCTCTCTACCTCCGGCCATCTGTTATTGCACTAAATTCCCGTTATCAACGTAAAATTAATATCCATCGCCGAATGATTTCTATCCGATACGTATATTAATAGTGAAAAATGATCAGTCAGTATAAGCCCGTTTATGATCCAAAGATTCCAATTTGTATGTAATTATAAGGTTACATCAGTTTATTTTTTTTTTCGGTGCGGTTATTATTATGTGCCAACAAGAGAGATTTATAGGGTTTTAAAGTACAGTTACCTCTAAACGTTTTAATTATATTGTAATAGAAAATGCTGGAAGTATTTGTCAATAGTTTTTTCGATACTCAAGTTTGCTTGGATATTGAATAAGTAAGAAAAATAAAAATATTGAAATCATTGAACTTCCAAAAGGAAAAGACTTCTAATTAAAAAAGTATGGTATAGCGAACGAGATAGTTTAACAGAAAATTGATTAGTTGGCAGGAGATAGCCGGAGTTTTATGGAGTGGAAGTAAATGCGACGAAACTGGTAGCGTGAGAAATCGCTGTGAGATGATACTGAAGCGTGCGTACCCAATTTCTGATGCAAATGTGCAACCATCTTCCAGCAGTGAGAACAGCGTCATCGCATTGGCGCATGTGCTACCTACTTTTGTTAACAGCATTGTTCGTAGAGTTCAATATCGCAAGCGTTAACCCTTGCGCGGTGTCTATTATGAGAGTTAATGGGACGGTAAATACACCTTTTACAGCTTTATTGGCAGCATTAGAAGAGGCTTAGACGTATCAGGCTTTTACGGAGCGTCACAACAATAGGGTTTAATAATGATAGCGGACCGCTCGTTAACATCACATAATTGTATGAAATAAAAAACTTGTGTCGATTTCATAATGATACGCGTCTAATAAGATTATTATTTTATATTATTTTTTAATTGAAATATAAATTAGTATTGGTAATAAATAGTTGTTTTACGTCACATTTTTATTACGTGACAACATTCTTCCAGCTTAAACATATGGCAGGATGTCAGATTGATCATGAATCATGATTATGTATAATTATTTTGTATTTGTTATTACTTCTAAACATTTTAAAATAATAATTGATTTTATGTCTGTAATATTTAATATCTTAAATCTCATAACAAAAGTATGTCACCTAGAAGGTTGCTAAAAATTTATTAGAACAAAAAAAATCGTGCTCGAATACGAATATCGAGTGACACGAGACGAGAGGGAAGTAGCCTAGTGCAGATTGAATTGGACAGGCGAGATGATATTGTTGGAATTACAAGCGTTTAATCGTGGAGAATGAGCGCGAGTCGCAGCGCGGGCTGGCTCCGCGCCGACAATAGCTGCGCTGTCATGCTGAACGTCGAATCCAAGCGCTCGATCACGACCGCGACATCGGAAATCAATAAATAATCGAATGATTTAGCCACCGCGCCGCGTGCGAACTTGATTAGACACGATAGTGCCTGATGCCTGCCGCATCTCCACCGAACTCTTGGACGTTACGCCCGCTGCAGGGCGATAGGTTATCATCGTTTCCTACTTATCACAAGTCTATTATTTTATGGCTAACGGCACGGCACATTTTTTTACGATATGCATCTTATGGAACCACGCATAGTCCAATTTACAGTAACTAGTTTGATTTGAAGGCAAAAACCTGTCCATATATATGTGTATGGGGCTATGACTAGACATTGCGGTAACTAATAAGAGCACAAATAGATGTAATCACACGTCTAAGTGGATTTATTCAAAAGCAGCTAGGAATTGAGGTTCAACAAAAATTAGCTAGTTATAACGGCTCATCTTGGACTGAAATTGTACGTTACAGCCTAGGAAAGAAACGATCTCGCGAAATTTTTATTGAAGCTTTTTTGCCGCGCCCGTCACTTCATAGTTCATTATAAACGGAGCTCGTGGAACTGTATGATACCTTATATTTTAGTGTTTCTATACAAAAGGTATTCTTGATAACGAATGCAGGGAATTTTCCACATATCAGAAAAGACTACCGAGTATGGAGAAATGTCAAAAGTTCAAGTGTAAAACGAGATATCTATGGAAGTGCACGAAAGCAAACAGTTTGTTTCAATGAGAGAAATGCGATTCCTGACATATTGATCTTTCAGGTCATAACGGTGTTTT
The DNA here is from genome assembly GCF_905220365.1 of Vanessa cardui. Classification (NCBI taxonomy): domain Eukaryota; kingdom Metazoa; phylum Arthropoda; class Insecta; order Lepidoptera; family Nymphalidae; genus Vanessa; species Vanessa cardui. The sequence continues at coordinate 8,610,762 of NC_061136.1, forward strand.
TGTGTATTATATAAGATCGATATGTTGTGCAAATTATTTAAATTATTACATATATAAAAGATAATTACAGCATAGATATGAACTTGCCGTAATATAATTTTACTAACACTAAAAAATATTTTAAACTACAAAACATGCATCATTATTACTAAGACCTATATATTTATGTATACAATTACCCTATAAAATATACAGTAGCGACTCAGAATCATCTTTTTTATCATCACTTCAAAACTACCACAACATAACATTTTTTTCATCAACATTCCAATTCGATCGGAGAAAAAAATATAGGCCCCCTACATACGTGGTCAGTATAATTATCATTTACGAGGCTATCAATAAGCGTCGCGATTACATATGTGCCCTGTGTAATAGAGACCGCATGAGCATTTCCCAGTGTTTTCTCTGATGTACCTTCAATAATCTACTATTACCATGATTTATATAGGATCGATTATTGGTTAGCTCTGTTAATGACAGACGAGGCCTGCTGGTGTTGCATATGCCTGCACGGTATGGTAATAAATACATGTGCTAGCCGGGAGGAATGAAACTATGATGATAATATTAAGGTAGATTTACACTATTAAATTTTAATGTATATGCTCAATTTATTATACGTAAAATAAAGAGTTGGAAATGGATGTGTAAAAGATAAGAATATGTCAATGAGAGCATGCTAATTGAATTTGTATGTTCGATTTTTTTTCTTTCTAATATCCGTAATCATTTGTGATTGAGATGAATGCATAACGATTTACTTATTATTTTAATTTATAATCTGCCTCGTTTAATACAAATACCGGTGCGAGCGACTAAAAGTTGAGATTTTCGGTTAGGAAATTATCAGTAGCAGAACCTAGTCCCAGTTAACTATCGGATCTCTACTAACTAGTAGAGTTAGTAATAGAGGAACTGAGAGTGTACTTTTGCCATGCTAATATGTTCTCTGAATTGTTAGTTTAGTTAAGCTACATGAGTCATTTATTTTAAAAGAAGTCTTGAAATAATAAATCACAATAAATGTAAATTTCGTTATTAAAATTATTAACATACATTAATTTCTATAGATAGATATAGACAAAATTCACAAAGTGAACCAGAAGAAAATAGATAAGATTATCGGGTCAGTGATTGACGTGAATTTCTATTCGTTTAGCAGATGAGATAAATTCGTTGTTTGACTTGTTTTATTACGTTCGAAGCAATTATTTATCTTAAATAGATTTGGTTTGTAATTATTTTCACTGCTCATGGCAATTTATGATTTAGACTGACAAGCCATTCATCTAAATCAGCCTATTTAGTTGCTCACATTTTAAATCTATTTCTTGTGGTGCATAATTCAAATACGTTTAAAAAATAAACGCATTATTTTTAGGGCGATTAAAATTTGCTGGGCCAGTCTTTCCGTTTCTCGTCACGCACTTAAGCACGTTTTATATTATATTCATAACTTATTATTTGAAGACGTAGGTATAATGTAGAATAAAAAACCTTTTGACATTTAATTATAATGCTTCAATGGGTCGGAAGATGATCACGCACGAGAAATAAATAATTAGGAAACCGCTCTGTAATAAATTGGGATTGCAATCAGTTTTGAAATAAAGACATTTTGGAGGCGACTCGTAATAATACGAAATCGGTTAAAATTGCCTTGTTAGCGAGAACCTTTTAATAATTATGAGGAAAACGGAATGCTGTCAAGTATGCAGAACGGACTGTAATGAATCGCGAAGTATTCTTTTTAACTTAACCATAACTTAAATGAATATTTTTTTACTTTTTAATATTCAACCGCAATATATTTAGTTTCAGTTACGTTACATTGTAGAAATACTTGATCTGAATCTGAATGATATCTTAAAAGAAATGTTTAATTATGTACTTTAGTCGTTTTATTCAAGCAAAGCTATCAAAATTAATTCACTACCGAGCAATAGTTGAGTCGTAAATTGAGATAGATAATGTAGGATAGAATTTATCATATACTTAATGCCGGCTTACTGCGAATCAATTCATTTTTTTGCCGTTGGCCGATAAAAAAAACTTGTCCCGCAACACATAAAAGTGTACTTATTCAATACATTGTAATTTTAAACAGTTAACTCAATTATATACAATTTATTGTCATTAAGATTATGGTTTATTTGTGGACACATAAAAATTAGTGCAAAAAGTTGAGTATCAAATTGCTATATGTCTAGCGGTGTGTAACTTCGTAATTATCCAATTCAATGCTAGTTGAATGTATGTTATTTTCGAACGACCTGGCTGACAACAAATGTTACCTACTCTATATTGAGTAATGATATAGCCTTTAGTGTAACACTTTAGTAACTGACAGGCGTCAAAATAGACTACAATGTATACTGTTATCTAGGTAGGCTACAGATAATAATATATACAGAGTCGTTTGCCGGGGGAAGATTAAAAAAAGAAACAAGTAGATAAATTGAATAAATTCCAGCTCGAACGAACCACCTCGATATGCGCAGGCTCGAGGACTGCGTGGCTGCAGTACTTAATCAATGTACTCATTACCCAATTAGTACGTTCGGTTACTTATTTTAAAAACGATTTCTTCGTCTTTGAGCCGGATAATAAAACCTTTATGAGAGTTTTAATTATTTCAACATATTAAATAATTTAAATTTACGATATTATCAAGTAATATTAAAATCGATAAACCCTTAATGTGTCCAAATAAATTGATAATTTTTTCTTTATTAAGGATAAATTCTGTTATTATAACTGTATTTGATTTATAAACATGATTCTACTTTTGCTGTTGATTTTACTAGTTGAATAAAAAGTAACGGTTAATCGAACCATGCTTAACCTTATTTATAATTAAAAGAGTAGCCAATGTGTGTCAAAGTTTTGGCGAAGTTGTAAATTAAGCGGCGCCTTGTAGGCGCAGGGATCAAGTTTACGAGCGGCGCGATGATGAATTTTTATTGAACGCGAATTAACATTGCTATTTATAAAATAGAGTGATGTATTAAGGCTATTAAATAGCGCCATGTTAAAAATTGATATTAAATTTCAAACTGATGACATATAGATAATGAAATATTAAAAAATATGAGGATCGATTAAGTATAACGCCTTAAACAATAAAATGTTATATTTTTTTACATTATAAAGTACATGTGTATAATTGAAATCGTATAAAACTTTACAAGGTGGATTTTTCTAGTCATGTTTTCATTGGACACGAATAATAATTTTAAATGGGCTATTGAACGAAGGCTGTGCTATCGCATGCATCGGACGGGCGACGCATGCTGATGAGCACACTTCGTCAACGTGATTGATTGACAATCGGATGTTACACCTTCCAGTTCCGATATAAGTAAGTGTCTTGGCTATATTTTAAGCCGCTTTTTTATAATTCAATTAATTATGATTCATTTTATGATGAATAGCATAAAACGTATACTGTTTATATCTTTTTGACTTTAATATTTATGGATTAATGTATAATTTGGTATGATTTCTTAATATTATATGCTTATAATAAATTGTCGTATAATACTAAATAAAAAAAATAAATTGTTAATAATAATAAATGTCAGAGTGTGCTTATTAGATGTGTAAGGAATAAAAAAAATTAAGCACTATAAAAACCTGAGATATTTCGATTACCTTCTCTATCGTAATTATAGTAAATTGTGTAGCTTTGCTTGCGTAAATTTGCCCGTAATTGTTTTCGTAATGCAGTTTAAGATTTTATCTACGAGCGAAAGAAGGGTTAAAAAAGAGTTCGTTAAAAGTCTCGCATTGATTAGCCCACATCGGCTCTTCAATATCTAGTGAGGCGCCAATAATCAACTCTGAGGCATGCAAGGCTCCGTAAATAGACGCATTAACCTGCCACCACCACAGACTCACCAACTAACCTACAAAACCCCCGGGAGGGACACGAACACACGTAAAAAATAATGTTGATTTTTCTATCAGCTACATTAGCTTGCATACCAGTATTTTATTACGGACCAGTCCCCTCGGATTAATACAACTGTTGTAATACTTTAATTATTCTCGTAGTCTTTAAACAGCCGTGTATGCCCGATTAAAATCTGCATAGGCGGCTAAAATAGATACATTCTATAAATAGCTTAAGTGTTATAAAACGTAAAGGATTAAAACGCAGTTTATTTTAATATTTAAAGATATGTATGTTTATGTCTGACACGGATTAAAAGAAATATTTGAAAATAGAACGATATATTTAAATTTTATCTCAATAAAATAAAATATGTCCTAGATCATACATCTTGGACATATTTTATAATGTAATATCGATAATCTTGAATATCATTATAATATATAAAAATTGCAATATTTTGTATTATACTTAACTATTTATGTAATAAGAATATTTTGTTAGTCCGAAATTTGTACAAAAATCAATTGTAATCAAATTAATAACTTATTATTACTGTTTTAGAAACAAAGAAAATAAAATAAATTCCTAGTTAAATAACTTAATAGCAATTTCTTTGTTATTTGAATCATAAAGATTAAATCACGATTACTTTATCACGATAATCAGCTTATCGACAGATCAGGCCGAGCGCGAGTCTAAAATTAGATAACAAATGTCATAAGATTATACATGTAACTTATAAAAAGCGATGACGTATAAAAACAATAGGTCACAAATATTAATCTAGGCATAAGAACTCATGAAGAAGTCTGGAAAGGACAACCTAATAAGGTAATACAATTTATGTTGTAAAATAAACCGAACAAAAGATAGCCGAAGCTAATCGTCATATATTTCTTCGTGACATGTACAGTGGACACATTCCTGTCTCTTAGCGACACGTTTTATTGAAACGACTAACATAGTAAAGGAAATTCAAAACGAAATTAGTAAGTGTTATTAATGTATAAACTAAACACTGTGATGGTTAGAGAAAGTGAATTGCGGCTTAAAAATCGAATTACTTATCACTAGAATTATTATATATCACTGACTTTTCAATTGATAAATAATTTGTGAAAGAAAATATCGTGAGGAAACTTGTATGTTTCGTATGAAAGTCTATTTAATATCCACCAAACATTACTGAAGCAGATTGTAGAAATCCTCAAAAAGCGAGGCCTCAGCAAAGCATTTTTTTTCTATTTTAGGTTACCTAATTTACTATAATATTATGGTACTATTTCGTAATAAGAAATTTATACTTTACAATAGTTTAACGGGAAATGTAGAGTCGTAAAATTAAATTGAACAGAAATTCGCTCTGCGATTCGAATATCAATGACATAGTTAGGTTAGTACAAGTATGTATTTTCTAACACGCAATGTGCTTTATAAGGTCCATTCTCATTAGACTACTACAGGGTCTCGATCGGCGCCGACTATCTCGCTGTGTTAAATAGTAATAATTTACTAAATTAAAACAGCACACAACGTAGCAATAAATCTTACAGATCAATATTATGTGACCCTATCACATAATATTCACCCAACGTTATGTAGCGTCAATAAAATAAACGAAATGCAATCTATTCGTACAGAAATAAACTGGTATAAAAGTTATTAATAAACTTTTTATATATACAGGGTAGATTCATTCAACATAGCGTATAAACGTGTACGATGCGAGCGTAAATAAACTGGTCTAGCTATGAATATGCGGAGTAGGGAATGTAAGGGCTGTCGGTGAGAGCGATTTATCACCGAGCGGATCAGCGTGGGGCGGTAGTGTAGACTGTTTGATGGAACGGGATAGTGATCGGATTTTGTTTATGAGAGAAAGAGAAGGCAAATTCTGGGGTCGGGCGGCAAGGACGTCTCGCAAGGCCGGCCGTGTGTCGTTAGCCTGCTTAGTTGCTGCCCCCGATCAAACGGACCCCTATCAAGCGTTATGCCAATCAAACACTTTAGTAAATAGTCTTTTATAATATGAATTTAAAACAAAGATATATACAAATTATGTTAGGTACGTAATCATTTAATTTAATGCCTTATATATTTAAATAACATGTGAACATTTAATAACCAGAGCAAATTATTGACTAATAATTTATATATGAGAAGATTATCATTCATCTTTAACATATCCATTATAAGAATCATAGATGTGTTACTCCCACGTTTAATTGACCACTTTTTGTACCCGTAACATGAGTCGTTGTTGTTATTAACATTTTGATTCTCGTAATAGATATCGCTGAACAGGAAATTTTGCATAAGTATTTTAGCTTCAAGTTAATTCAGCCTCCCGGTACATAGCTTAAGTCTTTATAGCGTATTCAAACTTAGAGACAATGGTTAGATTATCGAACATCTTCGTCGCAATATTAATTGCTCTATATATCAATACAAGTATGTTGTGTATATATGCGCCTACCTACACTGAACAAATATAACTTTACCATCTGTATACAACAATATTGTATAAGCAGTCATATACTGGTACAACAAGTTAATGCCAGGGAATTATCTTTCAGAATGTTACTTACTAGAGTCACTAATTGAATGATTAACCAACTTTGGAGTAATAATTATTATAAATAAAACATTGCTGTATAATTATAAAGCATATACTATTATGTAAAGTTAAATATTTTACATATTTGTTATTTGTGTGGACGCAACAATTTTTATCAGTATTTATTAGACTTATGTTACGATCGTGCAATAATATAAGGAATTAAAACTGCGCTGAGCTAGTTTTATCATATAAATAGCAAACTACGTAAACATGCTGTATATTATACGCATATTAACGGGTTTTTTAGAGAATGTATGTCAATCGTTAAATTTATTAATAAAAACATTTTTTTATAAAAGTTTTGTTTAAATTATAATGTTGATAAATGTTTCAAGACAAAACTCATTATTTTTTTCATCACTAAGTTATCAGTTTATTGAAATAATATTAATTAAATACCATAAAAATGCTGATAGTCTTTCATTTTAAATCAAACAGTGCTTTGTTAAGCACTTTAATTGACAGTTAAAAGAAATCTAATTAAAAGCATATCGCGGGTGCAAAAAGAAGTAGATTAAATAAAAAACGGGCGTCAAAGTAAACTCGTTAGGGCTGTATTACATGTTACATTGTTTAAAATTTAAAAGCCAATTAAGTAACACTTAATGTGCACGAATTCGCAGTCTCGTACCCGCACCATGGACTAGCATGGTATAATGTCATTAACATGCAAAGCAGCTGTGACAAACCCCAATGCTACCACGCGTTGACTCACGCACAATCTAGACCAACGGGTTTGCGTCTTATCTCACTATCTTGATTTATAAATTAATATTATTTAGCTATAATTGGATCCTTGGTCAATGCACATTTTATTGCACAATACGAGTTTATAACCCCTCGCATTGTTTTAATGTCTCGCACCGAACTGTCTACATAAAAAGGAACATTAAAACATCTCAATGTTATTCCAATGAAAATATGGCTCTTAAGAATAACAATCCAAGTGAGTCTACGATAAAGATGCGAAATTATTAACGTAACCTGTTCGATTAAAATTCAACGACCAAGTTCTGATGTGCGATCGAGTTTACGAAAAGATATTGACCTCGACCGAGGTGGATGTCTTATGATGGATGTTGGGATGAAAGTTAATGTAATTGATATATCGGGTGGCGCTTCGACTGGTATTCGGTGACCGCAACATTTAAATGCACGCAGATGAAATGTAAAAATATATATTAAGTCATTATAGATGTGCATAACTTAATTTAATTCCTATTCTAAATATAAATATCATGATGTGGTATTATAATGTTTTTCGGAAATCGATTAAACTCATAAATAGTTAATTATAATCTATTGAATATGCTGTGCGTTTTATTTCATTATAAGAGAGAATTTAATACGCATAAAATGAAATGAGAGTATCAGGTTTTGTGTTAGCGATAACTAGGCCATATATAATGTTTTTGCCTACAACAATGTAATACCATCCAACAAGTGGTAATTAAAAAATATTTTTATTTTACGGTTCAATAACTTTCTCTCTATTTGATGAAGATTGATTTCTTTCGAAACAATAACACAGCAAATATTTTGTATTAGAAATAATGTTGTTATACCGCGAAGCGATACGCAAAGGAATAAAAAAGTTGTTATGCGAAAGAAAGTGTGGACCGGATTGTAAGGCTTTATTTTTATAACATAAATTGAATGATGTGTATTGAATGGCAAATATTTTTTTTCTTTACACCCCAGTGAGCCATGCAAATTTTGTTTAACGCGTATCAGCGTATCAGCGTGTGGCCTGTTACAGTGTAGATTAATGAACTGCTACGAATAAAAGTTAGCAGAGCGCAATATAATCGTTTGTTAAGTGCTCTAATTAGCGGCTGCTTCGGCTCCACGTTTCAATAACAATAGCTTTTAATAACAATTCGCGGTTCAGTTTTTTCATAGCTACATTATCGTATACATAGAACAAGTTGTATTAGGTTTTTTGTGCAGTTCAATGACAATCTTATTTTGTTGGAATACAGAAGCATTACAAGATAATTATAAACTTTAACGGACGCTGGCGCCTGAACAACAAGCTTCTCATTAAGTCGCTCAATGCTGGAATCAAACGCTGTAAAGAATCATTGGCAAATTAATTTGGCGGACGCGAGATCGAATAACGGTGTCGGCGTGCCATTGACATTCGTCAGAGGTGGTCGCCGCGCAGCCACGACGGCCGTCCTCCGCGCTACCGCCCCCTACGTGTCGCCCGTCGCCGTCGCACTGTTCAATGTCTATGCAATCATATTTTCATTTAAAACATCTATCTTCATTCACTTCTATTGAATTGTAATTACAAGTGATAGTGCTTCCAAATACTAAATTAGTTCACGTTCCTAATGCTATTTTACTATGCCGAAGTAACATTTCATTAAATAATGAAAGCGCATGTATTGGTAATAATGAATGAGTCGACGTTCTGCTACAACGTTCGGTTAGCGGTTTTTTGCATGGTGCTCTCCTTATAAATTGATTTCTATAACTACCTAGCAAAGAACACTAAAACACTATAATAATTGGCAATTGCTGACTAAGAAGCCGTCTCTATTAATAACGCATTACAAAGTGAATGAAATTTATAGCCGAGCCTTAGTCGAGCGGAGTATAGGTCGTACGTATAAATTACTTATGGGTAATATTGAGGCAAGATATATTTTTATCCACTACATTCTACCTTTATTCACATAATGAATCTTCTACGAATAACAGTGATAACAAAATTGAAAAATACTTTATAAAAATTGTTGTTTTTTTTTTCTTTTCTTTCATTTTATACTTTGTCGAACAGAGCTAAATATAAAAGATGATAATGTGGACATACTTACGACCAACTATTATTTCTATTTTAGTACACATCGTAATGTCCATAGATTATTGGTATATATTCATTACTTTTCGAACTCGTACGATATTTTAAGAGAAATAACGGATATTTTGATAATAAAAACGTAATGAAATCGTTTAATATTTTAATTAATTTCTTATAACGTTGTTTCGATTAGTGACAGATTAGGGCAAAAAGAGATAGAGAAAGGGAAGACAGAGAATTTACATCTAAAGTAATCGATATTTTTGAAAATATGACTAACACCGCTTCAAAACTGCAGTAATTAAAATGGAATCATCCAAAAATAACTTTTGTTGTTGAAGTAAGCCAATAATAAAAAGTCGGTAAAAAAATGGCAACTGAAACTATTTATCTTATATAAAAAAATATATCAAAAGTAGCCATTATTACTCATAATTGTCATCGACGGTTACTAATTTTAGCACTTCAGTTTTAGCTTTCCTGTATCACATACATCACATGCAATAGAATTATATACTGACATACCGACCTGATGAATTAAAATGTATTTAAACATGTAGGTGAGTAAGACTTCAAACTAGTCGCATTTCTATTCGTATGAATTCCCGCGTAATATGTTTTTATACTTTAACTTAGACTTCATGTGATCATACTTGTCTTTGCGGTGGGAACAACTCTAGCTCCTTGTCCACGTTTAATTTAAAAGGTAAATAATGGTCAAGATGTCGTTCTTTCTTTTTGTTGTACAGGGATTTCTTTTGCTCTCCTAGTCTCTCAAGTTTCATGGACTATCTCTGTATTTAAATCCAAACATAAATATTGTAATAGTTTATTTATAATAACCAGTATCGATGGGAACTGAGTTTGATATAGAATGTGGGGTGAATTGCTTTTTATTTTGTTTTACTATGTAAAATTATCTGTCTTGTGGGCTTGAGAGGTTTTATGCAGTAATTTGCTTAAGAATTATGACATGTTTATGTAGTAGGGTTCTTAGAGACGCATTTTGTCATGGGAATATTTATCTACACAGCTAGTGGGCAGGATGGGGAAGTGGTATACCACTTACACGTTTCTATATAATTATTGAATGAACACAGTAGGCTATTTCGATGCGATGGTGTCAAGTGCATGCACTAACTCTAACCTAACAGAGCTGGCATCTGTCCTGCAATACGTCACGCTTTCTTTTATTTTGGTGTCAACCTCGAGTGCATTTAGATTAGTGTCATCCGTAGACCCATTGTAAGCGTGCGAGTTAAGATCGGATGATTCTAGATGATGATTGTATGGTACTTTATCAGTATTAAAACTGTGCGAAAAGCAAAATGAACAATAAGAGTTTACAACGCGGTATGATCGCTCGAGTGAAGAGAGCCAATAAGCACCTGTCTAACTGTCGATGCCACCTTAACAGGATATCATCCAATGGGGATGACGCATATCTCCGCTACCAAGAGATGCACTCAATTATAATAATCATTTTTAGATAATTGTGAACGAGTTCTATGAATAGTAATACGCAAGATATTTTTATTATTAATATAACCTTAAGTTTCTTTGTCATGTTGGTTACAGCTTCGATGGTAAATTTATATTTATTCAGTTCGAACGACCAATTCATTGGCTAAATTACGGATTATCTCAAAGCAAATGTCTGGGATACGCGTAAACAACGATACATTGACACATTTTGTATCTTAAGTAGGCTACGGACGCGGCTATCTTGCCGCTCTACATTTTGTTCCACGAATCACCTGCTCTTAAGACGTCTGAGTCCAAGAAAATGTCTTGTGAAAAATGGAAAGTGGAGTGAATTTGTCTAGAGCAGTGTGTTAGTACTCGAACGGTAACGGTGAGTGTGACTACAATGAAAACGTGCATTTACGGGAAATGACACTCAAAACAAATGAAATTATTGACCGTGAGAATTGCGACAACAATATTGTAACTATAAGCCCTTGGGACAATGTAACTGATACATTATTAAACGAATGACGTTATGTTTTTATATATGGTCTAACTTCATGTGTTTCAGTATATTTTAGTAAATATATCAATATGAAGCTTTAATAATCTACACAATCCACCTATATTAATATAATAAAACTGAAAAAATCGTATAGTAACCTATTTAATCATAGGAATTATTATTATTAGTTTTATTAGAAAATATTATTGAGTTGCGTTAAATAGTTCGCTCGTAAGTAATGTTATAAGCTTTATAACTTCACGCTACGATCCTTAAAAGCTGAGCAATAACCATAAACGTCGACCCTTTCGGCAAACTCGAGACAATTATTCATAGTATGAAATAAGCATCATAAGCATCGCAACCGCGAGTCACAATCAGTATTCTATAAATTAACAAATTGATTAACAAACAAAATCAAAATATATTTTATTGAGGGTTTTACAAGCACTTTTGAATTATATAAAAATAAAATAAAATTATAGTTTCCACCGTCTCAATGTAACCAAGAAATATCAATCTTTTTATTACATACAAGGTATAAGATAAGGAGATATATCCTACAAAAAGTTAAAATCTTTTAATTTACGTAAGTACATACTTTCTTAACTATTACTTCGTATGTATGTTACAGGGTTATTTTATTACTTACGATTTCAAAAAGCCGCATGACCGGCCGATTCTCGAGGAGCAAACAAATGATTCTGAGATGTCATTTACGTACCTGGAAAGTAAAATACATGACTTAAATGGTTAAGATACCGTATAAGAAGCGCGTTAGTATTTCTAAACGTAAATTTATATGAATTGAGGATTAAACTAACACGTTGAGAAAGTTCCGTCGGTCTTAAACTACGAGATAGAGTACATAAAAAATGTTCAAAGATTATGATTATTAACCTGTTTCCAATGTCATGGCTACTGAGAATATAATAATTTAAGTATTTATATGTTATATTATGTTGTCTTATTACATTAACGCCGTACGTCGTGTATTTATTGTTATGTTAATTGATATTTGATTTAAGTACATGTTTGCCAACATTCCGGCAAATATTTTACATCGCTAGAATGTAATCAATTTGTATTAGTCGAAATTAACGGCAACGTATTCCATAGATTTTTAATTTATCATTTATGTCAAAAGCAATAAATGTTTCCGTTGGTTCGTTGTACAACTAAATTGTAATTATAGTAAATACTATTATAATATCAAGTAAATAAATTATTTCTGCAAATACATTCAATCGAGATAACAATTTTCAAATTTAAATATTAATTGATTTAGCGACTAAAAACGGTAGGTGAGTCGTCATTATATATTAACGATTAAGTGAATAAAAGGATATATGTATGTATGTACTTAGATTGTAACGGGGCATTGTCCGTCTAAAAAGTACTTCTTTGTCCAAAGTTAATTAAATGGTGAGGAAGCTGGCGAGCGCTTCGGCAAACGATTTATTTACGTTTCTTATTAATAGGCGTTAAAGTTTAGATCATTACAAATCAATTTGGTCGAGGCTGCTTTTAGAGGTGGTGGGCCATATCATTATAAAAACTAGTATATCTATAAACATTAGGAAGTAGTTGCGAAAATGTAGAAGATAAGTTTAAAAACAGTTAAGTAATTATAAATCTTACTATGGAAACAATTGTGATATTTTTCTCACTGCTTTATCCCCATATATTTTTTATTTATTTTATGCAAGTAAGGCGTATAGGAATTACTTTTTACTTGGCGCCACCGAGTTCGAGTTTTAAGACAAAAATAACACATCGTTGACCTTCGGAATATAAGAAACTTAAATATTGGCCTCATTTATTATCTACGTTTTTATAAGGAACTAGCTGAACCCACGGCTTCGCCAAACAAAATTCCTCTTAAATCTGTCATCATGCCCTTTTAAAAGTTACTTATGACTATTTTAATTATAGGTACACAACTTATTAAATTTTTATGAAATAGCAACAATGTAATGTTTACAATTTTGGACTGCAACGCTAAAGTTCGACTTCACGACACGCACATCTGACGTGTCGATGTTATATCCAAATCAATTAGTAATCTTTTGCTATTATGAACTTATCTTCGACATAAAATCCGTAATTTATTATAACATAGATATATTTTTTTAGATAAAAACCTTTTTTATATCACAGACTATAATTTATCTTTGTACCAAATTTCATGATTTCATATCTGTTCGGTCATTCTTGCTTGATTTAGTAACAAGCATCTCTACTTTTGTATTATTAGTAAGATTATTATATCGTCTATAATAAAATTACAAAAATTTAAAAGCGCTCTCGATTGATAACACAGCGCCACAACAGCGCTGAAATGAATGGTTACTCATGATACATTGTGTTATCGCTTTTTATTATATCTGGCACACCAGAAAATTAATATTTAAATTTTACACCATATTTATATTAATTATTAAAATGACAATATTAATACATCTAAACGACAATGACATATTTACTAACGATATAAACATTACTATTATTATTTAAACATTACTTTTTCCGTTGATAATATAGATTATTTAGTGCACCGTCGGTATTAAACATGATACCTTAACTAGATATGAATTTATTTACGACATATCTTAAGGATGTGAGCAGTAATCATAAAGATGTAGACTAAGCCAGGCATGCCGTGGTCTATTATACCATCGCAATACATGATTACACATTGTATATGTTTCGATAGTTATAACAAATTGTTGTAATATAAGATTATTTCCGACGCAAATAAGACTATAAATTATATATGGCATAAACATTTCCTTGTAAATATTTTAACATTATGAACATTGCAATTGTCAACTACGATTTCGTCGAAATAATATATTATTATATCATACCTTAATAGTTAAGGTAATTTAACGAAATAAGTAAAAATTTATTAGTTTGTACGATATATTTTCACCATAAATGTTAAATTAAAAACTTCATAGAACAGTTTCGCAGTCAAATTGTGTCCATAATAATCCGCAATCGTACAAATATCTCATATTTGAAATAAAAACTATTCGGATAAACTTTTTTTTTCGATAACGGTGCATTGACGCGAAAACGTCTACCACATACGAAACTTAGTTACCCCAAAACGCGCGTGTGTATGTGTGCGTGTGCGGAGAGTGTGTGCCATTAATTAGATTGAAGATATTAGATACGCGAGGGAAACAATACTATAAATTAATACAATCGGTCATGCGAGAAAATGACTTTCGAAATTAGATTTCTCGTAAAATAATACGAGTCGACCAAATTCGATTTCCGCTTTTCGGAACTTCACTAATATTAATCTAACAAATATAATCATGTGTGTATTGTCTATTATAGAGACAACGTGAACACGCTTAAAATTTATTGTATTGTTTTGATTACAACTAAATATATTTCGTTAGATAATTGTATAAGTTAGATGTTTGAATGAATTAATGAACGAATTATTCTTTATTGCACACCACAAAGAAAAATCAAAATAACAAAAAAAGGATATAACACAAAATTAATAAAATACAAAAAAAGAATATAAAAAAAAGAAGTATATTAAAAGTGTTGTACAACGGCTGGACTTATGGTTTATTAGCCATCTCTTCCAGACAACCCAATGAAGATGTTTGAATGATTATTATTTCCAAGTTATGTTTTCACTTGAATTATTTATTATATAAACATTCTGCAACAAATATAGCAAAACTTGGAAAACTTTTAAAATGAAATAAGCCTGAATCGTGCATTCGTGAAGTAATTAGAGTATGTTTATACGAAAACATCACGCATTTGTTATGCATCATGTTAAACTGATTCCGAATACATGCATGGTGTTCGTGTCAATTACAACCGTTTACCGTTCCAAACCCTTTTGTAGGTCCAAATAGTATCTTTTATTTGTATTTAAAACGGCGTCGCACGTGCCGTATGCGCAGATGCCGATAACGAGGCAGAAATACGTACTGGGCCACATTTTAAACACGCCTTTTGTTTAATAGGTACACACATTCCAACGATAGACACTATACCGCTATGTATTTGCCAGAAAGCGCCTTAATCTATCAGAACGGTTAAGAAAATCTGCATTTCAGTGTTTTCAAAACTATTCGCTATTTCAATATAATAAATAATAGAAATAAAGTAAAATGTGGATTTTGTATAAATAAAGCAACTAGTTATTTCTGGTGGTTACCTGGCAATAGGTAACATCCGCCGTTTAATATTCATCTTAGTTAAAGTTGCAAATTAAGCGGCAATGTCAATAAAAAGCCTTAACTGCAAATTGCAGTCGCTCGTAAAAGTAATCCTTGTCTTCCTTTAGTTTATTATATACCCTATTCAAATAGGGCAAATAATAAACTCTATCAATCCTGAGATGACACTAATTACCTTCATCTTTATTTCATGACATCAGGATGACCTTACAGGCATATCATTTTCAGGACATGACAAAGGGCGAGAGGTTATTATGATTTTAATAGAAAGCATCGTTAATAATTCAACTTTCTTCTTTTTAACGATCACATAATCTCGTTTTATGTGATGCATACTTATCATTGTTATATATTTTATCAGAGAATAGACCGCGAGAAAAGTCTCGTTCATGCGTTCAGTCCAGTTAGCACGCGCGGCCCCGATCGTGATGCGAATGTCGTCATGACAGATGAGGAAAAAGTAAAATTGATATGTACTCCCCTGTCCACGATGACTAAGAAAACTTTCAACAGGATTTTGTGTTAGGTTTCTTTTACAATTCACATGGTAAGCGAGAGATTTCTTTGTGAAATCCAAACTTTTATTTATAAACATCTTAAGACAACTATACCGCAATAATTGAGAAATTCTTATATATTTTGAGAAAAGAACATAACTTATATAATTTGAGATATATTGATTGTGTTTATTGTGGACAATAATTATGTTGGAATTTTTACAAAAGATGTATTGTTTCAAACGTCTGATGTTAATAATATTAAAGCAAGGTATCGGTAATACTCGTAGATGTCAATCAAGTATGTAAGAAGCATATAGATAGTGACGGTTTTTATTTACGTTTGTAAGTCTGCATTTAATAAGGATGTCAAAGAAAGACCGTGAAAATTGGCTTTAAAACGAGAATTATGCGCACAAAATATATTTGCATATAAACGAAGCATATTTTTTTTAAATAAAGGCATGTCTGGGCGTCTGAAGTTGTAAAATAGTGTTCGTTATGTTATCCTACTTTTCTTTTTTCGATTTCGCGCTCTCTCGGACAAGTAAAAAGAAAACTTACTAAAAAGAGTTGTACTGTAAATTGAAATAAGAAAAAAAGTTAATATCATTACATGTAGAATTATTATGTAGTTATCCTTATTAGGAGAATTGTAAAAGAGAAGTCAATTTGAGAATTGACAGTGTTTAATTTGTGAATAATTTATTGGTGATGTGTTTGATCAAAATGCTTCGTTATTATAGTAAATAATGACTAAAAATATCATAATATATCGAGGTTGTTATGGAACATCTTAACCTAAACGAAAATCGGATATCAGAATTAAAAATCTATCCAAAAACGTACCGAATCCTTTAAAAAAAACGATTATATTTTCTATATTGTTATATATAGATCAACAAAAATATATTTTTTTACATAAATAATGTTAATATGTTAATCGATCAAATATTTGAAACTTAAATTATCCAAAACAAACGGATTATTCAAAATGATTTCGTATTCGTAACCGTATCACAACCGACAAAATATGTTAGTATCTGTATCTTGATTCTAAATTACATATCCGTAATATCCTTGGTTTATATTATATTTGTTTTTATAACCGAAGTTGTCATTTAATTTTGAAACGATCGAATATTTATGATTTTATTAATTTACCTGAAAAAACAACAACATTTCGAGCATGCTAAATACGTAGTCTGCCTAACTACGATATAGTAGTATGCATCTTATTAGTTCTCAGACGCATCTGAATGATGAAAGGTAATTTTTAAGCTTTTATGGGTTCGTTATAAAAATAAGACGAGAGATTCATTACGCTTTGATGGTGTACACATTTTATGTTATTTAGCCTATCAGCATAAATTAGACAATTAAATCACTAATAATACATTGCTCGTTTTATTTATTTTTTATTTTGAATTTAGAATATAAACCAGGACTGAATACAGATGAAGTTATAATATCGGGCAATATAATATTAAAAGCTATATAATCGCACACTTCATGGCTAAATAATTTATACAGTTAAATAAAAGCTCGATTCTCGAAATATGAAATTTAATGTGCATCATTATATCACATTCCATATCGTATCCAGCGAGGAAGCAAATAAGCATATTTAAAGAACCATTAGTCTTGAGGACTCTTCAGCAAAATGTGATTTTATGCAGTGGTAATAGCTTGTTAGAGGCAGCTAACTCTAATTACATATCAACAGAGCCGCTAGCTTCTGTTTTAGATGTTCAACAAACATATTTAAAGCTTCATCATATGAACTATAAAATGAGGAATATTGTTTCGATTACGGTGAATTAATTTTGGTATTAAATTATCGTAGGAAACAAAACACTACGCTGTCATTAAAATTATCAGAGACAATAGAGTTATATATACATGTACAGTCGTTTCTTGTGAACTTTTTTAAAAAAGTTGAACTTTATCGTTTTTATAAAAACTTTTATAAGAGATTGTCGCAATTTTATTCCGTCTACATAGAAGACGTAACTTAAATAAAATTCACGGATTTAAAATATAATACAGATTTAATTTTAGTCACTATTGGCATTTTTTGCTTTTTCATTGCATCAATTTTTTGCCCCTTAACGACACCTCCCGGATAGATCAAGTCAAACTGAATAAAATATAATTTTAAGTTTTAAGACTAAATCAAATTTATTTTTTAATTTACATATTTTATACATATTGCTTAATATTTAATGTATAAGATTATATGTAGGTATATTTAACAGTTCATATTACATACATACCGGATAAATGTAATACTTTAGACATACTTGTACTTAGCATGTACAAAAAGGCCACATGTAGGTTCTAATACAATCTGACACGAGTCACACGAGCTTCAGACAAGGCAATAGCAGAGCATTTACATGACAGACTATAACAAGCAATTTACCTAATGACAAGCACGGATATTATTTAAGATATATATTAAAATGTACTTGTTCATAACGATCATTTTTGTCACGAGTCTCTACGAGCGTAGATAATAGGAAAGCTGATTGCTTATTTGCTTCTCGACTTTTTTTTTTCGTTTATAGTATAAGGTATCTTATTATTAGCGCATATAATATAACAAAGTCAGCTTCATAGGATGATTTTGAATTTTTTACGAGATAAATATCCAATTATTTTCGTTGTATTCATATGATAATTTTAACTGTTAAATGATAGTTTTAATAATGTTTCGGCATTCTGTAACGACAGGATTTATCACCTTTATAAGACTTTAATTAAAATTAATTAATTAAAAAGAAAAAAAATTTTCCAACGATTCGATCTAGTTCGGGTGTTGATGAGCTAATAAACATTAAGCAAGTGTTATGTTTAAGTGTTACGAAATGATTAAAAAAAACGTAGCGTATAATTATATAGCGTAAACTAAATAAAATTGCTGTGTTCGAATTGATTTACTTCCTAATAAGAACATAATTAAAACTTTTTCATAAAAAACAAACTGGATGAACTTACATATTTAATTGCTGTGCTCTGTGAATAGAACACGTCATCTTTACCGAATGTAGCGACTTCAAATCCGTTACAGTACCACTAGGTTTAATGTGATTAATTTATACGTATAGTCGTAAGTATTTGTACAGGAAATTACCGTGAGAATACTTGCGTCTTTAGGATGATTTTCTGAAGCAAGTTTGTTCCAGTAACTGTCTCCTTTTCTTTTAAGCTTTACGTTTTGTTGATACTGTTTGTAATGTTTACATATATTCCAAGTATACTAAATATTAAACCAATACGGTAATATTATAGAGGCGGAGCGTCGAGTCAAAATTTTTTTTAATGATATTTATACAAACATTATAAAAACGCAACTAAAGCTGTCACTAAACCGAATTTGATACAATTTCGTATAAAACAAGCTCGCGCTCCAAGGCTCTTTATGCCAAACAGTTTTCTATCGTGCACTCAAAAACGAGCGAAACCGCGGGCAGAAACTAATATAGTTGACCATAAAGTAAATATAGTCAATAGTATTCAAATATCGATTATGTTGAAGAAAAGCTTTCAATAAAATTTAGAGAAATAGGAGTTAATCAAAAACGATCTTATCTCTAAGAAAGTTTATTTTAATTATGTGTAATTTATATAAATTCAAAAGAATAGAGCTGCTTTTATCCAATTTTACTGTAAAATATAGTAACGGGACTATTTTAAATGATAATATAATGTTGTTAATATATGTACATAAAAAAGTGGATACAAGCTTGCTGTTTAAATTTATTGAAATTTTATATCTCGTTTCCTTTTCGCTTGTGTTGTTTACTGTTATAATTGTGTAATAATAGCTTTAAATTATATCATTATGTATCTGTTTTTTTTTGTACATACAAGTTGATGAAGAGATTTAATGAATACAATAATGTTATGTTGTTAATATATACAATAAAAAATATATATACAATCTTATATCATATGTTGTATTGTCAAATTGTCACATGTAAAATTTGTTCATTTTTTAAACTATTTATACAAATTATCACAGTCTATAGCTCAATAATAAATGACATCACAGAAAGAGTTTTAATTTTCTTTACGAAGATTACATTTATAGTAACCGTCTTGTATCTGATATGCGAAAGACAATAAAGGCTTATGCACACGACATGGCGGGCGCCGCCACTGCATACCGCCTTCAATAGCCGATAATTACGATGCAATTAGGTGTAATGAACGCGCGTAAGCACTCTGCCTATCATGGTTGAAAACACATTATTTCTAACATAATTGCTTTCGAGCACAACAACATGTCAAGCGTCGAACTTTTACATGTAAAATGAAATAAAATCAATTACCGTTTGTACTTATTGCGGGATGCATAGTTATACATCTCAAGTTTGAAACATGTTTAAGTATGTGCTGTCGAAAAATGCAATTTAAATGACTCGGCCATTATCGTTTTTACAGAATAATAACACGTAAGCTGCTGTAATGGTTGTTCAAGGGTTAAAAAAGAAATTAAGTGTCTGATGAAATTGTTACATTAATTTTACCTGGCTAAACGTTAATTGTATTGACGATGGAGTATAATGGAGGCTGCAATTTTATTTTTGTAATAGTTAATAGCATCTTTATCAACGGAAATAATAAAAAAGACACATTAAACGTACATATACAAATATATCTTCGCAAAAAATCCCTATAATATTAATAGCATATATTAAGCATATTTGGACACCGTATATCAATTAATCGCGAACAAACAAGTAATTACGACGTGCTGGGGTCAAGAGAGATTGATGAGTTCAAGAATTCATGCAACATACAGATTAGAGAAGCTGGAAGTGTTAAAAAAATTGCTGGCAATAACCATTATAATCACACTATTAATTTTCAAACTTGATATCCCAGCTCATTTCGAATTGGTTGGATTTAAATATATAAATTACTGTTAATATTGATCAATGTACGCGCGTTCTCATCTTGTTTTTTTTTTTGTTTATTCTAGTCAAGAATAATATTTCCTGGTTCACGTAGGCATAAAAAATCTATGATTATGCGTTGATTTAAATGGAGCTCAAAGCGTGTGAATAAAGCCTTCATGAAGGAAATGGTGACTGCAGATGGTATTAAAAGAAAAGTATACGATTTATATGTAATGTAAAATTGCAGATAGCCTACAGAGTAAAACAAAAGGAATCTTTGCATTATTTATTTTACAGTGCACACAAGAGTTTATTTTTGAATATGTATAATTAAAAAAATATATCATGGTACAAATATTATCTTTGATTAATAATTTATACATTCCTCACACACAATTTACACACACAATCACACATACTTACACAAACACACACACACACACACACGCACATACACACACAGAGAGACACAAAATAATTGTATATTGTATTACTTTACTTTAACCCTATGAGCATGTTTTTTTTATATTTTACTTATGTTAAATGTCCGATGAGTTCGCACTGATTTCTAAAATACAGTTTAACCTAGTTTAGAAATCAGGGATCCAAAAGTGTACAATCATTTTAGTAAGATATAAATGAATAAGTAAATAAATGAATAAATAAATAAATAAATTCCTAATTATTTTCTTAATTATAATTGACAAATTAAAGCGACTGCACGAAGCGAAGTGTGTGTAAATTATACGTGTGTAGGCACAGTAGTTAAGTAGCTTCAAAGGTTTTCAGAAATTTTATACGCATAGGTTGAATTTCACTTGCCTCGCCGCCGCTTCCGACTTTTTATTGGTCTTTTCTTGCTATATCTCGACTCGAGGCTTAGATTATAATCTGTTTTTACATAATATATGCTATCAGTCCAAATCAGTCGCCGTATGCATCTGATACTCGGAGATCTGAATTAATTACAACTGAGTAACGAGTTTAAAAACACTTGGCAAAGAAAAAAGTATGATTATTATAAATAAATGTTTATTATAAGTATATGGATTGTACGACACATTTTGTCGATATAAATCCAGTACGGCGTGTAATAAAAGCTACGGAATTTAGAAGTGATAGGGGTATTTCAGAATAAATGGTAGAGTCGTCGTGGCCACGAAACAATATATCAGTGAAACAGATACTATGTCATAAAAGCATGCACGGCGGCTTCTAGCCAACCATTCAAATTTTAGTTAATAGCAAAGCAATAAAGAATGGCGTGAAACATAATAAAAAACACTGGTCCAATGTAGTACGTGTAGTTTGTAAGATTCTTTAGTCCAATAGATTATTTTGTAGGTGGCCTTAAAAAAGTCTGTGTAATAAAAAAATGATAACATCTAAAATGATAAAAGAACATTATTTTTTTTAATTAAGTTTAGGTATTATTATTAACATTTTAATAGTCTTGTATAAAATTAAGTAAATATAAAATAATATCTTCGATAAAGCGCAGTACAATTTGGTTTATTCAAACCTTTAATTTTATATTCTATTGCGAAGCTTACAATATCTAAGACAATAGCTTACCCCGTAATCAGAAGGTAATGTATACAGTAGTGTCCTAATAGATTATTTTGAATTGAAATATGATACAAATTCATATCGGCCTGTTATTAATATAGACATCGCGACGTTAGTCTTCGTTCTATCATAAATATTTTATTTGAAACAGACTAGCTTTTTTGTTTTTTTAAAGCTATAAAATATGGATTATACCTATGAGAGTTATAACGATCCAGTCATATTAAGAAATCATTTGTTTACCTCATAATGAAACGTGTGAAATGTTTTATTTACATCTCCACAAGTATTTACCGACACTTATAGGTGTTAAACTATAAATCATGGAAAATGAAACGCAGCATTAAAAAAGTAGTAATTAGGTTGTTACTGTTTGTAGATAAACAAGACAAGAAAACAAGTATACGTAATTTTACCTAAATATCGTTAGAGTGAAACTAAATTTCCTAGCTGTTCGAAATTCACTGTGAGATACACATACAGAAATACGAATGATTGGGAGACGAATGTTAGTATACTTTAATAAAAAGTACAAAAAGCGGTTTTTTTTTGTCAAGAGTACCCCCTTTTAATTATAGCTATGTAACCGTAATTGGTTCTCGATATTTGTTTTTTACTTTGTTTCATAAATTTACATTTACATATTCAAATAAAACTAAAAGTAAGTATTCCTTAATTAACAATAACATAATTACTGTTTCCGAAAGGAATCTATGATAGACTAAAAAGAGATATGATAGACTTTTTTGGGTGTGATTAATTATTTATTTCCTCCTAATTTTTAAAATGGATTTATCAATCAAAGAGCACTAGTTAATTATAATTTTTTTATAATAATAACTTTAAATCAAACCGACAGCTTGCCATTATAAAAAAAAAGTTATTACAATTTGTGCTGGTGATAGTTTATGAAAATAATAAAAGCTGACATAATAATTAAAATAATACTAAATAAACCTAGGTATTATTATCTTGGTTTTATTCGAGAAGAGCAAATAAGCGGAAAGTATGATGGGAAATAAGCTACTAATTACACTGAAGTGAGTTATCTTGAGAACATACTTTTATGATGTAATCAATCGACAGTAAAGATATCCAGTGAAGTAACATGTGAGAAAAAGTGAGATAACAACGCAAAACTATCTGATTTTAATTAGTGAATATTTTATACGATTCAAGATAATTGCTAATAGTGTCACAACAAAATAAACAACAGATTTGCACGCTAAGAAGAGCATAATTGCTTTTTTAATTGATTGGAAAGTGGTAGGCAATAAGCTAACAAAATATCAGGCTTAATAAGTAAACGTATCTTAGTGACCCGTAGAAAGTAGAGGTCATCTGCTTAACTGAATATCAGCAGTAAAATATGCTTTTAGGCAAATACGCCGACACACTTGGCACACATAGCAAATTGCAATTTCATTATAATTCACGCTTGTACCAAAGGGTGTCATTTATTTGCAATCCGACAATGCGTAAACAAAAAGCATCCTTAAAGATTTTACATATCTCATGTTAAGTAATGCATTTTCGGGCAAGTTGATTCAAAGAAGAACATTCAATTTGACTTACTCTTAAGCTTTGAAAATAAAGAACACAAATTATATTATAATCATCACTCTCATAAATGTATTACATATGGTACTAAAGTAATAAAAAGTTATACTGATAAAGGATAGTGTGAAGGTCGTTTAGGACGGGACAACTCAGGAGCAGATAGATATCGACGGCACCAGCGTCTACGATGTGGTCGCGCGGTTCGGTACGACCGCCGCGACGTCCGGCGGCCATCTCTCCCTTTCTCTCGGGTTATCGCTCTCTCTCTCCGTCCTTCGGCGGCTCGTTCCTCTTCTTCTTGCAAGGTTAAGGTTACGTCAGACGTGTTATGTTATAACCGTTGGGGCGCAGTGCGGCAAGTTCAGTGTCTCGACGAGAGTGGCCGCGACACTAGGCTCGCGACCATCTCAGCGCGCGCGCATCACGAGGACTGTAACGCACTGCCTGTGATATACGACCAGTGAAAAGTTCATGAACTGGGTGTTAAAATTGTTTGAACTAACACGTGAAGCTGACTTCTGAAAACTTAACTTTTGTCAGACTACCTTTTCCAAAAAAAAGGTAAGTTACATTATATATCAACTAAACAATAATCTGAACTACATAATTTTGGTCAATTACGGGATTTTTCGCGGAATTATTTTCCCGCTACAAGTAGTCCTTGGCCTGTGTTATCCTGACTGTCCTGTTCAATAACAGGTCTATAAATATTTTATGGTGGTTGCGGTAGCTGGGTAAGGACCTTAGTCTCCCTACTACGGTACAAGATAATTAAGAGCTTATCCTGCTTTATATACATATTTATAAGAAGGAATATGAAATCAATTTCCGTTACAAATAGATTAACTTACAGTTGTTAATATAACAGTATATTAACCAGAAACTGGATAGATTTTTGTTAGGTTGTTTATGTTCAGATGAAATCGTCGGTATGTAAACAATTGCAACATTCTGTGAAACAATAATTGCGGTAATTGTCCTTATAAAATTAAAATTATTTTAATGTTCGTCGATAATATGGAGACAATTTTATCAAACAATTTCTTTCTGGTACAGAATTGCAAGAGATAAAGGTATTATTTACTAAATAACTGTTTCGGTATATATTTTTCTTTAAACAATAATGCAATTTAGAAATTCATGCGTAGGGTCTTTACTGATATACATTAAATTTTTTAAAGCACCTTAATAGAGGTTTTATGTTGACATTAATAAAATGTTAAAAGTAGTAAGAATCAAGTAGGTACTATGAGAACCAAGGCTAATGAATGATTAGTTTTTGAGGTTCAATTTATTCGAAGAATAACTGAACTTTAGACGGGATGGAACTACAATCTACAATATAAAGATATCAGAAAACATAACAAGTGTATGTTGTACCGTTAAGGTGGGTATTGCGATGTTTTTGCGTCCCCCGCTTGTCTTCAATCGTGTGTGAGATTGACAGGCTCCAGTGCACAAGCTATACATCGCTATATTTAGACTCGCATCGTTTGATTCCATTCCGGGAAGATGTTTTTGTCGATTCTTTAAGTTTCTTCACCTTAAGGGCACGATTTATTACAAAGAAAGAACATTTATTCGTAAGGCCTTCAAATTAAAAAAGAGCAAAGTATTTGAATTCGTGCTCTTAATCCTTCGAGCATGAACATAATTTATGTTGAAATTATAAAAGCGCAGCGGCAATGTCATACTATAATTTATGAGCTTTTTTTACAAACATAAATAAAACGTTATTTAATTTTTTTTTCATGAGGTATAATATAAGATTAACAAATCTTTGATATTTGTGATCATATTTTTCTCTATAACGTGCGTATATATAACTAAAATTGAAATAATAAACATTGATACAAAGTATTTTAAAGACGGTTATCTTAAAAGTTTTAATTGAATCTAACTGAATAGCTAGAAACAACGATAAGCGTTAAAAAGCATGCGTCTTAAATAAAAGACATCAACGCGTTGCACTGCGAGTATAAAATCGTAGGTGCGGCGTTGTCGCATGTTTATCTTTACGGAATTTTAGATATAAATAAAAATAATTAACAGTGAAAAAATCAATATAAACAAAGAAACCTAACTTTGTTCAGTTCTATTTTCAAAAATTTTAATTATTAATTTTATGAATGGACTGTAAGATTAATTTATTAAAATTATAATTTCTTTTTTAGTACTCGGGTTCAACCGCAACCACACTTTCTTTTATTATTTATTATGCCTGACACGACGACAGAGACTTCTGCAATAAAGTAAAAAAGCTTTGTCGCGGTCAAAGACCGCATAATAAGAAATAGTTAAAAATGTCCCATTAATTTTAATAAATTTATTACTTAACGGATGAAAATTTTCAATATTTTTTTCTGACAATTTCCTTTAAACTTAAAGGCAATAATATGCAATAAATATATTTTGGACTGAATTTTTTTAATACCTACAAGAAGAATTTTTTAAACCTGTAAGAGAGACTAAAATTGCATTTTTATCAGAGAAATAACCTTGAATGTTCCGTTACTGAGCTTATTAAAACAATAATAAGTGGAAGAAAACGGAAAATAATAAATTAAAAAAACTTCTGATCGTCTAACGTTACTTAAGTTTCTTATGAAAATAAGCACTAGTTTATTAATAACTAGTTTCTTGTGAAAACATTTTCATTTCCGTATTTTAGATGAAAATCTGAAATGACAGGAAATTTTATTTTGGATTTTCTATGACATTCTTAAGTGGATTTTTTAAATTTTTAAATCTTATTCTATTAAATTATCTGTCTTTGTATTTATGTTTTTTGTAATTTCTGTGTATCTCGGAAATAGCTTCCACGATTTGGCTCAAAATTTGTATTTTGTTTCGATAAGCTTATCTATCTATATTGATGTAATTCGTAAAAATCTCTGCTTCAGAAAAAAAAACGTAATTATGCCTTCGTAGCCGAGGGAAGCTCAAGCGCTCAGGTATTTGAATCGCGGTTTGTAAATCGATCCTTTTAGCTTCCAATTTCATTCTCAATGAAGCAGATTTTATTTCGTATTTATTTTACTAATAAATTGTCTTTTAGATTACATCACGAGATTCAGTACAGATAATTGGTAATTAATTAGTTATATATCGTTCACAAAAATAGATTCGAATTTTAAATTAAATTTTCGAGAGACTTGAGCTGGAAATTCTAGCAATATGTAACGCCTCACTAAAAGTATTCTAAACTATATATAAGAGTTATATAAAACAAGAAGCATCTCGTATTGGAGAAGGTTTTATAATATCGTTTTAAGAAGCTCCGCATTTCAGCCGCCAAGACCGCATAGACTGTTGACGTGACGTAAATTTCATGTTTTTTTCGATAAATTATATAGTAAGCATTTGAACGGTTACATTTAGGTATTATAACAAAAATGCAACATTATCTAGTTTCCATTAACTAATCCTCTTTATAAGTAAGTGATACGGAAATAGGATCAATTTAAACCACCTTGTGGTGCATAATTTGTAGTCATTTGGTTCTGGTGAAAAGTGATTTATTTAATAGAGAGTTATTAACGCATTTACTTTCATGACATTTAATAATATATTTATATTACTTTTATAATGTTCGCATAAATTGCGAATGATTATATTTAAACTAGTGTACTAAATATTTATACATGTTTTCGCTCGGCTGATGTGCTCGGGGTTGCAATTATGATCATGTATTATTAATAAAGTAAAAAATATAATAAACTTAATTTGAATAACATAACTATCGCTATCTATATTTTTAGTTTCCAATGTATCAGATTTACATACTTCTGTGAAATATATCAGTAGTAGTCACCCAGGAACTTGACATATCTGCTTCTTTGCATTTATGTTATACACTTTTATTGGAAGTAAGTATAAATCTAGGTGCAACTGTATTTAAATGCTTTTACACAATTGCATACACAATTGATAGTAGTAAACGATTGGTCATAGTTGGTACAAACGACCTGGAATGCACGATCGGGGCCGAAGGTCAGCATTAGTACAAGCCTCTAGATAGGGCGCCCTGGCCGTAGTAAATTGAGACACAGACATGGAATGTTGTGGAAATAAATCCGTTTATAGCTGTTATTAGTTCTGGCTTACAAGGGTGCTTTGTAGTATAACAATGTGAAGAGTACTCAGACAAGTTGATTCATTAGCGACACATAGTAGAATCACAAGAATTTATATTTTATAATATTAATAAAAAAATTTATATAGTAAGAAATATCATGCTTTCAAAGGCAGCGTACTTATTAATAGGATTCAATTGACCCCATTGTTGTAGCAGATTATAATTAAGAGGGTCACGTGAGAACAGTGATGCGTTCGTGAGTTCGCGCGCGCTAGTGACACGCTACTCTTCGGACTATCGAGTACAAGGAAAATCCACGTCCTTATTATCGATCGCTGTAATGAGATTTTATATTACTCTGATAATATTTTAAAGTGGTACGCCGAACTACAACTTTCTAGGTTTTTTCACCACTTAAGGTAAATCGAAAAACATTCAAAGAAAATCGCACTGCAGATGGAAGTTGTCTGTAAATAATAGTTTAAAAAAAATGTGACAAAAATACTAACTAAACGCGAGAGTTCCTAACGTAACGGAAAAAAAATCCGCGATCTGAAAAAAGGGAAATGACGATATTAATAATAGCATTGTTTCTCGTGGACCTACAAAGGAGCGCGATGCTCTTATTTATATAGTAACGTTTAAAGGGCGGTACGAGGCGGTCGTGCGCAGGGCCAGGACGGATTCCATCAGGCTCGCTTTCCATGAAGGATTTTAATTACGCGGCGGCGAGTTGAATGACCGCTCTCGACGCTATTGGATGTGTCTGAAAAGCTTTTGACAATTACATTTTTTACATCCGATGGAGAATCAATTTATAGATTGATTATATTCGGAAATTGTTAAAAAACTAGCTTTCTAAACAGTTATGTGATACTTACGTGTTGTCCAACTGTGCATGAAAACCTGTTTATATTTGAATCTTTATATTATATTAATTGTAAAATATATTCTATTAATGTTTCGGATTATTTATAACTTGTATTTTATTTATTTTACTAATTAAATAGTAAGCTATAAAATAAAATCAAAATGTATGAATAAAAAATGATACGACGTAAGTTAACAATAATGCGGCAAACTCAGACAGTGGTCAAGTGTTTGCCCTTCTTACGACGCACTTAACCAGTCTTAGGAATTTCAAGTTGTAGTATTTCGTTCGGCAGGTGCACAAGGCACGCATAATAGCAACCTACGTAAAACTGATATCAGCTGTACTATAAACAGCAACGACGAACCAAACAAAATCAAATTCAGAATTGAGAAAGTGACTTCTTAGGTAGGTACTTTATCAATCTTTAAATGTCTCGCTATTTTCTTTTTATTGTAACAAACATTTAACTTCCATCAATAATTTATTTTTTCTAAAAAATGCTCTAAAATAAAAAGTGAATTTTATAAAAACAACAATAACAAAACTTAAAATATCGAATTGGGTCGACCGATCGTTGGCGTCCTAATCGGCGTCGGAGTACATTGACCTCGTAGCCGTGATCGAGCCATTTAAAAAAACATAAATGTTGACTGTGAGAAAATCACTAAACTAACTAACTTTAACAAAAAGACCTACATGAGGTTATACATATAACAGTAACATGTCCTAGATTTTTGAGAAAAAATCTATATACGTAAAAACTAACTGCTGTCCATATAAAGTAAGATGAGACTGTGATAAAACTTTTAAATAAAATTGGCGAAGTTGTGTTAACGGCGGGTGTTGGTGACTCATCGCTGACACACTGAAGTACTATTCCGAACTTTAAAGTCAATAATATATACCATCACTAAATTTGGATATACCATAAATGAGGTGTGCATTGGATTTCTTTTTTCGGGTGACCAAACATTTCTGGTCGTTTTTATTACCTGAGTAGGTATACACTGCCATACATTTAACCATAGAAACTATTTTGCTGTGAGTATAAAGTA
Organism: Vanessa cardui; assembly: GCF_905220365.1. Lineage (NCBI taxonomy): Eukaryota > Metazoa > Arthropoda > Insecta > Lepidoptera > Nymphalidae > Vanessa > Vanessa cardui. The sequence continues at coordinate 8,640,824 of NC_061136.1, forward strand.
TATTGTATAAAAGAAATCGCCTGTTTGAGATATCTATAGCGCAAAGAGTAAATATAATTATTCATCACAAACAAATAAAATATTTACAGCTTCGTTGTAAATTATTAAATTAAACGATCTTTATAATGGATTATTAGTTAAACATCAAATATAAAATGAGATGTGAAACTACTACAGTAATCTTGACTATACCTCATAAAGTTCAAATGTAGGGCGAAGAAAGTAAAAAAACAATCGGAATAAATAGCGTGTAACAAAGGACGTTCATAAATTGAATGGTAACCTGTAACCGAGACAAATTACGATTAAAATACCTGCTAGTCCGCACCAAATAGTGCAAAATCACGTACAATTGCTCGGTATCATTTACAAAAGGCGTGCGATAAAATCCATGAAATTAGTGGCATATTGTTATCTTTGGCCCAGATAACGCAGACTGAACTGAATTATATTTGCAAAGGCCTGTATTATGTCGTAAATCTGAAAGCCGTGTGAGCTTAAATGGGGAACGAGGGTTTAGAGCGCTTTATGGCGCATGATAGGTTGCTAGCGAAGCGGGCGGAATGTTCTCAAATTGATTGCGAGCGATACACAAGAATCGTCTAATAAAATCGGTAATGGAACGGTATCGGTGGCGTGCGTCGCATAACGGCCCGGTTGTGAGTTCGCTCCCACGGCTGACGCATTATGCAACCTGTGTGCAGGCGTCAACGAGCACAATGCAATCTATTGATGGCGTTGATCGCGGTCGCGATCGCATTCCCGGCGAAAAACTACCTGCACCGTAAGTGAAAACAGATGATCTCTAACGATCTATTGATATGCCGCGATGTCACAACTTCTTAATGTTAATTACCCTCATATCTATAATGTAAATAATTAAACTTTTATCATTTATATCGTTTTGTGTGGATGAAATATTAATTATAATGAATAATTTAATGTACTATTTTAACGATTAATTGGCCCTACTTTTATAGAAGTAAATTTATAAAGGTGAAAATGAAAAGTACTGCACGAGTAAGATAGTCAATAACCAGGTAATTAAGTTAATTAGACGTTGCAGTTCATTGAATAGGTAATTGATTTTCTAGTTACAGCAACGATCACTATTCTTGAAGCTGAGGTAATTAGAAGATACGAGACCTTTTTTCGTTAAAATAAATAACAGAAAAGAGGAATTTCATTATTTTAATGTTAATGAATACATATTTCATGCATTCTTGCATTTAAAGATATTATTAATTTTACAGTTACATGAAGAAGAAACTGTTTCTTTCGGCATGGAAGTAAATTAAAAAAAATAAATGGTACAAAGCATATCTAAATTAAATGGGCGTTGACTTTAATTTTTTTTTTAATTCTATAATTTTGGTAAAGATCGTAGGCGTAGGGTTATTGCACGTTCAGTAGCGGAATTTGGTTGCGGCAGCGCGTGACCGCAGCCTGAAACGCACGATCCGTGAATTAGTCAAGAGCTTCTTATGTACCCGTAAGATTACTTGCGGTGAAACTAACAACTTTACACTTCACACTTCAATTACTTGGCAGTCAGCATGTGACCTAAATAGGCACAGAGGCTATTTGGTGTGGTATGAAGGTGGAATGTCATTTGCAGAGTACCCCGCTATTTCATTGTAATGTACATATGTAATCTGTATGGCCGGTATGTTTTTTTTACTCAATAAATATAAAGAGTAGCTGTTGTTGATATGACAATGTAAATAGCACTATCGTCTACTAGCTCAGCCGTAGAGGCTACTTGCAGAAGTGGCTAATGCCTCTTTAGTTTATCTCTACATTAAATTGAATATACACCGTGCGATTTTATCATTCCTTTTAAGTCTCAACAAATGTTATTATAGATATTTTTAGTTTAAACGTACCGTCTTAATGTAGTTACCGTCGTAAAGAAAAGTTAGTGCTGTTGATAAACTAGTATGTATTAGTCGATGTTTAAAATTTATGACAAACGTGTTCTTGTGTAACTTAACTGCGATTCGAAAATCTATTACACTTTTTTACATCTAAATCAGAATTACGGGTACATATTATTAAGTGTATTGTATTATATTTGATAAATACACATTGAAAATAATGTAAGTCTTATCATCATACATTGTATCATTTCTGTTGTAAAATGGAACTAGCTGATAATCACTAGAATTACATGAACTTATTGAACCAGTTAAATGTTTTGTGCCTGCAGGCTAAGAATATAGGAAGTCTTGAGCATTTTCAACAAATATTGAATGCTTACAACAGCTACGAGCCGCCCTCGAGGCTATTACTGTGCTAACGAGAAAGTGTAAGATCGAATAATTTGTAGAATGGTTTTAGAGGCCTCACACGTACAAAATTACTAGTTTCTTCGAAACGTTAAATGTATATTTATTCTTTAAGCTTAGCAAAAACTTTGCTCACTTACATATAATAATAAAATAATTGAACTGAACATTATTACTGAGCACAATGAAAGCATTAAATCATCGTAACGGTTCAATAAAATAATTATATATTTATCTTGTCAGAACGAACGTACAAGTCTATCATCAATTACGATTAATATATTTGTTTTTGTTTAAGCAATTATAAAACGACCCGACAGTATAGTGAAACGTTTGTTGCAAGATAATAAATGGAAATGCTCTCAGGATACAATAATAATCAATTAATGAAGTGATCTTGGTTTTGTCTCGTTTGGTTCAACAGACATTACCTAATGGTATCTCTTATCACTAATGAGAGTTGCATTCGAATAATGTCGCTTCGTCCAATCCTCAAAGGTCATCAAGGCCAGAAGCTGACTCCTTCTGCCGATGCTTATCTACTACGGATATTCGCAATCGGGCGTGACTATTAAATGCTGCTGAGGATTGTTATTGTTCAATGGACATTAAAAATGCTGATTTATAGAAAATTTTCTAGAGATCTTATCGATAATCTTTGAAGAAGGTAAATATTTAAATTAACAGTTAGATTACAGTGTTATAAATAAAATGCAATGTAGTGTTCCGATCTAACATAGTATTGATGCGAACTACATGTCGAAGATATAGCGTTGGGAGGTGTCAACGGGTCGCAGGCAGGGCCTATTTATCTAATCGGGCGTCGCCTCGTCGTCGGTGGGCGGCGATCGGGATAACGCCAGCGCCGCGCCCACACGCCAATTATGTGGGAAGAAGTTACGATTTTACGCGCGATACTGCCACTAAACCAAACGGACTCACCCAATATCCTATCGCAAGGGTAGATTGAAAAACTATTAGCGCAGCATTAAAATCGATGAATTAAGATAACGGCGACTGCTGCCACAATCAGATTCGGACCAGGGAACGATTAATAATCATTACATAATGTTTATAAGTGCTCGTAAATAATGATAGATTTTATTATTTCACAATTAATTTATTTTGAAATAAAAACATAAGGTTTGAAGTGTGCCACGTCATAATAATATAATATAAAAGCAGTATAATGGCAGGCGACTTGTCTAACTCAGTCACCTCATCGATCGAATGGAGTCAGCGGCCGCGAAGGTAATTACTAAACACGGTTCACATACAAACAGGAACACGTCCACATAAGGAATAGGCTATCGTTTCTTGCAATTCTAGGAAGGATATTGTAATTACGTAACACTAACACAAACCTCTGAGGGTTATGAATGGATGGAATGTTGTATATTTTTATTTAAATAGATATTCACTTTAATAATTTAAATTAGAAAGCAAGATAATATCAGTAGATCTTTTAGTTTTTATCGTTAAATAAATTACGATAACAACACGAATAAGGTCAGTAGGTTTTAGTATAGATTTTATAGCATTAAATCATTAAATTGAACATACTTAAAACAACGATGTATTATCGATTTCAAAATGTATACATATTGCCTTATGATCGTATCGTAGAAACGTGAATTAGTTATTACAGTCATTGAAAGCCAATTCTACGTCGATGATAAAAATAAGGTGGCCATCGAAGGTGTAATCACAAGACAATAATCATTGAATTTCCCTTCTCAATGATCGCCGCGTCTTTTCTATTCGCATTCGCTTTATGACGCATGGCTATCGCTCGCTACATCTGTTTTATTAACTGTTAATAAGTTCTTATTAATAATTCAAATCATAATTATTTTAATTTATTTATATTTAATTACGATAATAGAATCACGACACGAAAATCGATTCATTGTATTTGCTTATCTATAATTACTTATGAGCTGACACGGATACGTAAACATTTAATTTGCAATATTACCTAAACAAAATAAATTATTTCACCTGCGGTAATTTTTCACGAGAACAAATTGAAGAATATTGTATTCATTTTGTCTTGTGTTCAAGTTACATTAGATACCATTGAAAAGTGCGAGAATAATGACAAAAGGGCGGATCGCAGTTATTATAGTAATGTAAGGTTGTTTCGCCTTCATTCGCAGGCGTTGTAGCTTTCTTCTTCGTTAAAGAAAATAAAAAGTAGAAAAAATAACCAGCTTGCCACAAACTCTATTAGATTTTCATTCTTACTTTTTGCAGACGTTGTCGTCGTCTAACTCGATCTTCATGCGGACGTGAGAAAATTGTTAATCTTATTTTGTATTACCTCGCGATATGATAAACTTCACTAATAAATAACTGTTCCTATTTCATGTTTAAAACACAACGAAGGAAAGTATAAGTTGCGATGATAATATTGAAATATTTAAAATTTGTATCAGCGTCGTTCATATAAATAATTACATACAGCTCGCATCCACTGTTGATGTAGAAAGGAAGAGTGCGTATATCGTTCTCCTTGTAGTCAGTAACAACCAACGGAGTAAGCAGCTGACACATCTCGAAAGGGAACTTCAAATCCACACGATGTAAATATCTCCTATATAAATTATATACATTCAATCTCTAAATGCCATCCTTCCTTTTTGCCCCGAGGACAGGATCTCAGGAACTTGTTTAAGAGAACTTTCCTCATATTGACGTTCAAGTTTTTTACTCTTGCAAAAGAGCAAGTTGGTAGAATTCATACTGATGCGTTTATTTAACGCTGTAATTATAAAGTACGCTCATCATCCCAATCATACTAATCCGATGCGCGCCTGCGGCATAATCTGATTTCCCGTTCTCGATTGTTATAAACCTTTCTTTATTTTGCGAGACTGTTCTATAGGTAAATATCGTTATAACGGGGTTTAATGGACCCGAGTATTTGCATGCTGTGCTCATTGCAGCAATTGTGTAGGGCGTAAGTATTTAAATGTATTTAAGATAATACCGTAACCATTAGCAGGCGATAAATAATAGATATTGTGGATTCGCGAGCTTCTTGTTAGTTTTAATGCATCATTATGTAATATGTTTAAGTTTCTTGTGAATATATATTTATACGATAAAAATAATATATGTAGTTAAATTTACTTACGTAATAATATTTTGAAAACATAATGAAATCTCTCTACACACTTAGATTATATTGTTACTATTGTATCTACTGAAATGATAAGACATTGACCCGAGAATAGTAAGTAGGAACTTTTACTCGCGTTTTAAATATGCAAGGTTAGAAAGTGGGACCATGAAATGCGTCAGATAGTAAAATGACTGGAGAATCGCGTGTCAACGAGACTTGAACATTATCATTCCACGTACGATGTAAAACCACTTATTCGGTTCGCTGTGACCGTTATCCGGCGCACGCACGCTGCTTGCATCAATGACATATTTTTCCTCGGCGAAACTCCACGCACATTTGCCATTCAAGGTTAACCCGGTCAGTATTGCTCATTGTTTACATTAGTGTCGCGCTGTAAACCACTGTCTAGGATCAATAAACTTGCAAATGCATATTGTTTCCGAGATATGTCTCAAAATATCTTTAGTTTTAGATGAGAGAAAATGGTCTCAACACCTGTCATAAAATATATGATTTATATTTCATTTACCATTCATTGTAACGAAGTGCCCTTAAATAGTATTATCTAATTCCAAATGATCGCCTTCGCCTGTCGTTAATCGGGTCATAAATGTCATATTCGTATGTTTACGATTATAATATGCATAGATATTCAATTGAAGATATTGAATCGATATTTAGGGCGTGAGTTAGTATATCATCGTGGTTGTTATTTGGGATCATGATAGGAACATGCGTGTATATAACACGTTTGGCCCACGGCTGCAACTGTTACATCAATAAACGAACCGAGACCATTAATTGGAAATGCATCCAATAATTGAATCCCACGCTTTCGTCTATTTACAGTCCTGCATTTAACTTTAAACCAAGACGCGTGATTGCTAATAAAATTTGATTACTATTCCAAATTCAATGTTATCGATTCGTTTTAATAATCGATATTTTGAGCTGAGCTCTAAAATAAATTGTTAAAATTTTAACGTTAGTGTGCTGCTAAGATCGTTTTTACGATACGAAGAATGTTTATATAAGTATGTCAAACGGTTTTAATATTGAATAATTGTATATCAGTAAATCAGGACACTATAAATGGAAAATGGTTACTCATTAATGTGGAAAGTATACTGCATCCGCGAGGGCAGTCGCAGCACATGTGTTGGCAAACCTGTCCATTCCGTCTCATCTGACTGTACCACACAAGTATTCTTGAACTGGTTTAACTTCAACAGGCTCCATAATGAATCGCTTCACTTGGTTAATGACACTCTTAATAAACGTTTTACTAAAAAATGTACTTGGATTTAATAAATAAATTACGGATTAATATTTGCTTTCATGTAGGTATATAAAGCCTATGTCTATAAAATATTTCATATGTTTACTAATGATTGGTTCGGAAATTAGTTGGTATAAAATTTTAAAGCTTCTCGACTTTCGAGTCATGTTTATTACTTTACCATAGTAGCGTGCACATTAAAATACAAAGCACGTTAGATTATGTACGACTTAAATATATTGCGGAAGAAGATTACAATGAACGGTAGTAAAGTATAGAAACGCATATGCAAATAGCTGGTCAGATTTTTGAATTTAGTGCTGTATACCTAATACAGTGACCATTTAGTGTTCTCAATACGAGCAGCCGTCATGCCATCCGTACATTTTAACGAGAGCGCGATTCTCTGCACCGATAGCGACAGCCTAATGAAAACCCCTCTGAATAATGCATTAATACCAGCGTTAAATCGTGAGTACCTACAATCGACGTAACGACTAGAAAATACTAGATGCAAATTTAAGTCAACACCAACGCCGATAGGCTTCCGCGAGCAATTCGAGAAATTCAACCGACTACATTGAGTTAAATATAGCTAATCGTTTATCCATAGTGTTCTTGGTGGTGCAAATAAATTTAGATGTTTAAGATGAATGTAGCATAAAGTTCTACGCTCTTTAGATTTTAATATATCAATTAAAAATAAATATTCATGTTTATTAATTTTAATATTTCTATATTTGCAATACGGTTTGTAGTGGCCATGAATTAATTTGCAATCGAAAGATAGTTCAGCATCAGACTACGAAAATATGAAAAATTGATAGTGATAGTGTCCCAAAACAATCTTCAGATTGCCAAGCCAGATGGATGGGCAACATAATATCGTGCCCCGGCTCACGCTACGACCCCTGCTCACCTTCTCTATTGAAATGTCAGTGCTTGGACCACTGACGAGACAATCGTAAAATACAATGTTAAGGTCACATCATGACTTCAATAAACAACTCCTAACATGGGAAACGTGAAGTCGTCGACGTCGTCTCAAGCAAAACGTCCCAAAAGTGTGTCAAACTTGTATCCAGTTGAAGGAAATACGTGTTAGCTGATTTTATGTTGCAAGTAAACATGTCGTTTCCGTGAAGTTTTGTAGTTCGTGGTTGAATGCTCAGTGTAAAATTAAAATAAATCTTAAATCGAGTATATCGCTTACGAACACCACAACCATGTTTATATTGCCATTTAATATAATAAGATAAACGTTTAGTACGTAGTTACATGTAGTAGAAGATATAGTAAATAGTAGCCTAGCCGTTATAAGCTCACCGTTCCCGCGTTCCACATGTTGTGATGAAACGTATGTCTAAGTCTTCGTCATAAACTCTGGATAACCCTAACTTGTTCTTTGATCCGCGTGACATTAAACTGTTATTGAATTATAATGAATAATGTAGTAGTTGAATCTAAAATATAATGTTGTATTAGATACACCTTTCTTCTCAATAGCTTTTACAGCTAGCTTATTTTATTGATAGCTATTAATAACGATTAATGAAATCATTATTTAACACGCATTCACAATTTACCTTTGCCTGACGTTAAAATTACTGTTACAAATAAAAGAGTGGATGTTCAGCATCCCAGAATAATTTATCATAGCAATTTGTATGTCAACAGGACACGAGGCGAGTCGTCGAGCCAACATAGCGGGGTTTTACTTTCTTGTAGTGGCCTTAAGAAACTAGTTAAGAGAAAGTAGGATTACTATCGTACTAGTATTTATCGTTATATAACATTAAACTGAATTCCCTTATTAATGTTATTCAATGTTATTTTTAAACTATTCTAAAATAACGATTAGGAACGTTAACAAAAAAAAACGAAAAAAAAAACGGATACATTTGATACATCGTAATTCACACACTGACAAGGAATTTGTATTTTAAAAAAAACTTCACCTACAAAGTATTCAATTAGAACGACATTATCGTGCGTATCCACCTGCCCACGTGTGTAGAAAATGGGCGCCTTCTCATAAATATTTATATAGACCACAATGCCGGCATTGTATGCTTCCATATTCATAGAGAATTATAATGGCTGTCACACTAAGATCCCGAACAAGAGCCGAAACGGCTCGCGTTAAAGATAATAAAAGATTCTCTAAAGAGTTTCACTTAGCAACCGACACGGCAAATATTTCCAATAGCGATGACACAGAATGGCGCGGCGTCTCAGCAGAATCAGTAATGGTAATTTTAATGTACGTAGACTGTATTCAAACATTTACTTTCTTATGACAAATTCAAGTTTGTTGAAACAGTCTTATTACTTTATAAATTTTCTGTTACTGATTCGTTTTGATTTTGTTTGTGACGGTCTTAGCGTATGAAACAATTGTACCGGAAATTGTGGTGAAGAGCGGGTTATGTGGTCGTCGATGGCGACAAGCATTTCCCGTTGTGGCGAGGATTCAAGTTTGTATTGTAGCGGTATTCAAACTAAGGTGGTTACTGTGTTTCTGGATGTAATTGTGGTCAGTGACCATTCTTATTGAAATTTTAATTTAGCTTCAACTAGTTAAATCCTATTTTTAGTCACGTAATTTAAGAATAAATAAAAAAGAAAATGAAAAGTAGCTGTAACCAATTCTTATAATACTTTCTTTGAATCTTATTGTTTTTATAAAGCTATATGAAAGCTCTAAGCATTTTTATAATATGCAAATGTTTAATCTTATATTTATTACGAGTAAAATACTTCTAAATTTCGCCTTCATTCATTCTAGACATAAAGACTAGAACTAGACGTAAAGGAAGAAAGAAAACAGTTTATACTTTTTATGTTACGTTGCACGAACAAGTTGACAGAAAATGTTCTTAAATATTTTTCTTTGTGTCTTTGTTTAAATATTTTACCAAGTAATATTATTCCTTATAAAACTCGTGGTCATCAAAAATCAATCAAATTATATCTGCCCGACAAACAGATTTTAGGGAAATTCTTTTACATTTTACGATTTAGTTTTAAGCAGACTTAAAATGACGTAACTGCAGCCTTAATTGAAACGTCGTAATAAAAAAGATAATACGGGATAGGACAATACTTCAGCTTTCTTTTCTCGTTGGTAAAGGTGTGATATGGGCCATGGTTTATTTCTCTATTGTTTAGAACGTGCTTTGCAAGATCATTTTCATAGTTTGCAAGTTGTAAAGGCAACGGACAAGCTCCTAAGTTATTGTCACTCTCAACTAGTCGACGAGGGTAACATGGATGTATAATATCGATGACGAGACAATGATAAAATGGAACCGTGTGGGAGCGACATTGCTTTAAAGGTGTTCTTGAAGCTACTCCACTATCGTACACATCGGTTGGTTACTTAACAAGAAAAATAAATCTTTTATATTTACATAGTGGCATCTGAGGATTAATAGTCTTAAAGTAACATAAATATAATATCTTTAGTTGTAATAAATATTGCTATTGCTTACAAAAATAAATTTCCGACAAGCAAGCTTAACGCTGTTTATTTAGGCACATTACTCCAAATGAGTCAATATTTATAAGTCGTCGACCTGTCGCTTCGTACTTAAGCCTACGGAATTACGAAACGAAATAACATCCCACCTTTAAATTATTCGTTCAATTAAGTGCGTAAATATGTGTGTATATATATTCAAGGATATGTTGAACGAGTGAAATTACATAGAACTGATAGCGTCGACGTAAAGTTACGAATCATGCCCAAGCACGCATGTTTTAGTTCAGCTGCCGTTATCTTATGCGAATTTACAGCCCGAGATTAAACTGCTCTAAAACACTGCTAACATCGGAAGAGCCGATGAGAGGCGTCTTCGGTAATGGCTTCTTAACGTAATGGCGATAAAAACACTTCCTCGTATTGCTCACGTGAGAATATTGCCCGGCATCGTCGTGACATTGACGGATGGGGTGCGGGCGGCGTGACCGCGCTCACAAGTGCTGGTACACTTGTCGAGCTTGCGCAGATCCCAACGCAGGACGCATCATTCTTGGCCCTTCTAGGTCTAGCTAAGCGTCGCAATCACGTGTCAACCACGCAGGACATTGAAAACTTGCCGTTATCCGGTAAATGAAATGGCGTTGAATAAACCTTTTATTTTAAATGGAATAGAAAAAATACTATTTAAGAAATTTTGAATATGTTTTTCATTCTATATTAAATTATATTTTCATTTGATTTTTAGAACCAGTAAAAATAAAATAAGGAATCTCTAAAGATTTATTAATATTATTAAAAAGAAAACAATTATCTTTAATGTTTAATTTTCGACGTAGATTGATGTTGAGATTGATTCAGTATGTGTACATAGCTTTATTAATCATTCAATAAATCAAGCCGTGGGATTGTGATACGATGGCAATGAAGTCGTTTCATGTAGTCTGATTAATGAAACTGATTACAAAAATTAAGTTGTGTAGATAAGCGTTACTTTTAATTAAAGCACGTTTTGTTAATAATGTACGAGCAAACCTTTTTTTCAACTTTTAATTGGAAGCAATATAAGTACATATTTTAAAAGACGCTTTAATTATACCTTTGTATATTTCTATTACCTGTTAACAAAAACGAGGCATTTCTATGTATCTATTATAATACGAGAAGTGAGATAACTTTATAGATAGGAACACGTGATATTTTACCGAATCACCATGCACACTAGTACCGCTGATCTATTATGTGTTTATAATTCAGCTCGTGTTTGGAGGTGAAGGAAACAATCGTGACGAAACCTGAATGCGTCGGATGAAATTCTTCCACCTGTGTACCTCCCCAATCACGCAGCGTGATTATGCTTTTATCCTATTGTTTAAAAGGAAGCTTTTCAAAGTTTTTTTCTTAGAAACATAAATCAGCTATACTTACTTTTATATATAAAAATGACGATCATTTAATTATAATTAGTATTATGGAACGTTTTTTTTTTCAATTATAAATTGCAGCAATACATCCTTCTGAATACAAAAGACAAAATCAGTCGTAACGGAACGTTAAATTAGGTAATCTCCTAAATTATTTTGCCTTTCTAAAACTTCTTAATTCAGGTGTCGTACGAAGAGAGCCGTTGGAATGATACAGTTAAATGTAAATCAGACAATTCTTTTCACACGAATCTTTTAGTCCGAGAATACTAAATTCCTTTTAAGAGCTTTTGTTATAACGTTACTTATATCTTAATACATATACTATGGATCTCATATGTTTCTACAGTATAAAAAGTTATAAAAAATATGTATTCCAGCACATTAGAATCATAAACGGCAAAGTTTAAGTTACTAAATGTTAAAACCAATTCGAAATGATGATTCTACCGCTAAGAAAAACATTAGTAACACTAATCCAACAATTAAATGACATATGTATGTTAATTAAATACAATTAAATTTACTTAAATTGATTAGAATTGCTTAATTATTCATGAATGCAACATGTCTAGCAGTTCTGGAGCGCGTAACTTCGATCGGGTTCGTTGAATATGATTACACCGTTATGTCACTATAGCTGGAAAGTTTTAATATATCTCATTTTTCTAAATATTATTTTACTTTAATTGTATTTGTATTACGACAATGGTATGCATCTAACAGATTTTCGATTAATAGTTTGATATTCTTTAAAGTAGCTTATGATAAATTTACAATTTTTATATATATAGAGGAATAAAACTTTTTTCTTTGTACCAGATGGTTCGTTCTAGTGTCTGATCCTAAATATTATTACACTATTACACGTAATGATGATCGCACGTCTGAGTGCATTTCTGTTACAATTCAACAACTTATGCAAGAGCCGTGCGGAGATCGTGCTCATGCACCATAAAAATCATCAACATGCAAATATAATTGTATTCTTATATCACGTAACGTAATACGAATATTAAAATAATTGTATAAATCAAATCAATCTTAGCATTACCGGGTAATAGTTTACAGAGTTATATCTTTATAAACGCCACTTGTGGGATTTCATTTATGTCAAATTATATTCTTTATTAATCTGTGTTACATAAGTATTATAATTGATATGTTTTTTTCTTTGTTCACCAGGACTGTCAGCAGCAGTTAGCGGATAGTGATTGCTAAAGTTGAGGTCAGTAACCTACGTTATAACATACCGATCGGAATTTGTAAACTTAAGAAATTACATGTCATTCTGTTTTATTACGTGCCGAGGAAGCACTTAAAATTTCCGATAGATACGTCAGTATATCATTGTATCATTTATTTATTAAAGTTTAAATTAGTCTCGTTAAAAAAGGTAATATTAGAGCTTATTCCGTTGCCCCGTCATTAAATATTATGTTAAGATTAGTATTACAGTTATAATGTATAAAATCGCCTCTTACAGTAAAGTACTCTAATAATAATATAACAGTGTCAAATTATCCCAAATGACTCAAAAGAATAATGACCTTAAAGTCAACGAAGTGTAAACATAAGAGATAGATACAGTTAGATTTTCTGGTAGTGCGTACGAAGTGACTCGCAACTCCCAAAAATATGTTAGAGAACGTATATGGAGCTGCACTATTATTACCGCTTCGATTATATAAATTAAATTTTATAAGCTCTATAATTGCTCACAATATATCGATATATGGTTCATTTAAAATAAGATATCGATTTTATATATTAAAATTGTTATTGGTTTAAAGGATTTTAGTTAATTTAGCGTTAAGGCAAGGTAAAAAAGAAAACTTAACAACTTTGAGTCGATATTTATGGCCATATTTTTTATTGCAAAGATAAAAAATTAGATCTGTAACAAATTGCTAAACAATAAACCTATTTCAAATATTTAAAACAAGAGCCGTAAATAAACGAATTCGCAGAACTAACAGGTCGGTGAGAAACTTGAAAAAGTCTTCAATCGGAACTCCTTGTAGGCTTACAAAAAAAAGTTAAAATAAACATTGTTGGCCTGTGGTTACCAAAATCAAAAACTGGTTTAAACGTCATCCTGTTACTTTTTACCGTTCCATGACATGCGACCCACTTTATTTAAAATATCGAACACATCAATGCCGTATTAATATTAATCATGTAAACTTTTCGCAATACGAGCGAATACGATTCCGCGGATAAAAATTGCAAGAAACATCCGTTGAATGTGAGAAGGCGATTCTATTCAAGTGTCATTTATAAAGATACTATCGCTATCACCTGTAGGGAATAAACATTCTTTTTTTAAATTATTTTTACGTAATTTTATAGTCATAAAGGTTTGTGTATACGATATATTTTCTTACTTCAATTTCTTGAGTCGTATATAAATTTATTACGGATGATAGATGTGTTAGTTATCATAGGCTGCTTAGGTGTTTATGGCTTGTGCGGTACATGCTAATTTACACAAGTAGAAAGTAAATAAACAGAATATTAGTACATGTAATAGATAAACTTTAAAATACAATTTAGATATCTTATCGAGTACATTGTAATATAATAGATACTTGTGCAGTAAATAAAATCTATTAAATTGAATATTACGATCTAAATAAACACTGTGTCATTTAGGTTGATATCGTTAACTATGTAGATACGTTGAAGCCTATTTGAATATACGAAAGTAGGCAATAGGATTAGATAGCAATTGGCTTCAGGCTAGAGCTCAATAAGACATTTCTCGTTATACAAACAGGTGTGCATAGACAGGATCTAGATGGCTTAGGTATGGAGATTGCCAATGCATTCAATCATTCAGCATATTGTTTCCTGATTGCACTGTACTGATCAAGCAACGATTTTCATCTAAATAGAATTTATGTTAATTCTGTGACCGTTAAGAATAGACTACATCTAAGAGCATACAGTAATACAGGAAACGTCTGAACATTATCAACCCTCGGGCGCAGGGCATGCGGGAAGCAATCATTGTGTAAGTCACAGTACAAGCAAAAGGCGGCCGGACACCACTGACTTAAAGCCTCTTAATTGACATCATACATTAATGAACATGACGCTTCATGACTTATTATTCAAAATATCTAAATTCATACTTATAATTTATTTATTTATTTGGAATTACGATTTTAGTACTTTATATTAATTAAAGTGATATTATATTGACGTAGCACGACGGCTGAAGCATAGCTCTAGAAGGTTAATTGTTTTGTTGATTACCTACCGAGTATTTATGAAGAACGGTTGTTATTACAGTCTTTTGAATTATTACAAGAGCAATTAGGGAAAATATGTACAGCGCCAGACCACACGCCGGCAAAACTCTCGACTAGTTGAACAATTAATTCTAGTTTAACGATAATTGAAACTTATTTACTATTGAATTTAAAATATACCTTTCGAATGTAGAGTAGAATTAATATCATTAAATAGACAATTTGTGTTATAAGAGAAGGTATTGCAAAAGTACAATAATGAGATGAAAAACTGTCACTGTAATGCCACGTTATAGTTAGCCGCATTTAGTTTTATTTTTTGTTTCCCGCGCAGCTTGCCGCTTGTCTAAGTTAAAAAAATAAAATGATTTTTCGAACAGTATTTTCATTATTCACTTCATTGCCTTCATTCATTTATCGGGGTACTTTTAAAATGAACATGATGGAATTGAGTTAATGAACGAAACCAATGTCTATTATTTTTTAATAATGTTTCACTCATCCACATTGCTATCAACTAGCTACACGGCTAGAGGCACTTAGAGTGTGTAAATTGTTTAACGGACTTGAGAAAAATTTGTGTCGACAGCTTAGCTAGAATTTTATCGTTTTCGACATAAATGACAAGACGTAGTGCACTAACGGTCGGCGTAATATGCTATTAAAAATGCACATAGCGTTACATTTTCTAGATTCGTATAAGAAGCGGCGTTTAAAGTACCCGTTTATATTTTACGACCTTCTTTTGATAAGTTGCGCCTGTCTCGTTACTTCGCATGCAAAGATAGTATAAAGAGGTTGGATATGGCAGCGAAGCGGGATCCACGCTGTTGTAATTGTACATTCGTTGCAAGCATTCGATCCGAAAGTGAGATAATGAAGTTGCTGACAGCGAGGAGGCGGCGTTGTCAACTGTCCATCCAATGTTATCATAGCGCGACATCTTTATGTCGAGGTCGGTTTTTCAACGCGTGCGCGGTGCAGTGGGCGGTAATGGCGTCCGTCCCAACGGGATTCGCGCGCCGGCATCGTTTCGCGTCTCATCGTGCGGCCGCAATACATCGCTCCACTTAAATTACGTGCGAGTTTGTTCCGGTAAACCATCGTGATACCTTCAAAGTAAAAATATAAGAACATCTCAAAGTTGCTAAGGCTTGCTGTAAAAAATTGTGTTATTACCTACTTAACCTAGTTGATGTTTACTCCACTAATATTTAACTCGGACCGAAGTATGAAATACAAAATTGTTATAACATCGGTTGTGGTTGAATGAAATGGCGCCGGAAAGTGTTACCTACTTTTAACGCACGATATCACTGCATCATGATGAATCGCGAAATCATGTGCTCAAATAAGGCTCGTTACATTTGTTTGATTGTCGATAACGGTAGGCGCGAGATGCTGTGACACCAATTAATTTAGTACCTTTATATTTAACATAAACATATTAAGTAGTACTCTTTGAAGAACAATAATTTTTAGGGTAATATTATTAAGGTATCTATATACACCAAAAGAAAGTCAATGTAAATCACATTTTTATTTGATTCTACAATTATTTTCAGTAGCCTACATGAGATAGCGTAGATTTGTATGTCGTTACGTATTGTAGTTGTTGTTTGTTGTTGTACGAGACGGCCCAGAATCCACCATGGATTCCAGTATCTCACCCATAGATTGTGAGATTTATATAGAAAAGATAATATGCCGTAAGGCTTGGTTTACAAATGTTTTAAAGGCAATACGCCTTCGAGTCTTTCTACTAACAGAAAATACAAGTGTTTCAAACTTTTGATAAGATTGCAGTTGTGTATATTTTATTTCCTTTGCTAAATATAATCATTAGGTTATATAATAACTAACAATTTACATAAAAACTAAGTGTTGCTAGCTAGGACTTATCACGGCGATCTTCGGTTTGGATCAAATGGTGTCTGTCAGCTTTATCCATACAAAATAATAAAATCCGACGATTTTATTGTATATGTATAATTATACACTGCATATTTATACATACATAAGCACTAAATCTTTTAAAAAAAGAGGAAATGTTAATAGGAAAATTATACGAAAGATTAAGAACACTTATTAAATATGTAAAGGCGTTTAGCGCCTGAGTAAACACAAATACGAGCGGAAATGGAATCAATGTCAATTATGTACATGTAAATCATTTTGCGATTAACAAATCTGTATCTTGAGTGCACCGGATACATTAATTTAGGCCAAAAACTGTTTAATTGATTGAAATGTCTGTCTGATTTATAAAAGTATTCTTGAGAATCCATTTATACTGCCGGAAGAACAGCGTTACCGTTATAACATTAGTGTTTTTGCATGCGTCATCTATAGGGCAGGGGTACACACGCCGCCGCTCCCGTCACAAGGAAACCAATCAATTACATATTAGCTTAATGTGAGCAAGATGACCCAAGGCGCAGAGCATGCAGAACGGACTCTAGACAACTCTTAACTAACGGACTACTGTCAACACAATGAACTTGTGATTATAGTTTATTGCTTTGTAAAATTTATGCCCAAGCATGTTCTAAAGCGTTATGTCGTATAATAACGAAACAAACGATCCATAAAACACAGCTAGTTAGAAAATAAATTTCGAATGACAAAAACTTTACTATTTCAAAACACAATATAGGTCGGGTACAAGCTAAGTTTTAATTATAAATCTGTAGGATATCATGGTCGAAGACCATAGAACCGGAGGAACAATGGCAGCGTGCTTAGAAGGCGGACGGTCCGTGTTTGCCGGCGGCCGCAAATTCCCGCCCTTCCTAAGTTGTAATTTTCATGATAAAAATACAACGCTTATATTATTTTATAGAAATGTAGAGAAAATTTTAAAACATAAAAAATATAGTAAAACGGTTTTAGGATTCATTGTTTATTTTAAATTCACAGACGACGACATCCAATTCCATATTATACGTTGTTAAAAATAAAAGTGTTAGAATCGTTTACATTCAGAAGACTCGTTTTACTTTTTGAGCGATGCATTCACAAGATTAAATAAATAATATTACTTGGTGTCGAGCGTGAGGTTCATGGGTACTTTGGATGATTACTTGTTCGATAATGAGTTTAGAGGTCCGTTAGCCTAGACCGGTCGCATGCGTACCGTACTCGGGGAAATTCACTCGGACCAATTAGTAACAACCGACATACATATCTTATGTAATTTGGTTTCGTGTAGTCACACGAATACTACTAGACCACCTTATCCGAATCTGTATTTGACTTTGCCGTAATTTAATTAAACTGATACGTTTTTAGATTCCAGCCGTGAAGTTATGTTTCAAATACGTAATGTTGTTACTGTACCAGCAACTTAGTTTATGTACGTGCGTGTACGTTGTATGTATCAAGACCCGAGTTTGTTTTGCAAAATTGGATACTAAATCTGGAGAAACACATAGAATTTCTGACGAAATGAATATCTACTGTTCCATCAATAGGAATTGGAAAATTAGATATATGGTTTATTCTAAAACGTAAATAATTTAATAGTTTTAAAACGATTTGCTGTTAATGATCCAAAAGTTTAGAATGGAATGGTTCCATACATCGATATTAAGAAAATGTAAAGTCACTTAATCCTTGATTATTTATTACCTATTTCAAAAAAGTGTATAACATTTATTTGAATATTGTATGAATTACTTTAACGGTTATTCAAACAGTGTTCAAATTGATTGTAACGCCGAAACGTTCTCAATTAACGTTGATTGAATCTCTTTACCGATCAGAATCGTTGTGTTACGATCATTGGAGATAGAAATCGGTTAATAACCGCATCTGATCTTTTATCCTAATCGTTGTTTTTCTTACGAACGTTACAGATTTAACAGAGCTTATTATAAGATTTTTCGTATAATATAATATTAAAGTGATGCCGTATAAATATATATCAATTTCAGAGATTACCAAATTAAAGAAGTAAGACGAAACATTATTTTTAATTCAACGGTTACTTGTAAAGCCGCAATCCAATTTGTAGTATCGCGGTGACTTCGAAAGATTGAAATGAACCTGTAAATCGAATCTATCACGTACAAGTTGCTACGATTATGGCAACCAATGGATTCCTTGCGGTCGACAGTTCTATATGCCCGAACGCAGATACGTCAAAATTGCAGTATGTTTAAATTTGTACTTCAGTAATATTCGTAAAGCATTTCATTAGAAATTCCTTTTATAGCGTTAAATAATTGCTATTCTCTTGTTGGTGACATGTCGTTCGTTCATTACAATCGCAGCTTATAATTCTTGTAGAAGCTATGTTCGATTGTTCATATTTCATTTGCTATCGATATAAGTATCAGTAGTTAGACAAGATCCTGTATTTTATGAGCGTGGGCTTCGACGAGCTGCCTAAAGAACATAAGAAAGTGTCGATGGTTTGATTTTGCAAACAATAAATACTATCCGGAGAATTGTGTTGAGCACTTCTGATTTATCATTTTAATTTTATAACATTGTAAGAAGAAACACATCAATACAAAATTATTCATTTAACACAGTTCTTTGAAATATCAGCGGCGTATTTGCTACTTTACTTTTCTAGAAAGTTTGTTCTGTAAACTTCAAGTCGGCCATAAATAAAGGTAATTATCGCGAGCTATTATTAGCATGTAGATATTTTTTATCCTTATGGATCAATCGATCGTGGGCTTAACAAGGAGGGTAAGGTCGTTAAGCCATCGTTAGCGCTGTCCTCCATGCGGTTAAGTAATACAGGTGTAAGTAGTTCACTTGTCAGCGTTTGTCACGCAGTGATGATTGATGAGGAGATAAACGAGTGATATTACCTAGTTTGACGAGTCGATATAAACATTGTTGTAATAAAGATTGCTACCACATGAGCCGTACGGCGCTGTATCGTCCCCGGGGCGTTCGTGACCGGAGTGCACGTGCGCCACGCTCGTCATGCGCCACTTGTGATTATTGTGTTTAGCGCCTACCATCCGTCACGGTGGTTTATTGTTCCCGGCGACTTTTACGAAACACCAACTTTAGAAGTAATTATACTTTTAATCTATCGTATCATACATTTTTAACATGATTTTCACATGATTTAATTATTAAAAAAATATTTCCCTAAATATTAAAAATTTAAAATTACATTAAGACGAAAAAGAAAATCGAAGCAGAAGTCACGGAGTTTAATCGTTCCGGAATTTTTGTTCTTTTTATAATGGTTCTGCACGACGATATCGAACGTGGGTCAGTGTTTCAATAGAATTCGTGACAGTTGTCACGTGACACAGTCGGTACAGAAAGTAGCCGCCGAGCCATCCTATCGAGAATCAATTACGGTTTTCTGGTTGTTTATAAACGCTTTATTACACATCGAGGTCAATATTGAACGCGATCGAGTATACACAAATGTTAATAAAGCGAAGTAATATTACCATTTCAAATACGCGTTCGATATTGTGTTACAAATTGATAATGAAAACTTGACTATCAAAGTCGAGGTCTAATCTACACAGGTGTCCTCAATATTTGGACAAACTGTTCGTAGGTCAATAAACTTATGTAAACATACGTAGTCATATATCATCTGAGTGGGCACGAGTAGTGGGAAGTGGAGAGCGCGTTTCGACCTCCGCGAACGCAATAATTGAGCATAGAAATCAAATTACAGATGATTGATGATGCCGTTATAGCACGACTGAAGCCGCAAAGGCGACCGACAACAGGATGGACCGTCATTTGCATTACAGGAATTCGACAGCATGCGTATGATTCGAATTTTTTACAATAATGTCATCAACACGTTTAGGCGGCGGTTACAAAACTCATTCATAAAATAAAGATTTTATTAACGAGTTTTGGTAATTTACACTGAGAACAGTAACTTTGAAAGCAAGTTTTTACTGTCCGTATAATCGTGAAACATAAAAATAATAAAATAAGCATGGATATATGAAACGACGTAAATATGACAAATTATATTAATATGATGATTTTCAAATTACAATCTCGACTAAACTCGACATTGCAACAATCTGCGTCTAGTGCCCAACGGCATATAAAAGTCACTTCTATTATAAACATTTATTGCTTTATTTCATTTAAAGTGAACAGTGCTAAAGCTAATTCATAAACAAAGCTATTTCAGTGCTCTTAAATACCCTCGGGCGTTGCGGCGTGCGATGTCAATCAAATTAATTGTTCTACTGTTGTTTCGGATCGCCCATTTCATTCAAAGGCACCGACGCCTGTGGCTCTGCCTTATGGATTTCATGCGATAAAGTGGAAGCTAAAGGCTACAACAGTTTAGTGTTATTCAATTGGAACTTCATGTTGCATTTATTAAATACAGTTTAAGTATATCATTTGTACGAGAAAAATACTCAACACACGGCGTATTTTATGATCAATGATTTGCTTTATAAAAATTACAGTAGAAATATTGTTTTTAGTCTGTAAAAGCAGGAGGGTTTGTTCCCAATTATATAGTTTATTTAGTAAAAAAGGAGGGTTTGTAGCCATAGCTTTAGAAAAATGCTGCGCCACGAGCTTTGATAAGTGTCATTAAGTTAAAAAAAAATGAATGATGGTAATTCGTACTAAAGCAATCTGGACAGAAATGAAAAATAAAAAAGAAGAATAGAAATAATTATAGAAGATACCACAAAGAATAATGTCGACAGAAATAGAAACAAATTGCATTGTCGCCTGGTGCATACTGAATAGAGCACTGGGAAACCACAACAGATTCAACGACCACTAATGACAAAAAAGTATACGACGACATAAACATATAATGGTAGATGAAACAAATTATATTACGTCATATAAGTGACTGGTACTCTGAAAATTATACATAGCTATAAAGTTGGAAAAATTGATAGGTAAGAAAGAAAGCGTCTCAAAGCGGATGCTACGTGCACCGAAAACCTAGTTTAGATTACTGATTGAAGTCCATGCTGTTGTGAACAATGCTAGTAAATTATAGGACTTAAGACTCTAGACTCTCACTGAGTTAGCACGATAAATAGCAAAGAAAACTGAATAGGGTAATAAGGTAGCTTAATATACATTCTAGATTTAGCTAACATTTTCCTACACATTATATCTGTGTGAATAATTAAATAAAACGTTCTCGTTTAACGTCATGTTTAACTGTTATTTCTGTAATTTTTATATAAATCATAGGCTATAATAATAAAAGACACTCAAGTAGGCAATGGCGGGCAATAAGGATGATCCGATCGAATGAAGAGAAATCACAATCTCCTCATTAATGCAAATAGCTGAGACGACCAAGCCCGAGATCAACCTACTGACCCTAGAAAGGATTATCTAGGAAAGTACATTACATACTATTAATTTAATTGCAGTCTTCAGAATATTTAATTGGCAATAGGGCTTCTATTTGAATACTACACACTATTAGGTTTTATAATACTATTATTTTAGTATATTATTATTCTCATTATTTAATAAGAAAATTTAAAAAGTTGAACCAAATGCCAATTATTTACATCAAATCATTACGAAATCTTTAATTTCATAATTATTCTTAATTTATTTTCCTTTTAATGATTTCGTTGGATTACTTATAATAAATGTAAGTATTCTATTAAAGTAATGCACTGAATCCTTAGTTTGAAGTTCTGTCTTCTTAGCAACTTAGTTGTAAAATTTACAATGGTTGATATTCAATTCGCATTCATTATATAATTCTACAGAATGTTTCTTACTTTAAAGCGTCTTTGTTGTTCAAATATAGGCTTAAAACAATGAGCGACGTTGACGCCCGCGAGCCGCCTGATAGTAACCTTGTACGGGCTGGAGTCCACAATCCCGTCAAGTCAACACATAAGGAAACCTCCGCGCCCCATTAGAGACCAACACAACAAATTACAATTTCATTCAATGTAAATACGAGAAGCGTACTCGTAACTCCTGTCGATGCTAATGGTTGAATTTAGACACGCCTAATGGTTTATCATGAGGATTAAGCCGTTTAGATCCATTGTGACAGCAAACGTCAATTTATTCTATTCACTGGAGTTGAAGTTATACTTAAAAGGTATTAGCAATAAGCTTTAACTGTGCTCTTTGTGCATATTACCATTGGAATGTTGATTGTAAACTAGAAATTTCCTACGATTATTATTTACAACATTAATAATTTCCCACTTACCTATATCTAACGTCAAACATCATCATTAGTTTGTGTTAATGTATTAAATGCTAATAATAAAAAATAATAATGGTCTGGGCTTTCACAATAATTCTTGTATTAAATTATCCTCTGTTTCACATGATTCCAAGGTTAATTCGGCATTAGATAAATCCCGGAGATATAATGGGGGTATCGAGTTACAATAAGGCCTATCGAGATCTAGGTACAAGAAATCAAAGGCGTTATCCATAGTGTGCCAACAAGTACAAGTATGGTGAAACGTAAATAGCAGGTTGAAGGCATCCGGCTCATTGAATGCGCTGACCCCATCTGATCAGAGCTCGAGGCTAGTTGGGCACATTTGCAGCAAGTGATATCCGACATGGGAACACAATAGCTCTACAAGTAAATCCCTTTAAGGTTCTTTCTAATAGCTATGATGTATCTTTTGAGCACCTTTAGGTATATTTGTCGATTTGAATTAAATACAAATAAATAATTAAGTTCGTTCCATAAAGGGAAAGTTAAGTTTTTTTTTTCGTCGAGATATTTAATATGAAAAATTATGTATGAATCACTTGTTTGAACATTCTCGCGCTTGAACTCGAACTACGGGTCATCGTGTCTGACTCATAATTTAAGCCTACACAGGTCTCGGTGTGCGATCACTTATAGCTATTATCGATTGAGGATAGTAGGTTACGAATACGAATTACAATATCTTCACAAATTCGCAATCACAGTAGTAAATTATATTTGACTTGTATATCATTCGTCAACTATCTTGATTATTATGTTAGTATTAGATTGTATGAACTTATTTAGATATAAATTGTTATTTATAAGAGAGATAAGTATTAAAAACATATGATCAATGTCATTATGTTATTTGAATTTATGCTAATTGATTTACAATTATAAAAACATTAGTTCTTGTTTTCTGTCTTTAGAAATTCGCGACTTCTTGATTTATTTAAAACGGATTGCAGTTATTATCGACTCTTAGTTTTTGTCAATTTAATGAAATTTTTCAGCCTTGTATTATAAATATGATATAGGTGGTACACAGATCGTTACAAATAATATTATTAACTCAAAAACAATTATTTGCAAGTCATACATTATTTGATTATAGGTATTACTTAGTTCAAGATAAAACGTTCTTACTTATTGATACAAGTCAATTTATTTACAAATTAGAGGCATATACTTAAAAGATTACATCCGATACGCTTTATAAATAAATATATTGTATGATTACGTGAGGGTCAAAGACAGCCTGAGGCGGCGAGGACTTGATAGGCATCCATAGCGCACGTAATGCTTATACTCCTGTTATTTTACGCTATTCAGCTTAACGACTAATTTTATCGCAAACATTAATTTTTCTTAGAACTGGGGTGTTAATTGTATTATGTTTATTAGATACATTTTATCGATGAAGCTAAAAATCAACTAATAGACTCCTTTCCTATAGTCCCTATAGTTCTTAATGTCATTAGACATATTACAGAGCAAGCAGAGCATATGTAGGCTATTTAATTTCGAATATGTAATCGATATTCGAAATTCAAAGTAGCGTCGATAGTAATTCCAGAAAAAGTTTAATATTTTTATACCTCCTTTCAAATTTTTATTGATGTACGATATTTGATTTCACTGAAGCCCCTTTTCAATAAGCTATTTAAGATACAATGCAGTGGTCGTTACCATTACAAAAGTGGTAAAAAATTGTAATAAAACACTTGATGAATGTCGTTCAATACTAACAATATACAATTTATTCGTCGGTATCAGACGTATATCTTTAGAATGAAATTGGTATAACTTATACCGTTGACTACGTAGTGGACAACGCGACGAGACAAGGACCGTTACGAACATTGTATAGGAAACGTGAGCGTAACGTAATGCAGATACCAAGTACCATCTATTCGTATATTGTTGGTAATATTAATAAAAAAAACTATTTAGAAACTAATACGATTTGATTGCCGGCCTTTTTTCCGTTTGCAAATTGATGGGGTTATTGATCTTAGAACAGGTAAATTAATATCACTTACGTTACGAATTGATATTTTCGAGATGCAGTACAATTTAGGTCATACATATTTAAACGCTCGGTGAGAAACAAAAGATGGACGGAAATGGTTTATGTATTTTATAAGCGTTGTGTAATTACAAATGAAAATTAGGTTCCGTAATAGTATTTAAAATTTGTTCATTTAAGTACTGTTACGTGTCGCAATTAAAGGTTATTAAACAGTGAATGCCCTGTGATAGGGATCATAAATGTTTTCATTCATTCGTGAGAATGTAACGTGTGAATTACAATAAGAAAAGCTGTGTCAAGTTAGATACAGTTATTAGACAAGTACGATTACTTAATTAACTATTAAAAGTTGCTCTACAATAATACCATTTTTTTGTTGCAGTTAATCGATGTTACCCCGGTCTTCAACGCAGTGCACGATGCGGCTTATATTAAGTTTGCTGGTAGTGGTGTGTGCCGTAGAGGCAGCAAAAAAATTCGAAGGGACGTTAAGATCAGCGGCAGATGCTCCTCCACAAGACAATCTCGCTGTGGAGTCAGCTTCAGCAGAACCGGCTGTAGTGGCTGCACCCGAAGAATACACAAACCCAGGAGCACCACCACCTCCTAAATCTGCTCCGGAAGAAGAACCAGAACAACCCGAAGATCCAGTGGAAGAGCCAGCAGCAGAGCCAGAAGAAGAACCAGCGTCAGCACCGGAGACTGCTTCTGGGGGTGTACCGCCGTCAGCGCCAAGTGGCATTTCGGCTCCATCAGCACCAGCTAACTCTCTTGAAGAATGTGATCCAGAAAAGATCGGATTTGAACTCGTCACTGGGTATTTATTTGACTTCTTATTTTTAATGCAGTCATGGCAATAGTTTCTGTTAATGATTACCTTTTTGGAAATTAACGATCGACTCCGTTAAATATGAAGTCAATTTAACGTTTTATAAATATAATTTCAGGGAGATTATTAATCAAAACAAGTAGTTTAAATAGATTACATGAAATAAACCTAGCTCAAGATCATAATAATACTTAATGTTATTAGTCAATTGATTTGATTTAATTAAAACTGATTTTAATGTGCAGATATGTTTTCTCGGCGCCCTCACACATTCTCGACGACATCCCTGGGACACTAATGCTTACCGATTGCCTCGAGCAATGTCAGGCCAACGACACTTGCCGCGCTGTCAACTACGAGACAGGACTATGCGTTCTTTTTAGCTCCGACGCCGATCAATTGCCAGGTTAGCAACTTTATTAAAAATGCAACTATGTAACGGGATCTAAGTATGATAATATGAAATTCAACGATTATTTAATAATTTGTACGATAAGCGGTGGGTTATTCAAACTTACTGTACAGTCTATTTAACGGCGACAATTATTATTTTATTGGAGCTTCAATGGAGAAAAAAATAAATATATTACTATTTTTATTTGATTCAATGTTACAATCGTGCTATGAGATGTAGTTTTAATGGTATATTTATGTTTCTATAGGTGCTCTGACTAAATCCCAATTTCCGGTATTCACGATCTACGCTCAGAAATCGTGTTTGGGAGTTAAACCGTGTGAACGAGCGTGGTGTTTTGATCGCGTTCGCGGCTACAACCTTAAAGGTTTTGGAAAGAGGACACACACCGTTGAATCTAGACAAATGTGTCTCGACCTTTGCTTGGGCGAAAATGATTTCGTATGCAGGTGAGTTATTAAACACAAATGAGCAACCAATATACTCTTAATGCTAATTCTTTGATTTTATTCATAACCAAACGTTAGGGTGTCGTTATGTGATAGGTAAAAATGAATGTATTTGTGACTGTCCAACAGCTATAGTTGAATAAACATTGAATAGGAATTTCAAATTGGTTACGAAGAATTTATTTCCCTCGCCACAATAGAAGGAAGTGGTAAGCCCTCATTGAAATAGTGTCCGTTTATTGTAGAGAATGCAGTTGCAATGTATAGGAAAGGTCATAACATCTTCATTCGTATACTGTTATTTGTTTGTTATCTCTTCGATAAGGAAGCGAAAGATATCAAGATTGTTGGAATTAATATTATACGCTTTGTTGAATGTGAGTCTGATTCGATCCCGAGTGTATTAAACCGGCGACTCTACTCAGTTATATCTCGGATAACCGCTTCAGATTTGCTATCGCAAACAGGAG
Source organism: Vanessa cardui (assembly GCF_905220365.1). NCBI lineage: Eukaryota > Metazoa > Arthropoda > Insecta > Lepidoptera > Nymphalidae > Vanessa > Vanessa cardui. The sequence goes on from NC_061136.1 coordinate 8,668,057, forward strand.
ATTCTAAAATAAGATAAAAGCAACAACTTTGTTGTATCTTATTATTAATTAGTTTACTTATATAACAAAAAATAACATTAGCATTTTAATTGAAATTATTGTTTATGATAACAATTTATCTTAATTAATATTATTAATCAATGATGTGATCAAAAAGCAAAAATGTAAGCAAATTTTATTCAAATATATAATTACTTATAATGGCTTAGCAAATATACAAATTCTTCGAAGAATTATTCAGGCAGGGATCATAAACACAACAGCATGTAGTTATTCTTAGTATTGAATACTGTTACTTTTTATTGCAATTCATCGCAGGTCGATATGTAAATCCGTCGTACATCCATAAGCGTCGTTCGAGGAAAGTATTTTTCACAGTATTTGCACGCTACCGTAACACAAGAATTTATCAACATACCAATGCTTATTATTTTTATTATTAAATAATTCCTCTAAAGAAATTATCTTTTAAATCGTTTTACTTTGAAAAAGTAAAATAAAAAACACAAGCTTTTTCCATGTTCATTGCTTAATAGGAGTTTTTAATGCGCGCTTGTTCTTTGCCCTACATGGAAAAGGCACATCAAGATAAGTGCTTTTAGTTTTTATACTTCTAAGTATAATGAGTCCGAGATAGTACAAAATGGGATTTTAATTAATTAAGCTAAAATTTGGTAACTTTATGATGTCAAGTTTTTTAATTTCTTAAATGTTTATTATTCTTATATCTAGATAAAATAAAATAAAACACATACATAGTCTTGTTATAGTTGTATTGAAAAATAAATACTATATGTTATTTAAAAAAATGTATCAATTAATCGAGCCGATATAATATTTAATTTACATTGAATGTAATAAAATGCACGCTAAAGTAATAGTAAAACGTACACCATTTAATTTAATATTGGAACGCATAAAACACAATGATTGACAACTATTACAAAGTTTAAGTGATAGATTTAGATCGGAAAAAAGAAAAAAATAAAGAACATCGAGGTTGTGCGGCGTGTTTTTAATGACTATAAAAATATCTCTAAAGTAGTCGATGAAACTATGCCAATTATCCCTTTTGTAGACTAAGAGAATATCTTCGATGAGCTTTTAAGTCAATGTAGATAACTTATTTTCTACATACGTAATTTTGATTTGTATAACAATTGTTGAGTACACAAACTCGACGTATAGGTTGTAGAAAATTGAAAATCGTTTATGTAAAAAAAATGTGTAAAATTATGCATAATAATTTAAATTTCTATATCATTCAGATTATAAATACTATTAAAATTGTTTAAAATGCATACTATTGTGGTAAGGTTTTCAATGATGCCGAAAATTTGATTGGCTTCATAGCAGATACGAGATTTAAAGTATGGACAGCGTGGTTAGAAACAAAGTTCGAATAGCATACTGCTGGGTACAAATCGTATCTTCATTGAAGCGGGCGCAGAGTTACCCCGGGCGGCGCAAATCGCGATCTCAAACAGTCACGACATTTGGCAAATATTCCGCGGACGTGGCGATGCGCGGTGTGGGAGCGGGCTGCCCTATCGCTTCCTACTTTCACGATACAATAACCGATAAGGCACACATTGCTCTTCGAGACTCATTGAAAGTCTATAAATTCAAGGAGAAACCTGTCCTTAAATGTCACCGTCGTGTTTCGCTGTTCAAACTACCAACTACCTCAATGTTTTGTACAAGCTTTAAAATGTTGATCATTAACTCAAAAGATTTATATCTGTTTGAGTAATTACTCAGAGAAAACAAATCCTTCATCGATTATCTCGCTTTTCTTGTAAGCTTGATATATAATTTTTCATGGAGTAGATAGTGATATCGGCAATCTTTAAGTTCGTAAGGTTAATATCTAGTAATTGAATTATTGTCTATAAATGGTCTATTCTTCGCTTAAACTAGGACCACCAAAGTTGCCGCCTTACAATAGATAGTAATATTCTAACTACGAATGTGGCTATAATTCACTACTATTGCTGTTACTATCATCCTGCCGTGCAGATAGAAAGATTATTTAAAATCATTCACAGGACCGCTTTATTTATGTTGTTGAATCTCTTTCGAATAAAATAACTTACGACACAATTGATCACAGTCGAGTTGGAATTTTATTCAATTCAATTATTTATTTTTTAATCCTGATTTTTTTTTATTATAATGATGATGTACGTAATCAATTTAATATAATTAAACAAAATTAGGACATAGTGTGAGATGTTTATTTTATAAGATCCCAAATTGTTTTAATGGCATTAGTGACTTTATGGTAGATTGTTTTCTTAAATAGCTAAAATTTAAAAGTCATTTATAAGATTTTTCTGATCTTTTTGTAAATGAACAAATGAAAGAAAACGAAGGTCTATATATATATATATAACGAAGGAATATAAATACCGAACCTGTTTTGCTTGAAATACATTGAACTTTATATTCTTATCCTTAGTGGACCTTTTTTTTGAAAATGTTTTCCCATGGTCTAGAGAAGAGCAAGGGTCATCCGATCAAAATCGATAGTATATCAAGAGAAAATACTGACCAAGATGATCAGAGATAATCCTGTCTTTACGCGGGTGGTCACTATAAAGCAATAAAGGGCTTAGGGTCAAACTTACATAACAAACGTCTGATCCGAACTTGTAATAAAACAGCTCCATATATATCTTCGCTTTACTTTTTACTTTGCAATGTATGGAATTTATGACATTCTCGACTTTACTCACTATAAACCTTATATTGTAATAGTACTAAATGATTTCAATAGATTCTAAGTGTAGAATTATTTTAATACCACTTTATTTTAAAGTAAATACATACTAAAATGCAATATAAATGTTTTCTGCAATTCTATAAATCGCATAATCCACTATCAATGATGAACTTTACAGCAAAGAATAATAATCTTGGGTGCAAATCTTGAGAAAGTTCACACAGTATAAAAAGAGTCCGACAACTATTAAAATGCACGCACATTGTTACAGATCGGCGAACTACAACAATAAAACGGGCGAATGCGTTTTGTCGAACATGGATCGTATCACTTTGGCTGGTACTAATTCATTCCAGCCGAATGAGGGTAATTACTTAAAAGTTCAAAAATAAATTTGTATAGACGTAATAAAAATAAATGACTAATGATTTTTTTTTATACTCAGATATCGATTACTTGGAAAATAACTGCGTAGAAGAACCTACAAAGTTGTGTGAATTTAAAAAGATGAGCGGTCGCATTTTAAAAACAGTCGATTCAGTATATCAAGACGTGCAAACCATAGAGGAATGCCGCGAATTGTGTCTTAACTCACCATTCCGTTGCCATTCTTATGATCATGGCGACACCGGCGATCATGTGTGTCGACTATCTCACCATTCTAGAGCAACGCTTGCTGACATTCAGGTAAGTGATCATTAACACCTTCTTGCCCGAGAACACACTCTCTCTCCTTATAATCTGATGGGTCAGCAATTCGACACGATTTGAGAGAGATCAGGCGCCGTACTAACGGCTTTACGTACACCTATAGTACGGGTGTGTAATACTGTTGATTTCTTAAATTCGGAATGATTGAAATTTTATGGATAAATAAGCCCAATAATTTTTTTGGTTAAACACTTACTTGGGTAATAAATCTTCAGCTTCCGTAATCAACAAAGATCAATGAAAGCGGCAACGAATTTATGCTAAATCAATAGAATGTTTACAAATAATTCTATTTTACAATTTTAGGATCCCTATTTGGAAGTACCAGAAGCGGCTACTTATGAATTATCTTCTTGCTACAATGTATCTATTGACTGTCGCGCAGGCGATATGGTAGCTCGCATTCAGACCTCAAAATTATTCGATGGTAAAATATACGCAAAAGGAAGTCCTAACTCGTGTGTTGTTGACGTTGAACAAAGTCTTGAATTCGAATTACATATGGGATACAATAATATTGAGTGCAATGTGAAACAGAATGGACTTGGCAGGTGATTATTTTTGTTCTATTATAAAGTCGAAGTTGAGCCAACTTAATTCTACTTTAAATAAAGAGTAATTACCATATTTATTTAATTTTTATAGATACCTGAACGACGTTGTAATTCAACATCACGATACTATTGTTACATCGTCTGATCTTGGTTTGGCGGTAACGTGTCAATACGATTTGACTAATAAGACAGTAGCTAACGAAGTTGATCTTGGAATTCACGGAGATATTAAGACCGGAATTTCAGAGGAGGTTATTGTTGATTCACCTAACGTAGCTATGAGGATTACTGACAGGAGCGGCGATGACACTATTGCTTCAGCTGAAGTTGGAGATCCCTTGGTAAGCATTCGATCCGATTGTATTTTTCTTACAATAGACTTTCTGAATATGTTAATCATTCCTTACGTCTTTTTTAGGCCCTACGTTTCGAAATCATGGACCAAAAGTCACCATTCGAAATCTTCGTACGAGAACTTGTTGCTATGGACGGCGTGGATTCAAGTGAAATTACACTTATCGATAGCGATGGTTGCCCAACTGATCATTTCATTATGGGACCATTATACAAATCAGCAGCGAGCGGAAAGGTATTTTTTTATGAAATAGCTTATTTATTTTTAAATACCGAGTTTTGAAAGAGATGAGAATAATTTGAGCAAATTTCGTTAAAGTAGATTTACTAATATTACACTTTTGTAACTTACAGACGCTGCTTTCTCACTTCGATGCCTTTAAATTCCCTTCATCGGAAGTTGTTCAATTCCGTGCTTTGGTAACGCCGTGTATGCCTACTTGTGAACCAGTTATTTGTGATGGAGGACCGAATGAACTTCGATCAGTCATGTCATACGGGCGTAGGAAGAGGCGTTCGACCCCAGCGGCACCTACTGATGACATGCTACTAGTCCAGACCATTCAAATAACTGACAAGTTTGGTTTCGACAAGCAGAAAATGAAGAATGTTACCGAAGACGCCGTATTCGTAAGAGAGACAGACGTTACTTGCGTCAACGCATCTGGAGCTATGTTAGCAGCAGCTGCGTTCATAGCAGCTCAACTAGTCGTTCTTGCAGCGTGGACCTGCAGTTGGCAACGAAGACGTGCGGCAGCTAAAGCCGCGGAACTTCTACCTGGTCCTAATGCTCCTTCAGCTCTCTGCAAAGTCTACGATGCTAGTTTCTCTCGTGCACACCAGAGGCACTTTTGAGTAGATTTCCGTAGATATGTTGACGTGATATACGTCTGCAATAGTAGTATATTTACATAATATAAATTCCCCCGTCGTGTCTAAGCTCCGAATGATAACGTTAATTTTATGAATTGCGTTGATTATTCAGGGAGTATAAGATAACGACAGCGGTTATTAAAATAAGTTTCGAAGTAAGCCCGTTCTAATGCCATGTCAGGCAACCGTAGCGGAGTTTGCGCGACACGGAGACGGGGACGACCCCATGAGCGTGCGCGATTGTGGACGAATGCTAGTGATATAACGTCTGATTATAGAGTGTATGAAGTGACTGGGTACGCTCGCTTGTCCCCATCTCCGGAGTCAGTTGCGGGACTATGGCCGTGAGTCATCATTAAGACCATGTCGCTAAATATACTTTACGCTAAGACCTCTAGCAGAGGTCTTAAGACGTATTGTACCATTTTATTATGTAGCATAAGCCTGATATGATAATAAGTAATGAGTTAAATTAAATTTTTTGTACCTTTTAAGTAGTTAACCGATCACGCGACCTAAGTCAAGAAACGTTAGATTGACGGCCATCCCGACATCGTAATTTATTGACTTTAGTTTAGTTTCTTTTTACGTAATTTATGTTTGATTGCGAATTAAATATATGTAATAATAAATTCTTAATTTAAATAAATAGATGCTTAAAACTAAAATGTGCTATGTTCTACGATATAATAAATTGAAAGTATGTTATAATGGTGTGCTAGTAGTGCCTTATTCAAATAATTGTAGTAATAAATTACACGATTTACTTCTACTAATTTAATCCGTCCAAATTGCCAATTACCTGCAATAAAGTTTTCTAAACAAATTCAATGTTTTTATTTTACGCCTATACTCTTAAGAAATGAATATTATTAAATACATATTTATGAACTTGACATATCTATGATTAGATGATAAAGTTAGTGACTAAATAATTATTACAATACTTTTGAATGAAAAAGAAAAACAACATTTTTTTTAATATTTTGGATTTTACCTAAATATTTGAAATGAATGATTAAAATAAATAATGAACTACTTACATATATGATTTTTGCAAATACAAACAAGATTATGACTCAAATAATATAGCTATTACGGATTTCGACAAGCAGTCAAATTATACAGCGGAGGCGGAGGCCGCTTTAAGATAAAATACCATAGAAATACGTTTGTCTCTATATTATGAGATATTGTTCAAACACTTGGAAGGCACAAGAGACGTATAAATACACGAAAGACAGGACGCGCCGACACAAATATATAGCTTTGAACCAATGCTTTCGTGTATTTGTATTTCTTGATATTTTATATGTACATTTAAGTAACTATCTAAGGAATTGTTGAGTGAATTTTAATAAAATTATATTGGAGTTAAGTTGCATCTTACATATAATTACACGGGATATACAAACGTTTAATAAATTAAATATTTGCTTTGTCAAAACATTTCAAAAGAAATAAATTTATCAGTTTTTATGGAAATTCCTTTCAAGTGACCCAACAGGCTGATTCAAAAATGTTGTCATAGATAAATAGCAGACTAATAAAAAAACCGCTACCCACACATTTTTAAAGAATGCGAGAATAGTACGAAAATGGTCAAACGATTTGACCAGTTCCAGACGTGTCTGAAAACGGCACGCATTAAGAGATGAGATCTTATAGTTAGGTTTGCGTGGAACAATCACGTGTGAAGGGGCACACCTCACGTCGGCATTCGTGCCTTAGATTAGATCGCAGTGTGCAGGCGACAACGGCACGCGACTCCGAGACACGTGCCGCACTGACAACAACCATTAGCAAACGTTGCTAAGAATCTAACTTGTGGTCTCAGATTAAGATTATTGCCAAGCGCAAGTAAATGACTTAACTCGAAATTCCTTTAAAACATCGATGGTCCCTAGATTATACGGAATATTTCTTTGAATATATTCCGATAAACTTATATTGCAAATAAATAGCCAATCATTTTAAGGACTATAAAATAAAATCGTCCAATGCAACAATGTCCACGAAGAATAGAATTTTACAATAGCATGAAATATTCATAAAATAGGACCGCCTGCGACTCGAAAGAATAAATGTCTAAAACGGCAACAATTCGTCGGCTGGCACATCCTATCGTTGAGGGTGTGTGAGGACACTTTCGCAGTTCACATACTTTTAAGAGATGTTTAACCGTTCTATATATGTACATAATTCTAATAAGAATACAACTTATAAAAAGATACTTCTCGATGTATACTAATAATTATTAATTTAGAATAATTACCATAATAATATTATATTAAATGAGTCACAATAATGTAAAATCTAATATTAGAATTATCTTATAAACTGGTCAAAGGCATCCTTGAAAATATGTACGTTTAAAAAGATCTTTTGCTTGATCAAGAGGGACTCGCGCAGTATCTTACTATGATTCTATTGAACGAATTATTCGATACTATCTTATGTTCGGAATAGCCACAGCAATGAAATATGACTGCGGGCTTTGTTCATAAAATATGTTACGAGCCCTTAAGGTAATAAATAAGTATAATACTATAGTCCAAAAATAATTCGTTCCAATAATAATCTTTTTAGTAATGATAAAATATTTTTCATCTCATATAAAATTATCTAAAGAAATGAAGGTATCATTAAATTACTACTCTTGGTATTAAAAACAAATATTTTTGTTTAGAAATAATGGAGAAAATGCAAAAAAAAGTACTTTAAATAAATTAAATGTAAGATTAGAATTAATATGTCTGGTCAAAACAAGGTCTATCTGTTCATAGAATCATCGTAGGTATTCATCAAAACAATGTTATTGTAGTTGCATGACTCCGCATAATCAAATATGCAGCATTTATCATCATGTTCGCTGTCAATGTGGACTTTATATTCTAAGCATGTTTATAGAAAATGGAAGTTCTATTAGTTTGGCATTTAAATGGCGCTATTGTTGCAGTAAATGTACTTTTAGTCTTTCATATACTTTCTCTGGTAAACGAAAGCGTTAAAGTTGTTAGGATTTTAGAACTTTGAATACACGAGGATATTTAGATTAGTCTTCCAATACTATATAACATTTATTTGTATGTGTTTATTAACGTATTAATTGAATAACATTATTGCAGACATATACGGTACAGATAATTAATCCTTCGTTACAATAAGAGGTTCTTGCTTAGAGATTAACGTTCACTGTATTTAGGACAATTTACGAAGAAAATTATCTACAAATTGGATATAGATAGAAGATGGCAGCTTTAAAATGACAAAAATTGGCAACTAGTGCGTGCGAGATTATCACGAAATCTTTTAGCAGTTCATAAATCATTCGATATAATCGGTGTGGCGATTTCAGTGCATTCACAATATATAATCGATTTTCGTTCATTATTATGGGGATTACTCGATACCGGTAACGGATATTCGTGGTGCAATTTGTGTACTTATTTGCATCAGAATCGTTGGGAGCAATCGCAGTCACGCAGACTCCAGTGCGAAAACAAACCCGGTTTACCCGTAAATCAAAAGTCATTCTTGTAGCGAATACGCTTTAAAACTTTGAATACATTAAGAAAGAATCGCGGACTGCATCAGTAAAGTCTACGTGCGCTTTACTGAAATCTTTCATTACTCACATTTCCCATAAAGCATACTCGAAGCACTATTAGTATTTATGTCCAATAAAGACAGACGATAGGTAGACAAGGCGTATTCCTTAATTACTTCTTGGAATAAAATATTTGACTTAAAGAACATATTTTCTATCTTAATTAAGTTTTTTTTTTTTTTAAATAATGAACCACAGGTTAATTGACCATTCTTTTGTTATTGGTGTAAACGAGCAGGAGGCTCACCTGATGGAAAGAGATTATGCCTATGGACATGTGCAACACCGGGGGCGTTTTTTTTTCGGACAGCTATACCGAACATTGTGATAAGCTCACTCACAGAATTAGATTGGACGTAACATCAGCGGCTTTACGTGTTTTTCGAGGTACGATGATGTCAACACTACATATAATACAATACTACACATAACGAGTCAAATATATAGGTTTCAAAATAAGATTTTATTTAAATGAGAGTATAAGACTCGCCATTATTTTACAAATTGGAATTCCCAATATTTTTCCGTGACAAGAATGGGTATTTTGTATGTTTAAAAATAATAATTCATTATCTGTAACAAATTGATAATGTACTGTTGCAATGTTTTTAAAGTAAGAATATTAACGTTTTTTTTATCTGTTAATACCAATCTTCATATCTTTAAATAGATTAAATTTTAAGAGCGTCTCCTTTTTGCTATAATAGTAACGGTCACAGTAGCTAGCCTTCTTGTTCCGTCAAATATCCAATCTGCATATATTAAACAGTTAGTACCAATAAACAATAGTTTATTGGTACTAACTACACGAGCATATATCTTAGACGAGAATGTAAATATGTGAAAGCATACCACATTGAGTTATCTATTACATTATTAGCGATTACAACTACATCTAATACTGCATTTCCGTTATAGCTATTTTAATTTATTTATTACATTTTATTAATCGTAAAACATGTAAAATAATTCCATTATAGTAAGATGATACTACACTTGTTAGCCCTGTCGTATAAATATTAACAAACCAGTAAAGCCGTGTCGTGAAAGTAATTTGAGATTATGGCCATTCAATTTCCTCATACAAGTCTTACTGTAATTATTTGCCAGTCATCCGTGGTCGAATCCACAAATTTGTTTAGACATCCAGTTCTTGTCGCTTTGTTTTTTAATTGATCAATTTCGAGATGTCCACACTGCGGGTGGCGGGGAATCGTCGGACATCGGTTTGTCATTAGTCCGCTCTCGGCGGGTTCCTTATTTGTAAACGGGTATACGACCGGTAGGTAGGTTGAGGACCTATGAGTCCCTGACAGGACTATCAGTCAAACATATTGCAAAAGTGATTTGCTTGATTTGTTATCAACATTGACGAATGGTTTCTAGCGTCACTTAATATTTATATATTCATTGTTTTCTATGTTCTTCAACTATCTATAATCAAAGGTAGAAAGTTTACTAACGTTGAACTTTTAAGAAGTTTATTGTGTATTTCAAAAAATGATTCATTTGTTATTTGGATTACGTCCAGTATAAAATGTCCATTAAATTTACAAAGAAAGTTTTATACAGATTTATACAGAGTCGAAATATTTATTTACTCAATAAGGGATCAATGAAACCATCTTACAATAATAACATATGCAAATATACCCTTCCAAGAAACTGAATCGAATTCTGGTAATTTTAAAACCGGAAGGTTCATGATTTTTTATTAGTATTTTGTAAAACCGGATCGATTTCAATATCTTCAAAGTGGGAAGATAATAAAAAACCGTATTCTTTCTTTCAAGTTATCGTAGCAGATTAAAAGTAAGGTAAACTAATAGTCTGCAAATGTTTCACTGCCCGATAAGGCCATCTTTTCTTTTGAGGAGAAGAACAATGTCAATGAAATTAGACAGATAGAGGTTTCCTTTCCATGTTTTCTTTGTCACCGAGCAAGACACTAATTTAAAAAATAAATTATTCACAAAGAAAATCAGTGTTTTTTGGTTTTGAACTCGCAATCATCAGTTAAGATGCACGCGTTCCAACCTCTGGGCATTCTTGGCTCATAGTTACTGTCAGTAAATATAATTGCTTCCGTATTTACTTTTAAATTACTCAACTGTTTGTAAGTTACGTCGACCAGAACTCTTGACTTAATAGTGATTTTGTCATTTGCTTTAAGCTGCGAAGCTTATGGTATTTTGCTTAGAACTTTTGTTATATTTATATAGGTTTTGGTCTCTAATTAAATACAGATACATAATATTATAGATTATATTTTTGAAAAATTTACGTGAAAACGTTCTACGTGAGATTGGTACATCACAAAATAGAAAATTCAGTAACTGTATGTAGCTTGTATGTAAGTCGATAAATCACAGTTACTAATTTTATGGTTTAAATACAAACATAAATTCAAATACATAACTGTATAAATCCTTGGTATTATAATAAATGTCGTACTATTTAATTTAACAGATTACATGTAATAAAACTTAGCAATTTACAAACGTAGGAAATTAATCTAACAAAGAACGTGACTTATTTGTTGTTATAATTGATTTATCGGTTTGGTTATAAAGAAAAATATCGTGATGAAACCTTGGTGAAATTCTGCCAAAGTTATTCACCAAGCCTTCCAATCTTTTCCTTAAACAGTGAGGTCTTTTCTCAGCATGGGCTCAAGTTGTATAACTGTGTTTCATTGATATTTCGATACTAAAAATCGTTCGTAGTAGAGTTACGGCTAAAGAATACCTAGGAACATCGGTAACTAATTAGTTTTCCAACCATCAAATATTAATACAAAATGTCTAATACAGTTTGTATTGATGTTTTTCATTTGCTCATGGCATTGTATTGTATGGATTGTATTACTTGTAGTACACCAGCGTAGGTGAACACCTACTTGATATAAAGAACTTCAAAGGTTCGTCTTCAAACATCTTTAAATAATCATCTCTTATCAAATAGTAGATTTATTAATGGCAAATCTATATTTAATGTGCAATGACAGTTGAAAGTGACGAAACACGGTTAAAATTTCTAAAAGGCAATGATCATCAATAAGGAATAAATGCAAACGTACAACTACCTAAATTAAGATCGCGTAGCGGTTCAATAATAATTCGTGAGTAATAAATCGCATTGCACTATAAATGTGCGAATAACAATAATATACAACGAAACGAGAGTTGAGTATTCGCGCGGGCCGTCGGAAGTGATGAGTTAGATCACGAAGCAGACGCGGACGCGCTAACAATCCACTAATAGGGATCGTGGTCGTGACCCCGCCTCCCGTGCTCGACAATATTATCCCAACTGACGGATACAATTATTGCTATCGGAGAGCGCACACTTTAGATTTTTTAACCTTCGACTATTTAAACGTCATCAAAATTAAAAAAAGAATAAAATCGATTAATCTGTGACGAACTATTAATCGATAAGACTGTTTATCGAAACAAAATATTTATTATATTTAATCGACACATAATTTTATCGACGATTAGAACGTCATCAAAATTTAAAAAAATAAAATCGATTAATCTGTAATCAACTATTAATCGATAAGACTGTTTACCGAAACAAAATATTTATATTAAAACTATTTTTTAATAAATATAATTTTAATTGAATTACTTTTGTATCATTATATTTGTATTAAATCAATATTCGTTTCATATTTTCAAAAAACCGTAAATTTATAAATCAATAATAAATCTGTAATGTGTGGTGCGAATTATCGTAACTGAATATTTTTTACAGTATTCGAATGTTATTGCGCTTTGTATTTTGCGTAGCAATACTAAATAACATGGCGCAAATAATCGTAATAACAGGGTAATTTTTGATAGAGAATATTACAATACAAATTATATGGTATAGAAAATATCTCGCCAGGGAAATCCCAAATTTTAAACGAAATCAAGATTGATTATTTGAATTGAGTTGAATTTTTGGATCAGTTTTATGATAGAAACACCTTTATTGTTGTATTGAACATGATACTCTGACTTACATACACGACAGTAAATATTTCGTTGTGCTGTTATCCGACTCAAGATTTATATTTTTATAATAAATAATAGAAAATAACTAATTTGAATAAAACTATAAAGACAGTAATTTTAATGTGAAAATATTCTAAAAAGAGGTTCTTTGAAAGAGTCTTAATTCAAATAAATAGCTAAGGATTAGCAGTAAAAATTGTATGGACATCATTTATATACAATTTCAATTCGATACGAGTGAAAGGCGTGATTGTAAATTATTCCAACTTTTATTGAGAACATTTGATGTCAGATTATGTCATGGATGTCGTGTCATTTGAAGCAATCGTCACTCACCCTTAGTCTCTGGTCGCCGACCGTCCACACGCGGCTCGCAAAGTCGTTGGAGGCTCCCACGATGTACACGCCGGTGGCGTCGAAGTCCACCGACATCACGCCCGCGTTGGACCCCACCAACGTACCTTTGTTTTCTATTAGGCCAGCTGTAACACATTATATGTATAGTAAAATGTACAAACACAACAACAACAACTGCCTTTAAATTCCCACTGCTGGGCTAAAGGCCTCCTCTCCCTGTGAGGAGAAGGTTTGGAACATATTCCACCACGCTGTTCCAATGCGGGTTGGTGGAATACATATGTGGCAGAATTTCTATGAAATTTGTCACATGCAGGTTTCCTCACGATGTTTTCCTTCACCGCTGAGCACGAGATGAATTATAAAGACAAATTAAGCACATGAATCAGCGGTGCTTGCCTGGGTTTGAACCCGCAATCATCGGTTAAGATGCACGCGTTCTAACCACTAGGCCATCTCGACTCCTGGCCATCTCGACTCCAAACACACAAACAGAAAATTTAAGAAGAATATTTGAACTGTCAAAAGTTGTATTTTTTCCTTGTTACTTTAACCTTATTATATACGTATTTAAAGTGGTTGGTTATCTTGTCATTATTACCAAACTCAAACTCAAATAACTTTATTCAATATAGAAGCATTACACCTAACTTACCAATGTTATAATAATACAACTGAATATAAATCAAATATACTTCATGATTCTTTCATGGTTACTAATTGAAAAAATGCGTTACAATATAAGACGAAAGTAGCGTTAATTATATCATTGCAAATATACGCAAAGTTCAACGTGATTTCACGGGAAAGTTCACCATGGAAAGCGTCTTGTCTTGTCGTTTTTTGTAGCATCACCAATTTCAACACGACGAGAAACTGATGCTTTATGATTTCTACTATCAAAAACCCAATATACACGCTTGGTATTACGCGATCAGTAGAAAAAAATATTTTACACTAACTATAATGCCTTCGTATATTAATATATCATTAACTTACGTTTGGAAACGTCCCAGAGTTTGACCTTCCTATCAGCTCCACCGGTCGCTACGAGCCGGTCTGTCGGGCTCCATTTCACGGCATTTACTTCACCGTCATGTGCGTCCTAGGCAAAACAATTATTAATACATTACGAATGGACGATATTATAATTAAACACTATAAAGTTTTATAAATAGTAAAGTAAATAGCATGAAAGGGATAATTGATACATCTTTAAGTTATGTTCATAAAATCCACATTACGATATTTAATTTAAACGTTAGGAACAGATATAAACTAGAAACACCTAAAACTCGAACCAAGTACGGCATTAAAACTATTTCATTTGAAGGAGCACAGCTGTATAACTCTTTGCCTCTAAGTGTTGTAAATTCAAAATCTCTAAATATATTTAAAAAAACGGTTAAGAACCCATATATTAGATGATTTCACTGATCTTGTTTAATATCACTACTGTTTATTATTTGTAATATCTTAATTGTAGTTATAATTTTAAAATTTCCTTTGTGAGCGAACTTTATTCGTTTTGGAAATAAACTTCTTTAAACCTAAGCCTATCTTTATTGTAATCTACATATGTACATATATGTAAGTACACATTATTTTACCCGCTCTTTTCGTCAATCTATTTTTTTTTATTAGTGCAAAACCACTACACAATAAAAAAAACATACATAGATTATTACACTAGTTATATAAATAGTTTAATTATAATAAATGCGATCTATAAACTAAACAAGTACTGATACAAATTAAATACTTTTCACTTATTTCCAGATGTTTAAGTTAATACGTTACGCCAAGATTAACTATTAACTCGGGATGATAGAGTATCATCCGTTCAGTCGCAACGGTACTTTATCGTTTAACGATCAATCATTGACTTATCTAATATTCATTATAATATGTTTACTTAACAAGAGTACATTTAATATATTAAACAGTTATTCTCAATACGTCTTAAGAAATCGATCGTTTATATTGATTATATAAAAACTATTGTTATTTGAAAAATAGCTGAAATAACGCCTGTGTGCAGCTCATTCCACAGCGTTTTTCTAATAGGGGTTTGTGGATACATATCCCCCAGATTTACATTCGTCACAAGAAGACTTTTTTATTATTAATATATATTTTTTTTATATTTTTTACCTTCACCAGCAATCACACAATTAAGTATAAACATAGCACCAATGCATTAATAATGCACCAATGCTTGCTCGGGTTTGAACCCGCAATCTACGATTCAGATTCTTGAATTCATCATTTGGTCTTCTTTTGTTTATCTTTATTTAT
The DNA here is from genome assembly GCF_905220365.1 of Vanessa cardui. Taxonomy (NCBI): domain Eukaryota; kingdom Metazoa; phylum Arthropoda; class Insecta; order Lepidoptera; family Nymphalidae; genus Vanessa; species Vanessa cardui. The sequence goes on from NC_061136.1 coordinate 8,683,543, forward strand.
ATCAAATTTTATAGGGCGTCAAAGCAAACACTTGTATTCGAAATGAGAACAAAACATTTAAAAAAAAAGAAATATCAGATGTGGCCTAATATTATATATGCATATGTGAGTAAAAATATGCCAGTGTTCTAGTTTGGGATTGAAGCTTGTAGAGATTTACTGATAATTAAAACGGTGAGTATGCGTATGTATGTATTAATGTGTGTTAGGTTTAGGGTTGCCATCTCTAAAATTTAGAAAACAGGACAAGACGCGTGATCTCCTCAATTTTAGAGTCCGAAAGGCGGACATATCAACAAGATCTTTTAAATATATTCAATCTAATAAAAACAGTTGAAAATATCATGTCAACATAATCATATTAGAATTTGTTACAAATTGCTTATATAAATCAGTTTTTTAAATTCTTGAAATAAGAAAACAAAAACTTAGTAAAATATTGAACAAAAACATATGATTAATTTTATTTTTATGGAATAGGTTGGTGGACGAGCATATGGGCCACCTGATGGTAAGTGGTCACCATCACCCATAGACAATGACGATGTAAGAAATATTAACTATTCCTTAGATCGTCAATGTGCCACCAACCTTGGGAACTAAGATGTTATGTCCCTTGTGCCTGTAGTTACACTCGCTCACTCACCCTTCAAACCGGAACACAACAATACTGAGTACTGTTACTTGGCGGTAGAATCACTGGTGAGTGCCCTACCACCAAGTATTAATTAAGCTCCCCAAATGAAACATTCTCCGGAGGCGATGGCAACCCTAGTTAAGTTACACTTATTCGTGGTACAAGATTGATGATTAACTATAACGTAATTTACTTTTGAATTTTTTCCATGCCTAGAATTCCCTTTAAGAAAGAAACGAGCTAAATAAAATGAATGGAATTGATAAAATTTATGATTAGATGAGGATTCTTGTGTGCTCAAAACATTCAAAAATACTTAAATGTTTAATGTTTACCTGACTACTACAAATACGTCGTCATATAATTTTATACACATATTGTAAAAAATATTAATTTATGAATTAGTTTAGTAGATTTTTTAATATTATATTTAATATATTTTTAATATGATTCACAAAAGAACGAACTAAGCGTTATAATTTAAATGTCATTTTCAAATAACGTCGAATAACATTTCATTTCTTTTATAAGATGGCATCCAATTTCGATGATTATAATCGTCATCATTATCATTTTTTGTTATTTGGCCACACATTTTTAGATCTTTATTTTGAGCAACGATTAAGAAGACACAAAACAAAAACAGAACTGTCAATTAATTTTTTGTACATTTTAACAAAGCGTAATTTGATATTGAAAGCAATTTATTTTTAAATGATATAGAACGCAAACTATATAACTAAACTAGAAGAATTTGATTTTTTCCTTACAAATCTCAATGCAACTTTAGTGGGCAGTGACGTCGCGTAGTAAGGCAGGGAATCCATTATTTTATCATCTGCGCTACCTCCAGAACCTCCACTACTTCTGCTACCACCTTCTCTGGCCGCTTCCTCTAACTCTTTGCGTACTTTATCACTTTTTTTCCTGAAAACAAAACGAAAACTATAACACGTACAACACATATTTCCTATTTCAAATTTTCTTCCGTGCTTAAGCTTCTGTACAGGGATTAAAGGGCCATTCCTTCACGTTTTTCATATCGTTTAAAACCGCAACCGATGCTTATATCCTCGCTTATCCAGGCATCCATTTACTTACAAAATTGTCATAAACTTAATACGTCTCACCTTTATATGTATATAACCGAACAAATGTGCGAGTTGCACGTGCAATAAAACCATGCAATATTAAAAATAAACCATGCATAATACAAACTGTCCATTAACAATCATAACTTAATATTTACAATGGTAACTTTAAAATTAATGTTAATCAACCCAAAACTTTTATGATATTGAGTTTAGTAATAATGATGTAATGTTTAAAAGTGTTTGTTTTTTTTTTTTTTATTAATCCAGCTGACTGCGGCACGGCTTACTACGGCTCTTTAATAATAAAAAAAATAATCTGACTCCTATCTATTTTACTTTGATGGTACTACGCCAGTTATTTCACGCAAGTGCCAACAACAACTATAGAAAAATACAAACCAATCAGATGAGAGATACGCAAATAATTCGAACAATAACAAGCAATAGATATATATTTTTTTCTGTTTTTCAAATTAATATGTATCTTTATGAAATCTATTTATAATTGTATTATTTTATAAAAAATCAAACAAACACTTTTAAATTTCCATTTATGAAAATTCAGATATACAATCTCTCTCGAATGTATCTTATTATTAATATTTAATGTGCGTCCCGAGTAATAAATATCATATTACAATATTGTCATGTATGTACATCGTACATTATCATCTATTTTCAAATTATATATATGTATTACAATTGTGATTAGAACTTCACCTTAAACTATATATCATGGATATAAAATTGCCTACATACATATCTTGAAACAATTTAGAAAACAATGTAATTATTATGTAAATTAGGTGAATATATATTTTCAAAATTTAGATACCTATATTAACAGCCAATTATTGTAAAAAGTACAAATCAATCAATTATAAAAATAAACAATTACACAAAAAAAACAAGTCAAAGAAATTTTGAAATATTAAGCTGTAGATAAAAGATAGTACAAAATCGTATATAAATGCATTTCCGTCGTAGAGCAATGATAAGTGGGGGAAATTGAAAAAATGAGTCAGTTTCAGAGTGCAGTTAAGACATATATGGGCCGTCGTTATGAAGAAATAAATGTCCTTTTAAACGCCACAATGCCTTCATACCACCAAGACCTCATTCACATTATCTCAAACTCACCCGAAACTAACTCTACCAAACGTGTTGATGAAAAACGCAGTAGGGTTGCTTGACCTGTTGAAAAAAATTAAACAAAAGGAAGCAAAAAAAAAAATGTCATATACAATTATGCAAGCTTCTAAGGCCGCGCTATCACACGCATAGACCATTCTATACATTCAACTACGTTACAAAAAAAAAACAATATTTTTGTTATTTAACGGTGCCATTTATAAAATACAGTACCATTACAGTGAAGTATAAAGCTATGCAAAATTTGAACTCGACATGATCGCAATTTTAAATACTCGTTTTATATTTCTTTGTAATATAAAAGTTCAATTTCTCTTCAGGGCAATGTTAAAATCTTAATAGTATTCGTATTATAGAATAACATTAGAAAAAAAAATTAATCATCGTAAAAAAAAAATTGAACAACACAATTTCACATTTATAAAGTGCGTTTATACAGTAATTGTCATATTTGAAGTTACGATGAAAATATTCTATTAACAGCTATGGTACAAACACCTCTTCCCAAACCGAATTAAATATACATTTTAACAAAAAGCCATTCAACTTTATAATTACAATCAACACATGAAAAATTATTTTTTGTAATTATTGTCGTTTTTTTAATTTAATTCAGATACATGCAAATGATATTTGAATGAAATTAAACAGGCGTGTTCTACGACTCTTTAAAAACTCCATAGATAAAATAAGTAATAATTAATCTTACTTTAGGAAGTGTTCATTTTCTTCGTTCATTTTGTCCGCATCTTTGGCTTTGTATTTAATTAGTCTTTCAACGAGAGATCGATTTTCATCCTGTAATCAGAAATGTATGATAATCCCATTTGATTATTATATAATAACAATAAATAAAAAAAACACAAATTTCGGTACAACTCTGCAATGAAGTTTATACACAATATATTGTATCACGGTATTAAATCTCAGGCACAATAAAAGAAATTGAGAGTAAAAAATAACAATATTTTGTTAATATAAAATACTAATAGTAATTATTATTATTTTTTCATTCATTATTATAAAAATAACATACACACACAGTGTAGAGAGTGTCGTAGCGGTCAAATTCTTTCACTTATTTTGGCTTAGCGCTCATTCGCTAAAAGTCTGGAGTGTAATGTGCGATAAGAAACTTCGTTTCAAAAATATCATAACACTAAACTGTACCGGGTTGGACAAATGGTATCCAGACTGACCGGTGTTAAATTTTCGACTGAAGGTGTTTGTATTTTCATAGAAGTTATAGGCGTTTTATATATACCGATAATCACATGAGGGCTGTATGTATACAGGCTGCTCCATTTTATCATTGTTGTGAAAATATAAAAATCAATAGTTAAAATAAATACAAATATACATTATAATACTCATTGTTTTTGTGTAAGTTTTGAAAATATACTTTACGAATTTGTTATTAAATAAAGCATTAGACAGCATACAATGTAAATACAGCTGGATTAAATGCATTTCGATACGTATCTAGGCGAAGTATGGAAAAAGTGTTTCTTCAAGTATTCCTATTTTAATGTGCATATTCTCAATTTATAAAACAGTTACTATAAAATGGAGCCAGTAGGTACACTCGTGAGGTACAAACATGACACTGAAATAAATATAATCTTAAATATTTAATTTTCTACTACGTAAAGACATATGTATAAGCGAAGATAAATGAAGTAATTACAGTAAACCTGTTATAATATGATATTAATTTATAAAGATAATAATTTTATATAAAAAATAATTAATATTCATGAAATAAGAATCACGCTGAATATGATGGACACAACCGCGAATTGCGTTGGCATATTGCCACGAATGAATGATGCAATAAAAATTTGAAGATTCAGTGGAATAGTTTGTTTCCAGCGATATGTACGTACAGTACAAGCACTCCTAACGGACACAAGAGCGCGCAACACGATGTGTAAACCTTACTCGTAAAGACATTATAGTTAAAACATTTACATTTCGTATTCTCATCCGCCCGAGCTTTATGTTACAATGTTTCTCGTTTGTATTTACGAAAATCCATAACAAAGCCAGAAATATTACATTCCGCGTAAACAGATACACATTTAGTGAGTTGAAAGAATATATTATTTTCATCTCTTCACGCCCATAGCAACGAGGTCGTTCATTCATGATGCAAATAACAACTAACCTCGACTTTTATTACTTCCATGGAATTTAAAATAGATTATCATGATAAATTAATGTTAATAGGGTAGATTTATAAGGTCCAGTATAATAAACGCCGAATCACAATCCTAATGTATAAAATTAAATGATTGATAATAAACTAATAAATTATATTTCACTTACTAATAATTCGATCCAGTAATTTCCTTACAACTAATAAAAAATTTGAAACCTTACTTATAAATAATTTTAAGTCATTAATATAAAAAAATCGTTTCCATAGTTTCATATTAACAGAAATTATGCAAAATTGTTGGCAATTTTTCTAAACAAAGAAAAATATTTTAATGTTACGGTCATTTCATGTTAAACCATTTTAAATATTACTGTTCCTCACCTATATTGTACATAATACTTAATTTTTCTATAAGTCAATTTTAACACAAATAAAATCAAATTAGATTGCTATCAATCTAATTATCCTATAATCCTGAGATTAGAATTGTCAAGTAAACAAACAAACTCTTCAGTTATATAATATTATTATAGATAGTAAAAACCTTCAAGCTATTTTTAAACATCCTTCTTTTAGCAAAACCTGTTAAGCGAATAAATAATTAATTATGTAAGAGAAACTTATTATGAATATTCATAGCATGTATCTCTTGCTAAATAATGATGCCTAAATACAGTTTACAAGGTTACAAGAATAATTGATTAGTTTATTACCTGGGATTTCCTTAACTTGTCTTCGATAGCTGCAAAAGCAATTTGTAATGCTTGGTGTTCATCTCTTAAGACTTGATTTAATCCTTGTAATTCAGCCATATTTGTTTCATACATTTGAATCTCTGCTCTAAGTGACGCTATTAATGCGGTGTTTTCTGAAATTCTGAAACATATTCCTGATTAAATTTTCAATAATAATAGTTCGTTTTAATACATAAATATGCAAATATTATTAACTAGTCAAATTATTATGAATATTTTCAAATATAAATGCTACCTTTGTTTTGATAATAGGTATCTCTCTTTTGTAGTTCGTCTTTTGTTATCATAGTTAACATCAACAAAACCATACAAATGAGATGTAGCACAACCTACATTTATATAAATTTGTTACTTACAATTGGAACTATTTCAATGAATATAAATTGGTTACTATCAACATTGTATAATCATTATTTAATGCAAAACAATTGAATACTTCTTTTTTTATATTACTGCCCGAAAATACTCTTTAATGCTTTCAAAGTTTGTGTTTATACATATGACAATTATTTTACTTTAACATATTTTTTAAATGTATGAATAAATTTGGATGTATGGGGTACAGTAAGAATCCTCACACCAATTCAAGCGACACTATAAATTAATTCTTTATGATAGTTGTTTTAAAATATTTTTAGGTTGAAAATCACTTATTTCCAGTCATATTGATTTAGTATTTTTTGTCACATTTTCATATATTCCCATACAAATAAATAATAATAAACAAATACTTTAGAATTGAACCAACTTACATTATATCTTTAGCTTGCAAATTCTTTTCTAGATCATGCACTTTTGCATTTAGGTTAATGATTTGCTGAGCACTTTCTCCTCGTCGCCTGTGCATAGAGGTGAGTTCCTCTTGTTGGGAAAGAATCTTTTGCTCTAAAGCTTGTATCCGCTCATTGGTTACACCACCTGAAACACATACACAATCAATCTATTTTAACCTATACAGTTAAAATATTGAAACTTTACTTTAAAGTTAAAAGTAAATGATAAAGTAAAATAAGTCATTAATATATTTTGTATACTTTTTAAGGACTCTTTGTATATCTGTCCAATCAGTTAGGTTACTTTACTATTCTTGTGATAAATTTGACAAACAGAATTTTAATTACTTGTAAATGTTTACTTATGATTATTCTTCTGAGAAATTATTCCTGCAATAAAAAATTCTACAATATATTGATTTTTGATATAAGCCCCTAATTTAAATTTCTTTCTTTTCCTTATATATGTATGCATTAAATTATTATATGGATTGTATATCCATCTTTACGTAATCGAGATGTTATTTCCAAGAATCTTGTCCATATACCTCCAACTTCCAAGTCATGTTTAATTTTATATGGATAAAATTTCTACGAGTTAAAACAAAAAATATACAAACCTCCACTAGATAATACACTTTCTGTGTTAGAATATCTTATTCTTTCATTTAATAAAGTCAGCTGCAAGTTTTCATTTTTTAATGTATTAACATTATCAAACAGCCGACTTTCTGAAAATAAAATAAACATTTTTTTTAAAGAATGGTATTAATAATATAAAACTAAAACTTGTTAAAGTTGCTATATTAACACAAAATATAAACAGATTTATCAAAAATAGTTCAGCTTATCATTAATAATATATAAACGTAATTAGTCAAGATAGTGTTGTAAGTATTCCATCTTAATACACTAACTTTATATTACAGCAATAAAAATGACAATAAATTTAGACAAAGACATACTTATCTATAGGTTGTGTTACTTACGAAAAGTTATAATATCTTGGAAGGCTATTGTTTCTCGTTTATTACGAGATTGCAATTGACTTATTATATTGTTCTTCCAATCTCCACCTTCCATTTTAACCCAATATATTTTTAGATCAATTTATTAAAATATATTTTCAAAGTTTTTATATCATAACAAACAGATGTCATTTCAAACCCATAGAAACACAAGTGAAAATATGTGCACTTATGTATAAATCTTTGCTCACAGAATTATAGAAATATAAACGCTTCGTTTCTCTTTCAATTTTTATGTACTAAATAATCATTAAATAATCAGTGTTACAAAAATTATGTATTCTTCACTCGTAAATAAACTTTTGACACCAGGAATATGTCATTTAACTTACTCTTATAATGTAATGTCAAAATCATCTTGCATTGGACTCGCGGATATTGTACAATGATAATATTTTGTCTATGATTTTGGCTTAAGCTTTTTAAATTTAATTAAGTGACAACCTAGCAGTCACTAGAAATCAAAGAAAATTTTGATAAAGTACTTTATGAAGCTCGCTCTATCAAATCTTGTAAACGTAATGCCGTTTCGATTTCTAAGGTATAATTTGTCCTCTGTGCCATGTTTTAAATACTCCTAAGTCCCTCAGATTTTTTACAGGTCTGCTAAAAATCGTCATCAGGTTTGTAAAGGTTCATGCAAGTTATTTTAAGAGGTAATGTTGCAACTTCGACTCGTGTAATTTTTTATTAGGACTTACTTTGTTAGTCCTAGTTTTAGTCCAGGTCTTAGTGTCAATTTTTAAAGACATTATTTAATTTTTTTTTTTCATATATCTTACAATATTTGTCATATATATTTCAATATTTGTTAGGAATGTACCGAAAAAGTAAAAAATAATATAGAAAAAGTTCTAAAAGTATTAATTTTTATAATATTTATAGGTGCCAATTTAACTAAACTTATTCAAATATAATATACTTACCTGACCCACTAAATAGCTTGTCTTGAGAATATAATATTATCGAAAAACGTATGGCTATCGATAGTTTCAATAGTACTGCATGAGGGCAGCTATCGATACTATCGATAGTGTTGACACGTGACAATATTATCGTGACAGTATTTGTCCTCGCTGGCTTTCATACTTATGCATTTTTCCCGACTTTTGAGATACTTTTTTGTAAAAATTTTAAAACTATGGATACTCCGAAAAAAGCTTTGTTGACGTATGTTTTGTGCTAATTTGTTCATGTACTTCGATAAAGTTTTCAAATAAGAGATTTTTGACTGGACCTTCTAACACAAAACTGAGATCAAAGTGGTTTCAAGTTAAAAAGAGGAATCTGGAGTCTGTTTTGACAAACCCAACTTCTATTATCGAAAAAAATTCGTTAGTTTAAAAAATAATTAGTGATAACAGGAGTGACGTCACTGAACGCTAATTAGTGTTTTGAAATATCCGTTTCACTTAACCTTATTTCGTAATTATTGTTACACAAAATTATATGAAATATAAACTTTGCAATGGCCCTTATTTATTTTTTTAACATTTTAATACAATGATATTCTAATAAACAGATATGTTATATCCATACTAAACAACAGAAAAAGGTGCCGCGCCGGGGACCGTTTATTTTAGTTTATTTTTTCATTTCGTTAAAAGTAAAAAGGATAGCTTGATAAAAACAGTAAGTAAAAGGGATAACTAGATGTTTTAATTACGCAACACGTATTACTATGTAATTATGATGTAGTATAAAGTATTACTACGTAAAACAACTAATGGCAAACGTCCCAATTAGGACGTTTTCTAGTCTTCACTTTTTGCGCGTTAATAACATATCTGTTTACTACAACATCATTGTTTTAATAGCAGATTTTTCATATATATTATATTTGCATGTTCCCTATTGATAGAGAGGGCAATATTTTAGAAGTAGGGCTCTAGACTGGATAGGTACCAGCCAAATATTAGATATTCTGCTGCTAAATAGCACAACTTAACATTGTTTTGCTTTGAAGGGCGAGAGAGCCAGTGTGACTACAGGCACGAAGCATGACATCTCAGTCGGTGACGTATTGGTTAATATATCTTACAGTACCAATGTCTATATGCGGTGGTGAAAATTCACTATCAGGTAGTCCAATTGGACGTCCTATTATTTTAGAGTTGCTAAAGAAAACGAAGTAATTTGCGTCTGATCCGTTATCACCGGGAACAGGTGACGCGTCACGGGTGGAAGTTTACGAAATCAATGCGATTTTTAAGGCACGGTGAAAGCCCAAAGCAAAATATACACGTGGTTGCCTCGACATTGCTCGATTATGAATAGTAGCGGTTATATTGTTCGAAATGTTAAATTTGGAAAATACAATTTTATCTTTTCACAATCCATTCACAGCATATTTACTTTATATAAATGAAAATTTATTAAGTAAGTTTGAGGGTAGCCAAACTTAAAATATCTGTCTAAGCTAGTATTTATGATGTAAAAATTATATGCACATTATATCGTGGCGATTTTGGATCCTAAGCTATCCGCCACGGATTCTGCTGTGGCATATTTTACATATAAAATGCAGTGAATATGTATTTCGTATTTGGTGCCAAAATAATTAATTTATTTGTTTCTATTGTCTTTTCGCTTGTCACTGGTGCGATTCTTACAGCAAAATGCGACGTTCAAGCCATTTTCGTTGCGGTTGCCCATTGCATGATTAGTACAATTCCATGTATTTATTTTAGTCGCAAGACACGTGGACGTTCGCGCCGCGACAATATATGTTGCAGTGCGATGGTATGAGGTCATATTACTAATAAGTAATGACTTGAATAAAATATTGCAATATTTTGTAGATTTTATAAATTACTATACAGTTTTTGTTTTTAAATAAATTCTTTGACAACAAATAGAATAATTTATTTCCAAAATGCGCAAAAATATATTTTGATTTTAAAATTACTTATATAACATCAACTTCTGCATTTGTACCTACATACGTTTATTCATTTATTGAGCCTAAAGCGAGATACCGTTATATCTTGATACTCTGCGTAAATAATAATATATTGATCAAGCAATTATATTAAAAATACTAAAATATAAGCTTTATAATGTTACCAGTACCTAGCAATTGAAAAGTTCCACTGCTTACATTCTGGAAGTGTTATCATCATAATGACCATTATTCGTCCATAGTTTGAAAATCACTATTAATACGAATATTAACTCGTGTTAAATTAACTTTTTAGATTTATTTAGGCAAGTAAGTATTAACTTTCTTATTAAAATAATAATAAAGCTAATATTAAATGAGAATAAATATAAGTTATCACGGAATATAAGTTTTCTATGAACTTAAAATATATGGAGATGTAAATATACTTAAGTCATATTTTTATAACAATGAAAAGTGTGGTGTGAGTGCTTATCATGAAGTTACTGAAGATTGAAATACTTTCTTTAAAATCTTTTATATTATCTTTCAAGAATAGATGAATTCCGTATTAATTTGGACTTTGACTGTTACTATTCAATTAAGGATTGGAGATTCAATTATAAGTTTCGAGCCGGCGTCGCTGCTTAAGGTGCGCATCGGTGCCTAAATTAATTCGTATTCTGAATCATTATCGTCCCTCTCATTTATAGTTAGAAAAACGTATTTTTACATCTTATTGACAATATTTACCTTAATCTTTAGTAACATAAAATATTTCTATATCACCGAATTAGTCACTTAATAATAAGCTATATAAGCTTTCCTTTATAACAAAAAATATACACTTATCTTCTGTTTTCAAACGTTTCAAGTCGCTGCTTGCATTCATACTCGTGCGCACATATATGCACTTATATTTATGTGATATCATTTTAATTGCGTATTGAAAATTGGAAGATATTGCTTTGATGAAGAAAAGGCATTTAGATAAACTTGTTTTTTGTGTGCAGAAAATTGTTATTACCTTAAACTAAACCATGTAAACCTACTATGTAGTATGTATTTTTTAAGTGTGAACGTATTTAAAGTAATAAATAAAAAAAACATAAGGATCTACAGATGTTTTTAATAATTACTATTCTTCTGATTCCTTGCTGTACCTTCCATGGATTTTCGGATTGCCTGCGATTAAATAATTAAATTAAGTTATCTATAGGCTGTATTAGTATTAAATTACTAAATGTAGTATAAAGTAGGAATTAATTACTTACTTTCACGTTCAAAAACATCATGTAAAAAACCTTTCGTGCTAATACGGCGGTCACCTCCTGAGTCTGCAACATCAGCTAAATATATTGTACAATTTAAGTTATAGTGACATTGTTATGGTTTACCAACGGTACCTATTTACTAACCTGAGCTATCAACTTCGTCAGATAATTCACTTTCTCTGGCTTGTTTAATGTTATCTTTCAATACTTCAACAACTTTATCGTCAAGTTCTTCTTCACTCTTACTCGATGACTCTGCCGACCGTTTGAAAAGCCTTTGGTCAATATTCTTTTTTAACTGCTCTGTATCTTTAAAAGGATAAATAAGGATTATATTGAATTTTTAGATTGTAAATAAAAAAAATTGTAAAAATAAATAATAAGTGTGGTTTTTGTATGACTGAATAATTTATAAATATATATTGTAGCCGGCTCAGGCTTATAGCAAACCTAGATAATCTAAGATAAGTTAAATAGATAGTTGCGTATCAAGGTCTTTATCAGAAAGTTTAATGCAATAAAAATATCAGTTTATGTAAAGAAGATAAAAAATAAATAAAGATTAATTTATTTTTAAGATAAGTATCTTCCATCCACTTCATATTTTTATTTGAAGATGTAAACTAAAAAGTGATCATTTTTTTCAAAATCTAATTATAGATAACTAAACAAACCATTTGTCAATGTCAATATCATTTTTTATAGTATTCCTTTAGACTTTAGAGTTTTGCCATTCACCTTCATATTATCGCCCGTCATCCAACTTGACTATTGTTTTGCTCTTTCTCTACTTTTAAGTTATATTGATTACATTTTATTACTTTTGCTTACTATGTGTATTATTGTAATGAAATTCTTAATAAAGCGACTTCAAGAACTTTCGTGTGAACTTTAGCTGAAACTTTACAGAGTGCCTACCGGGATAGCTTCAGAGTCGATAGCGGACCATTGTAAGCGGATCAACTTATTTTGGTGATATTAAATTGTGTCACTTTTATAATACAGGTATCGAGATGTCTTTTACTTACCCATACCGCGCTAGTTTAGTCAAATAAACCGTAAATCTTACGTATTTTTTCAAATTTCTTATATTATCTTTGAAAGAGCTGGTCCAGTATGTAAATTTTAAAATAAAAAAGTGTGATCATCATTTTGCTGTAGAAATTATTATGTTAAAAAATGTTATTCCAGTCATTTTTAAAGCTACTAGCGTTTGGAACGATATTTTTGTCATCATAAGATTTTTTTACGTAATTGATAGTTTTTACATTAATACCGAGAAACAAATAAATTTTACTCTTCTTCTTTTTACATGGGTCACTTTATTCTTGTATATATAAGGTAAATACCTAAAATATATTCGTGTTTAAAAGAAGGTAAAGCAAGGGATCCATTTAACGATTATTTTTAAAAATTAGGTTGGCATTTCGCTTATTCGTCATATCAATTCAAGTTCAGCCGTTGTATTTGTATCTTTAAGGTAGTTTAAGACATATTGCTATCCAAGACAATAATATGATGTTGAATGGCAGAAAACACATATAAACTTAAAAGAGGCGAATATACGAATGAAACTTCGTAACGAAAACTTACCAAATCGATGCTGAAAGCGGTTAATCAAGTCTTGTTTGAGCACTACGTTTAAATTTTAGATAAACCTACCTTCAAAGTTTGGTATTTGTAACAACGGAGTTCCATTTGATTCCATCACTGTAAGAATGAAAATTTGAATATTACAAGACGTAAAGTCAACTTTAATACTCTTTAGTTGTATTTTGAACATTGTTATCACGTACGATTTTTTTGTGCTGCGATCTCATCAATTGCAACGACCGAACATATTATAAACACCTACGATATGATAAAAACATTAATATTTAGTAAAACATAAAATAAATTTTATTTCAATTTTCACCAAAAAGGGAATAGGTACCGCAAAAACAGCTATCTTCATTATTATTTCTTAATTTAAAGCTCACTATTTTTTGTGTCAGAATATTATATTTCTTTTCAAATGCACGTGATGCAATGATGTGGTCCATTAATATTTTTATTTGCTGCGTTATGCCTTGATTTTAATCAATGGTACTATTGATTATGATTCAAGTTACATAGCTAAAGTTAAACATAAACATTGAAAGTAATCTTCGTAATAAAATAGAAACAGCATTCTCTATTAAAGTAACCTGTGTTACGTTAAATTTTATTTTAGATGCAAGTTGGTAAGGCAACACGTAAAGCTTACAAGATCCGTAGATTTAGAAATTGCAATATAACGAGTGAGGCCAAGAGATTCTGAACACTGGGATTTACTTACTTGCTCTCCAAGAAAAATGAATGGGAACATCGTTTTAGTCTAATATTTTACTTTTGTTATGTTTATGGCGAACCAAATTACGATGCGTAGGTTAACGTTAGTGGAATATATCGAGCAGTTATAATTTTTAATAAAAAAAGAAACAACTAAAAAGATGATTTACAAATGTTTTATATGAGATTTTATATGGGATGTCGTGGATACCAATTATCTCTTGACATTCATAAAAAATATTCTAACGAGTTGAGATTGTCCTCTTTTTATGAAGGTTGACATGAAACAGACAAAGATTCATGTATGTTTATTTTACGTACATTTAAAGAATCGTATTTATCACGTTTGTATAAACCTAATGGATCGTTTTTGAAAAGCTTTTTACTAAACAATACGAGTGATCCAATTTGATTAACTTGTTTTTGGCATATGCACCTACTTTATGATTTCATAACTAGCTGAAGCCGCTGGGGCTTTAGTCGCGCGAAGTTTATAAAACGAATAAAACTTCATCCACAGCAAAGACACTGTCACAATCACACCTCTAAATAAAAAAGTAACCTGTGCTATTTTTACTGGGGCAAGATTTGATCTAGATCAAGTTAGCGGTTTAAGCGTGAAGTTGTAGCTAACATAGAGATGAGCTCGCATTTGTAATATGATCACATTCGTATATTGATATGTTTGATGCATATGAGCCGGAGATAGCCTAATGGCTCAAAAACGTGAATCTTAATTACCAGCTTAAGTTCATGCAAGCACCACTGAATTTTCAAGTGCTTAATTTTGTATTTATATTATTTCGAGATCGGCAAAGAAGAAAAACATCGTAGTAATCCCGTAGGTATGTGGTGGTCAGGTGGGAAGTCTTTACATGTGTATCCCTCAATCCGAAATGGAGCAGAGTTGTAGAATTTGCTCCTAACCTTCTCATAAATATATTTATGTTTGTTAATCAAGGCGTTAAATAGTTAATAATCTTAAATTTACTTGGTGGTAGGGCTTTATTCAATCCACCAACCCGCATTGGAACAGCGTGGTGGAATATGTTCCAAACCTTCTCCTCAAAGGGAGAGGAGGCCTTTAGCCCAGCAATGGGAATTTACAGGCTGTTGTTGTTGTTGTTGAGGTACATAAAGTATATTTTTTTAGCGTTTTCTCTAAATTAAAACTGTTGTTTAACTACAGCATGTGGTTTTTATAAACTGCATAGATAAACTGGATGAGCAGTAAATACAGTTCCTACTCTTATAAAAGCAGGGTCACTAAACTGATGATTACATTATAATTTTTTTGTTTTTAATAAATATATCACCAGCTTCAAGAATATTAGGTATAGAGAAAATATTAAATTTCTACCGTTTGACAAGTAGCTAGTAGTTTAGCGGCAATTTTTTTTTTTCGATTACCGATTTTCATTCAAATTGGATCATTTAACTTATGGAAGCTGTGACCTATTATGACTTTAGGTATTATATATACCGTAATTGCTTAGGTAACGAAAACCTTACTTATCAGTATTTCCTTGTTAAAATGTGAGTATAGTGAACTGCCTACATATCTGCCTAATCTCATGAGATCGAGGAAGGAAGTTTGCAGTCTCTATACCATGGATCGATGGCCCTCTAAGGGATGCCCGTTTGATTCCAAACAATGTTAAAGTCAGCAGCAAAACTAAGCTCCTGAATCTGTAGGTTTCGGGAGATATGCTTGAAATTGGTTCTTAATAACGGTATAAACGCGGCCCATTAGAGAGGCCATATACGTGCTACGCGCGATACATCTGTGAACTTTTTATATAAACTGTATTAGATATATAAACAGTAATATCTAATGTTTGTGGAAAAAAAAATTTAGCCATAATCGACCTTCTATTCATTTTTTTATTGATAATTTTGAATTAATTTGTCTCTTGCATCAATAGCCATATCATTTTTTTTTAGATACCATCTGGACCAAAAATATTAAAATGAGAAAAATATATAAATAAATCTTATTCATAAATTTATTTTTGATACATATTTAAAGGCATGTAGTTTGTTTATGTTAGATATATATTATTTCACTCATACAGAGTACTCTTATCAAATTCATATTCTTCTAGTAAATTTTCTGCAATTGCATCAATTTCATATATATCATTCTCCATTTGTACTACTTCAGCAATAAAAGATGGCCATATTGTTGCATCAATATCCTTTATTTTTAGTGAAAGCAAATGTTTTACAGTCTCAGCTGTACTATTCTCGGGTATTTTAAAGTTCTTAGATAAGTAGTTCCAAAAATATGTAGTGGGAGTAAGAGAAGTAAAGGTATTTGGCAAACGAAGAACATCATGACCGCAAGATTTAAACACACAATCAATTTCATAATTTATATTATTAAATGTACATTTTTCTATTAATTCATATAGTACAGGTTTAGGCATGCTAGTGTTACATGGTATGTTGTTTTCTCTCAACCACTGCAGCATTTGATTCTTAGTATGATATCTTGTGATAGATTTTTTAGGTAATAAGCCGTGGAAGACATTGTTTTCCATAACAATAATACTCATAGGCTTTATGCTGTACAGTACAATTTCAATCATCCATTTCTTAAAGACATCAGAAAAAGTCATATCAGGATCATGACAAGTAAATAATCCATTTTCATATCCTTCACTTGTAATCATATGAAAATACAGAAACCCATCATGTATTTGAATGTTTTCATCAGAATTGCATTTGTACTTTTTAATAGCATCCTTGAGAATTTGTCTCTCATCTACATAATAAATTTGCCTTCCCTTTGCCCTATAGTCTCTGATTTTATTTAAGTAATGGAATCTAGCAAATTTTATCTTTGGGTTTTCAATTAATATAACTGAACCATTTGTTAATTTCCTATGAACGTAGCCCCACTCATGCAACTTTTTTACAAACATTTTCAAATCAGATATATATTTTAATTTATAGTTTCCAGATCGGATACTTTGAAATTTAAGACACTCTTCATATAGCCTGTTAAATGGTAATAGAAGTTTTTGAGAATACATGAAAATAATGCATTCCATGAATAAAATGTGATCATAAATATCCAACTCTTCTTCTTGATAATGACTTTCATTTAAAATAGTGTATATAAACGTTTTTGGGTATTCTGTATAATTTGACACTCTTTCAAGGCAATCTTGTAACGGCACTAGTAAGCAGTTATTATCTTTTTCTACATTACATCTTTCATAAACTGTTTTTAATATGGATAAAATCTCTTGTTCTGTGTTTGTGACTTTGTTTAAATTATGAAAATATTGAATGTCACAACAGCATTTAATATCATTATCCATTTTTAGGCAATTAAAACCATCCACTTATTATATTTCTTTTATTAAAAAAATATCTATTTTATTTTGGTTCGTAACTCTGGTTTGTGTTGAAGATGATTCCAATTCAATAGTTTGATTATTGTATTTTATTTATGTAAGCAAGCACAATTTATTTCGTCAGCGTAATGTAGGACATAGATGGAAAAGTCACAATGCCTTACAATGGTAATTCATTTGATATATCGGTATTTTTGATAGTCCATTACAATAATAACAAACACTTATTGACTTTGACATTAGCATTGACATACACTTTAGTAAACTTCACAGATAATGCAAATTCCTTATTTTGTGAATATGAATGAATGTATATTGGCGCAGTTGGCTTGTTAAATTCGGAAAACTGGAATATTTATAGTACGTATTTTTATAGAATTCTCTTTCTTAAGAATTTTAATTTTTAAGCCTTGTGGCAAAATATTTCTGCATTTTAGTTGTAATATTAGTTTATTCAGTGATTCGTTACTAATAATTTAAAAACTGTGCTTTAAAAACAAGCAATATGAACCGTAGTCTCTGTAAAAGTTACAGTCACTAAGTATTTTGAAACATTATACCTTCCTGTTTTTTTTTTGTATGAGTGGTCATTTCACCTTAAATTTAACTTGTCCATTAATTTAGAGAAAATTGACATTCCTCGGGATTCCGCCTAATATAACAAGAAATATAGGTACATACATTACATAATTTTCTGTATCAATTTCGTTTTGCTTAAGGAACTCTTTTTTAATCAGTTGTGGGTGATGTAATACTCTTATATTTTGTATCTATGTGACTATGTCGTGGTTTAATTATAATGGACAGAGGATGGCCCCTATAGATTTTGAAATGCATCGACATACATACCTATATACCGAAATCTACGTCTGCTCCAGTGAGTTGACAAGCGGCAAGCACCATAAACAGTAATTTCAAACTATGCCAAGGATGCATGTGGGTACAGATTTAAACCCCTGTCTTAGGGACCAACCGGGTGGACCGTCTCTGTAGCTATGCCGCATATCTCAAATCCCGTTGTATCACGAGCTATCATAAGAACGAATAAAATTAGACAAGTAAATAAAATAAATATTACTTATTTTATTTATTATTAAAGTTATTCATTTCGGGATATTTACCATGTTTTTTATTTATGTTCAGTGGAGCTCGATATTTCGACATTATCAACGAATGTAGTAGTAAATGTAAGTAAGTCAAGTAAGTCAATTTAAAATGTTATTTTATTTAGTTGCCTAACGTTATTTAGCAACGCTAGAAAAAAAATTAATTTCCTCAAATGATGATAAATTATTATTTAAGACAATTTTGAGTTCGAACAATAAAAGTGCTTTCCATTTATCATATCATATTTTTGTTGTTGGCCATCATTTACATACATTACTTAGTGTTATTGTTTTTGTTATGTTGATGATAGTATCGGATTGAATGCTGTTAATAAACTTAGTTATACATTGTGAAAAGATCTATAACATAAAAATAAGGCGTGATAAATCTTTTTGCAGTTTAAGATAAGTGTTTAACTGAATTAATTTTGTTAATTGATTTATCGCTGTTCCAATTCCTTGAATATATTAAGGAACCATTTAATTTGTTTAAGCATTAGCGGCTAGATAAAATGGGTTATTCATTATATGAAACTTTTATTACTGTAGTTTATATATTTACTATAGTTCTCCCCTATTTTAAAGTTTTTAGTGGGCTTCAGTTGTAATTGCGTTACATTATTTTTTGTTTGTGATCATTAGGACATGTTCTAAATTACAATAAATTTTGTCTAGAAATTTACTAACATATACTATTTACTGTAATCTTTCTATTGAATAACACTTTAAAGAATAAAAAGCTTGTATCAATAAGGGAAATAATATAAGAGACAAAAAAATATAATAATAATAATGTCATAAATTTTAAATATTTAAGAATCAAATCGAGTCAACAGTAATGCCACCCTAAGTTTGCGAGACTCTTTGATCAACTTTAATTAAAGCTCTTGCAGATTTCTTAGTTTTTAAATTACTTCATACGCTACCTAAGGCTTAATTAAGGAAATTACGACGTATTAATTTAATAAAATGGTGCCTTTGCCTGTAACCACTAAGTAAATTTACAAATATATCATTAGAATATTCAATGTTTTTGTAAAATCAGAAGAAAATAAACACGTTTAGTTGTAATGGTATATTAATATCGGAAATAAGTGAAGCAACTACACGCAGAAGGAAACTACGAGTGCATTACAATTATTATATTTTCAATTTAGTTATATACTTAAGAAAAAAATTGCGTTATTGCTGATAAGATTTCATTTGGTTACACGAAGGTACTGACACGTTGGTACAGACAAAAGTACCACTTTTCATAGAGATGAAATAAAGTGTGTATTTTAAATTATTTTAACGGCTTTTTATTATTATAATATGTAAAATTCCGCATAACCTTATTAAAAAGTGTTCAATTTTAAACATTTACTATTGATTGCGGTTTGCCTTAATATCGTTTGTTTATTATCAACTACGATGTTACTGTTGGTCGCCCTTTTTTGGACGTTATCCAACTTGATGTTTTTGCTATGGTTACGATAATAATATTTTTATTTTCCTGTGATATTTAAAGGGGTGCTTCCCCTTTACCGGAAAAGACGATAATTCCACCACTTTCGTTTTGGTCTGGTGCAAGGTATAAATTCCGAAGTAAATTATGAACATAAAATAAACGCAAAATGAACCCGTATCCTGTATCCAATTTGTACAAAAATTTTGAAGAAAGGGTTCCCTAGTCAATTCAAATTAATCCAAAATATACTTTAATCCAGTAGGCTCTGGTAACAAGATTTTTTTCAATAATAATAAAGGATTCAATTAAAATTAAAGTTATCGCTAAGGTTTCGAATGTATATATTACCGAGACGTACCAACCATAATAAACATAACTTATTTAAATATTGTTAAATTATTATATATATAATAATTAAAATTCTTTATTGCACAACACGTTACACGATAATGGGTAATAGAGAGACAAAAAACAACAAATGGTGCGACCACCGCGGTCGAGTAGCGTGTACACCGGTTTTCATGGGTACGCCACTTCGAGGTCCCGGGTTCGATTCCCGGCCGAGTCTTGGGTCTGGGTGTTTGTGGTACCGTCGTTACTTCTGATTTTCCATAACACAAGTGCTTTAGCTACTTATATTGGGATCAGAGTAATGTATGTGATGTTGTCCCATAAATAAAAAAAAAAAAAAAATAATAAAAAGGCGGTCTTATCGCTTATAGCGATCTCTCACAGACAACCTTTGGTGACAGAAACTTAAGACGAGAGAACAGGTAAGTGCAAATAGAATTAACAGATAATAACTATAATTTAAGTAGACTAATATTACAGTATAATAATAAACTACACACAACTACATCCAAATAATACATATATAATAATATAATATATATTATATATCAAAATATATACATAATTATAAACTACGTATTATTTCATACTTACATACATTCTTGGGATATGGACAGATAATAGTTTTTCAAGCGATGTTTAAAGATGGACAAGGATTTCGATTGCCGAATATCGTTGGGTAGTGCATTCCAAAGTTTGACGGTTTTCACAGTAAAAGAGCTACTATAAGTTTGTGTCCGGCTGCAGGGCGTTATAAGCTTATTATCGTTACTAGAACGCAGGTTGAGTATACTGTCACACTCAATCTACCATAAAAAATATTAATCTATTTTCACACAAGGAGGATGTATTGGTTTTCAGATTTAAAAATAAGACAGAAGTTTGTTAATACTTCTCCTTTACTAAAATATTTGAAAAATCGTAGATTATTATTTTTAGTTTACACAAAATTATATATTTTTTCTATGACACATGAGGTTATCAACACCTATACAAATTGGCGCTGTAGGATATATTAACCGTTCCTAAAATCACTTATGCCACCACCTTCAGGAAGTAAGTTATTATTGTCGTTGTGCCTTTAAACTGAATTGCTCACCCTTTTAACTGGAACACAAAACTACTGAGTAGGTCCTGCTGTTTGGTAGAATATCTGATGAGTGGGTAGTATCTGATGAAACGGGCTAGCACGAAAGTCTACTACATAATGGCATATGTGTGTAATATGAATATTCTAAAGACCCAAAAATAATAACCATAACAATTAAAAAACACCAAGAAAAAACTTTCATAACCTAATCTTTCTACTTAACTTACAATTTATATATATTTTAAGCGTCTCACTTAAAAACATATCGAAAAATAAACACTTAATGAAAAAAGGAATTCAATGTCAAGATAAATTTTCTGTTACATTAATTCAAAGCAAAAGAAGAAATATTTTTGAACGTAAGCTTATTTTCTATTTCGGTAACATTTTTTTAATTGGTAACATTTATTTAACCATTCATTAAATATTCAATTTGCACAACAAGCTTAAAAGCAAGCTGTGATAGTTTCTGTACAATTATTTTCTTTAAATCAGATTAAATGAAAGCTTGTAGTAATAGTGGAATTATTCTAAACTTCACATTATTTATCGCGGTAACCAGCAGCGTAAGATTGATAATAAGTATTTGTTTAGTTGCTACGCTTGGCCACTTTATTTCTGTTAAAGAATTTGCTTTGCACTGTTAACCCCAGTGCAATACATCACGGCGTCGCTCGGAACATAAACAAGAAGGTGCGCGGCGTCTTGACGCCCGGGGATGTTTATCAGGAAGTCTTGCGATGTATGTCGCCAGGAAATCCACTTTAAATTTTTAAACACTCTGTTTTAATCTATGGCCTACTGTAACGATGCCGTGATTATTCTACGAAATGAATTGACTGCGCTTAGATATGCAAAGTCACGTGGTTTTTAGCTTTTATAATTTAAACCAGTGTTATTTATTATTTAAATTTATACTAGAAGATGAATGCGGACACAGCTTAATACATTGGTTTTATTTGTGTAATTAATAATATTATATTATTTTACATAAATATCTAAAAAGCTATTAGGCATGAGTTTTAAAACAGTTGGCTAGTTCTTAAAAAAACAAAAACAAAATACAAATTACGTAGGGCTGCCGTTGAGGATGCAGAATGAAACCGAACGAATTTAACTTATACGTTTATTTAAATAATTTAATTTAACAATTAATTATTTCTAATTTATAATATACGTGACAGTCTGTTCGATGTTAGAACAAAAAGTGAAGTTCTGTAGTCTGAATTACATATTTATATACGAAATCGGTAAATCACTGAATGGTCCCCACGGTATGGTGATTCTTGGTAGCGCTCGATGTTCGGGAGGTCTTGCGAAACAAAGCAGCGACGCTGGCAACAGGTGGTAGCTTCAAGGAATGCATGGTGTGATTATTTCTCACGGTATGGTAATTCTTGGTAGCGCTCGATGTTCGGGAGGTCTTGCGATTATTTCTTAACAACTCCCTCCGCAGGATCAGCAGCTATTTGGAGACTTTTGTCGAAAATAGTGCTGATAGAGACATAGGATCTCTGGGGCTGTCCTGGACTTCTTGTGTTCTGGTTGCCTCATTGTCCTTCTGGTTGGTATTTCTTAAATGCATACATTTGCGACGAATGAGGACGATGCTAATAGTGAGTACTGATGCACCGATGAGTAGGTAGACAGGTATAGTCGTGTGATAGAGCGTGTCTAAGTTCGACAATTCCAAAGTCACTGGTTCTTGAGAGGCAATCCTGGTATTGGTTGAATGTAAGTGAGTCAAATCTATACTGTTCAATTTCAAGATGTTCTTCGCTGTCGCTTTGTATGGATCTTCATTACTATATTCTATATTCAACATTTTCAAAACTTGTCCTTTTACTTGATCATGGTGGTTAGTGATGGTGAAGATGGACGTTTGTAGAGCACACCCTTTAGGTATTTCAGCTAGATAGCTTCCGAGAAGGTTTTTGTATTGATCTTGAGAACAGGTTAAATGAACTTTCGTTAAGTTGGGAAAGCTCAGAACATAGTGACGATCATCCAATTGTTCCATGGCTTGAGAAGATAAGATTACTGGAGTAACCCGACAGGTTTCATGGATATGTTGCTGGAGTATAAGATGTTGAATGCAGCTCGTTTGCTCTCCATAGTGTCGGTTTAAGTTGTCCTCGCAAAGATGACCGTGACTGTACTTCGGACATTCTGTCTCTATATACAGTAGATCTTTCTCGTGAATTGCTACGTATGGATAGGTAGGGATTATAATTTTATCATTACTATTAGGGGCTAAGGACAATTTGTAAAGGATGTAGTTATTGGGATTCATGATTGGAAACTTAATTACCAAGATTATATCATTATCTTTATAATAATATCCTAATCTTAATAGATCTAAATATTCCCTAAAATTAATATCTAGCACTACATTTGAATTGTATAAACCTTTTAGTTTATTTAACATAACTATATAAGTGTCGTAATCGAGAACGGAATAATGGATGCTTTTAGCTCTTATGAATGCCAATAGATTCTGTAGTTTTGACAACTCTTGTGACAAATTGTCTATGTCATCACCTAGTATTGTAAGTAGCTGGGCTAAATGAAAATACTTAATTGCATCTTCTTCTTTCCTAACATCATTATCTAAGATGGTTTTAATAATGTTCTCTATTTTCCTCTGGTTTTCTACTATCATATCTGTAACATTTGAACTCTGAGATGCCCACTGCTTGCTTAAACTTATTTGATGATTTATTTCAATGGCTAAGTTATTTTCGTTCTTTTGTAGAATAGCAATGGCATTTTCGTACTTTAGTGCGTCCGTATAATCTAAATTTCCGGAGATTAGGTACCCGTTTCAGGCGCGACTTGGGTACGGGTCCTCTCTTTCTCTTTGTATAAATATGTATAGGTAAATCTGTTACAACCGTATCGTTCGTATAGCGGGCAGCTAATTTCTGTCTATTAGCTAGGGGATTTCTGACATAGATTCGTTGATCAGGTGCATATGTTTTATTTTTTATGCCATTTCTATTAATGTTCTCGGTTATTTCAGTACGACGCTGAAGGGCGGTTTCATTAATGATTTCGTATACCTTTAACATTCGCTTACGGTGATCTAGTATATATTCCTGCAATAGGTGCTCTGTTAAATAAGGATCGTAATAATCGGCATATTCATCGTATATAGAATTGTCAATGAAACTATTGTAATTTACTTCTTTAGATTTAAAGTAGTTCGTAGGGGGTGGGTTCCCGGATTTTGAACCTTGCGATAAAATAGCTAAATCGTTATATAGAGCGGTCTCATCTCGTTGGTCCGCGAAGTTGTTCACTAAAGCAGTTCGAATGCCTTGCCAGTCGGATGGAATCCCATTAGAATTAATTAAGCGAGCAGCAGAGCCTGTTACTTTGTTAAGAATTCCGTTGAGAAGAGCACACCTACTTAATTCACTACTACTATCACTACAAAACTGTCCTACCAATTGATCACATAATTTTAAAAATCTAGTAAGTACATTTGGGTTCCCGTCGAACTCGGGTACCAACCTTAAGGCTTTATAAATGGTGTCTAACTCAGACATTTCCGTTTGTTCTTCTATACTACTTAAACTAATATCTCTTCTATTATCTACGAAAGTTTGCCTACTACTAATAACTATCCTAGGTTCCTTCGATTTTCTTAAATGAAAAATCTTGGCAAATTTTATTAACACACAGGTTAGTTAGGCTAGGATTGAGCAACCACTAAAAAGAATCTAGTGTACTCACATGAACATGTTTCGGTCTCTCTGCGTTATCGATGTCTGGATACCTCTCGTGCAGCACTACTCGTAGATTCGGATGCTACGGATGCAGCAGCTAGACAAGCTACGGCGGGGCTTCACGCGATTACGGAAATCTTCTACGCGAAACGTTCCGCGAGCATCCTACCGACTGCGCCAATTACGTAGGGCTGCCGTTGAGGATGCAGAATGAAACCGAACGAATTTAACTTATACGTTTATTTAAATAATTTAATTTAACAATTAATTATTTCTAATTTATAATATACGTGACAGTCTGTTCGATGTTAGAACAAAAAGTGAAGTTCTGTAGTCTGAATTACATATTTATATACGAAATCGGTAAATCACTGAATGGTCCCCACGGTATGGTGATTCTTGGTAGCGCTCGATGTTCGGGAGGTCTTGCGAAACAAAGCAGCGACGCTGGCAACAGGTGGTAGCTTCAAGGAATGCATGGTGTGATTATTTCTCACGGTATGGTAATTCTTGGTAGCGCTCGATGTTCGGGAGGTCTTGCGATTATTTCTTAACATACAGATAAATATTATGATTTTGGATTTAATTGAATTTAAATTGAAAATAATCGTTCTCGTTGTGGCAACATTCATTTTACGTTTACAATACGGCCAGACTATTATAGAAAATCATGCAATATTAACATAAATAAAATGTGAATATGAAAGGACTATTCCCCGAAATTTCATACGCATAAAAAATATTTCTCCTTTGAATTCCGTAATTCGTATACCTATGTTCCATTTTCTGTGGTTTCCAGATTAATAATTTGACAAATTTAAATACGATCGGTTCAGTCATTTAGTTGTGATGAGGTTACGAGCAGACAGTAAGAGTTAATTGAATTTTTTATATTAATTAGTTTTAATTAGATGTAATATAACGTTTAAATATCTTTATTCTGTATTAAAAATTAAAAATATAGGCCAACAAACGACTGACAACATATCATTGCCAAGATTCGACCGTTTGGCTCACTAACAGCAGCCTTTATGCCAAGAATCTGCTCGTTCAATATACAGGACATTTGGTTATGTAAATGCTTGTGTACGTATTCCCTTTTAAAATTAAGATATTCAATGCTTTATATATTACAATATAATACTATTTTCTAATAATAGCAAATGGTTATTATACTATTTGTTATATTTTAATTAGTTTTAAACATTTTGTAGTTTTGATGGATAGTGGAACAGTTGTTTTAATTCATAAGATTCTGACTAGCAACTTACGGCTTAGAAAGCTACTAATTACCAATATCAGGTTAAATACGTTATATAGTAAGTGTTATCTTCAAACACATACAACACATACAGCATTTCAATAAAAACTAATAAATTTCTATCAATGTATACGATCATGTATACAAATATAATCGTATTTTGAGTGTAGTACCTACATGTAGGTAGGTATGTATCAGACTTCAGCTATTGCCAAGTTTTACATAGAAATAGTACTTCTGCTTTTTCTTTTCTCCTCGCATTCTGTTCCTATTGTATAAAAAAATTACAGTTGCTTAAGCAGGGTAACTATATGAATATTTCGATTATATATACGGTATTCTGAATTAGGGTAAACATATTAACAAAGTCAAACCATAGTATGGGCATTTATTCTTCTTAATGGTCGGAGGAGGTCCAGCCGTAAGGCATTTATACGCGGTTACTTTCCTTAAACTTTTCAGTTTAATTTTAAATTTAGCAGCCATAATTCCGTTCATCACTCTTAAACAACTTATTACTTCATGCTCTATTTCTATATTAGAGCATAATTACTTCATGCTCTAATAATTATATTTTCTTTTGATTTGTTAAATAAACATTCTAATTAATCAAAACAAGAATCTTTTATCAAGTTATATTTGGGTTTTCGCTAAAAGAGATGTACGTTCGTTTGTATAAACGAAGCGGAATAGACGAATTATTTAAGATTAGCACAGTTTAAGCCAGACACAAGTCTTTAATGATGAGAAATTTTGAATTTTATACAAATATAGCCGTGCCAGTGTAGTGCTATATTATGGATTATATTCTGGTTTTTTGTTTTTAGCCCGTACTAAAGGTATGAATAAAACTGTATTAGTGTATAAAACTATGCGACAAGTTAATTGCATATTTTCTGCATAATTGGACATGAATATCTAAGTATGAGCCGTAAATAGTAAAATATAACAAACACATTCTGTAAAATTATATATGGATATGACTCACAGAGAACGAGTCGCTGCAGGCTATGCGAAATTAGGCTTGCATCATATAACTTCTCTTGATCTCAATTTTGACAATTCCTACATAAAGGTTATGTAAGTAGTAATCGATAGTTTCGTAAAAACGGTTTCGTATATTAAAGAATTAAATTATTCAAAGTAGGCCTAAGCATCAAATAAAATAAATGTAATGAAAATGACGTGGAAAACTATTTAATGCAATTCTTAGCTTAAAGGACGTAATCGAGAGCCGAGATGGTCCAGCGGTTAGAACGCGAGCATCTAAACCGATGATTGTGGCGATAAAACCCAGGCAAGTACCATTGAATATACATGTGTATTTCACCAGCCTGCATTGGAACAGCGTGGTGGTGGAATATGTTCCAAACCTTCTCGCTCGAGGAGGCCTCAGCCCAGTAGTGGGAAATTTACAGGCTGTTGTTGTTGTCATTAGTTTAATGGCATTTAGTTGTACCGACAAGATACATGTTATTTCGCCAATGTCACATAGGATGGAGAAGAAACGAAAGACATTTCGAAAATTATTATATCTGAAATGTAGAAGAGTCAAAAATAACATTTCCGATTTCAAACTATCCATTGACAATTAGTCAGTTTATTCGGATCGGAATATTAAAACTTTAACTAGTTTGCTACTCCTGAAAATATAGACCCATCTTTTTACTGCAAACTCTTAGCAAAATATATAAAGAAATTACTCCCATATAACATACTTATGAGTATATTTTGACAAATTCAAGTTAGCACGAAGTAAACAGAGTGTTGCTCCCCAACGCTGATATGGTGCTAGTTAAAGTGAGCGAGCCCGAGAGGCGCAAATAAAACTTTCTATTTCTTTTTAACTATTTATTAAAAAAACAGGAGTAAAGAAATTACATTTATCCTAACAACTAATTAACCTAGTGTCAACTGCTCGAAGTGTGAGTCCGAAGTGAAGATTCCTTGTTACTCGGCACCGATAGTTGGAGGCAATTCATCGGTGGTCTCGATGTTGCCACTCGTTCGATTCCCACATTATGTATTACGAAGAATTATTGAATTCACGGCGACTGCTGTGGTGGTCTTTGTGTTATATTCCCCAAAAGTATTTCTTGAATGTGGAATGTCGATGGGAAATTTATTACGAAAGATCGATAGTTATCAATACTTTAGTCTAGTCCTATTATAACATGCTGGTATTAAGCTCAATCAAAATATTTTCAGAGCCTGGAATGAGTCAGAAGAAACCTGCGGTATGTTTTGATATTTATCTAAGGTATATATATATACATATGAAACGCTGATCAAAAAGCTATTACACTATGGCATATAATGCATGGTATTCAATCTTCAGATTTCCTTTCTGACCAATTGGTTTCAAAGGCTTGATGTAAATAGAAAGAGATTTTGCCAGGCACATGTTAATGTGGGAAGCTCAACAATTAATAAAAAATAAAAAAGAATAACAATTCCTCATTTATATAAATGATTTACCATATCTTTATCGTTGCTTGCTTTTGATGGTACTTTAGTTTTAAAGTAAAAAGACGTATTTCAATATATGATGATGTGAAAAATGCTCTGATACCTGAACCAGTATGTTGTTAAACAGTTAAAAAAGAAAACGGTAATTTACTAATGCGAACGTAAGATGTGTAAAACAGATAATAACTTTTAATGGGAACGCATTAGATGGTTTAGAAACAACAGAATTCCTTGATATCGCTATCGATTCTTAGGTTTAATAGGGTCTTCATGTAGAATGGCGAATTGACTCCAGCCTTCGCGGTAAAAGAATGAATGCTGACGGATTTAGTTGTATGGTTTTTTACTGGGTACATAAGATTCATTAGCTGTAAATTTAAAGAATTAAAACAATGGCTATCGCTGTTCAATAATATTTGATTATGTTATACAGTACTTACTCTTTTTTCGTCGATTTTGCTCTTGTGTGTGTGTGTGTATGTGTGTGTGTGTGTACGTGTGATATCAATGAAAATTTTAGACGATTGCATATCTTGGAAATAAAACGACCGACTTTGATATTTGTTAGTCTAAGAAAACGTATATTTCAATTAAAAATATAGATAGTCATTATTTTGTATTTTTATTTAACCTTAGTATATTTGATGAAATTCAATGAGATGCAAGTACATTAGATTAATTATTCTAAATCTCTGATATTTAATTACCTAGTTTAGTATATTGATTATTATTGTTGTTCAGTTTATGCAAATGAAATCGTAAATCAGCGATACATAGATTATAACAGAGAGATATAAATTACCTGATAAAAACATTTTTATAGAGTACCTACTTTAATTACACTAATCATTAGGTTATATATTCTTCAGAATTAAATAAAAATTCCGAACGAGGGGTAATGTTTACTCGTTTTATTTTACGTCGAAAAGTTTTGATTAGAAACCAACTTTCAGTCTTTCAGTCACATCACAGTATCGAATTACTGCAGTTTTTCCAAAATAAAATTAACCGTCTAGAAGCTGAGCTCGTTAGAGCGCAGAGGCATTGATGGAATGTCCATTCCTATAACGATCACGGTGCAGCCGCATCGGTCAATGACAAGCGAGAGAGCATCCTCATACTACAAACTAAGTGTACTTACTCTGGGTGGTAAATGCGATGACATTTAATCTCTCGATATCTTAATCTCTTATACAAGCAACTTTAATTTCATCGATTAATTTATAATTGTTTTTACTAATGACAAGTACATGAAATTCACGATTGTCAAATATATAATAGCATAAATTGAGAGCGATTACGAGCACCTATTTAAAAACAATACACTAAAACCTATGAAATACTCTAAACGTCTAGAATAAATTTTATGTAGACATAGGAATTTCTTCAGTTAGATACTGCAAAAAAAAACTAGTCCTCATTTATGAGTATATATCTTAAACACAAGAGTCTAAGAGATATAATGTACCTACAATGTTGTAGGTAAATAAACTTTCAAAATATATTCTTGCCAAGAAAAGAGCCGCACTTACATCGTTTAAGAGGCTCAAGAGTTTTTTGAGAGTGTTAACCGATTAAATGCTTTTATTTGGAATTGTGTGTGGTATTATTAAATATAAAATCGTAATATTATAGTCATATTAATCCTTTTAATATATAATTCCGTACATTTGAGTAATTAATTACTCGTTTATATTTAACAATACACAAACACAAAAAAGATAAATCAAGAATAGTACCTTTGTAGCGACAAGCGAACTTTGTCCGGCGTGATCGATCGCATTTCGAAGTAACAATTGATGTACTGTAGCGAGCACAATGTATAAAAAATACACAATACGCATTTAATGTATCTCTTTAAAATATTTTATACATAACTACTGATAGCAACGAAAAATTAACTTAATTGTATTTAAAAAGCAGTATCAGATTCGACGTGAAATTTTGGCATTATTTTGTGTCCTTAATTCACAAGTATACTACCTAATATTAAGTATAATATAAAATTATATTTAAAGTTTTTCATCGTGCTTTGATTATATGAAAAATGCTTGACCAACAAATACTAAACTAAACTTATAAAATTCATACCTATTGCTATGTTCAGTTGTTCAAATCTTCAAATCGCCAAGATATTTATTTGTTATTTTATTCTTGAGGTAAATTATAATGATGTGATTTAAATAATAAAATATTTACGTATAATTATTAACAAACATAGCGAAAACACAAAGAATCAAAGTACTTTTAAAATAACACGAGGAGAAAATAAACAATTTCTCGATAAAAGGTATGTCAAAAGTTGAGTAATTTAAGCTTTGTGTAAAATAATATCGGCTTACTGTTGTGTCTAAAGACAAACAACAATATAGAGAAAGTGGATCAAGTATATATTGTCCTAAGTACCTACGTATATATTATTTCAGGCTTGACTAGCGAGAGCATATATTTGTAGTTTATATAACAAAGATAATTTTCAAAAGTAAAATAATAACTTGTAAATATTGATATGCTTGGCTAAGGCTTGCAAAATATTTTTTTGGAAAAAGCACCACCCACGTTGGTACATTTGGCAACATTTCATCCAAGGCATGTAGACTTCTTTAACATGTTTCCCTTCAACGCTGAGCACGAGATTAATTTTAAGACAAATAACAAGAAGGTTATCGAACTTATAAGTTTGAATTAATCGTCTTATTTGATATCTTTGTTTCTGTATTGAGATACGAACCTGTTTTCACGGTCTAAGATCTTAAAAACAGATTTATTTCTATGGAATATTCTTACGATATACTTTTTAGACTTGTTATCTTAAAATAATGATTATTATTTTAAGGTATATTTCATCATAGAATTTTCCCGCAGAAGAGAGAAAATATTAGGAAACTCAACCAATTTTTGCAAGGGCTCTCAAAGGAACAAATATTTGCGGGTTTATATCAATTTAAGGTCTAACCAAATAGGAGTTTCATGTTGTCATCTTTATAATTTGACCTTCCCTTTACGACCCACATTTTAAACCTTATGTTTAAGGGACTTTTTTGCATATAATGAAATAGAAAATCAATTTGTGAATATTGCTCCTTAAAGGTAATAGTCGTTTTTATATGAACTCACTGATATATTATATGAGCTTCATAATAATAAACATAAGGATGTATAGATTAAATTTCAGTTTTATAGGAGGAAAAAAATGCAAGTTTAAAACAAACCTAGTGAAAGGTAAAGCTAATGTTTGGAGCATGTATATCAATACTCAATGTACACATATCATTGAAATTTGATAATAAATGAATGAGAGAATCTTAAGATCACAAATTAAACTCAAACCCTAGATAAAGGTAAATATTTATCCGTGGAGTATAAGAAAATCTTTATTAATTTTAAAAGACGGTTAATTTTCATTTTAAATTATTAACTACTTAATTGTTTTCAATTACTTAAATAGTAACATGAATTGTTTAATTAAAGTTACTAAAATTAGTAATTTGCGTCAGCGAGTTCGTTATAACGACGAGTATATCTACACTAATAAATGTTTGTTTGTAATGTCTTACTGAAAGAATACTTTTCAACCATAAAATGAAAAACAATACAAGTACATAGTATGATTAAAGGATTCCAATAATTACTCAAACATCTAAATCTATTCAGCAATTAACACTGAAAACGTTACAATCGTAGGCAGTCGCGAAAAAAGTACTAAATTACAATACATAAAACTTATACCAGAACATGCAGCGCGTTTCGCAGAAAGTTTTAATATACTTACATATGATATGATCAAGCAGGACAATGTCTGCCGACGGTTTTGCTTGTTTTTCCAAAATTATGCATACGTAAATAATAATCTATTTTTTTTTCGGTTTTGTCGTTTATTAGAATAAAATTATGCTCAATGTAAAATATACTCGTATCATAGTATGGATATATTATATTGTTATGTGAAAGTTCTACCGCAAACTGATAAGTTTTGCATAAAGGTAACAAAAAATCTATATTGGTTTAATTATTTTTCAGCAACATATTATATTTAATTGACTCAAGTCTGAGCAAGTGTCTCTTCTCCTCTTGAGGAGAAATACTATTAATCTACGCTGCTCCAATGCATGCATTGGACACATAATAAACACTAATTAGGCAAATACATAGGCAGTGTGCTTAGTTTGTACTGGAACACTTCGGTGTTACCAAAGATATTTGAGTAGAGATTTTAAATAATGTAAGGGACACTAATTATATTTATAGTATAATATTCAAAACTTCATTTATTTTAATACATTTAATTCTATTATTATTATGGTTATTATTTGCTTTCTGAAGTAAGACGATATCTTCATAAACGCACATCACTCGTCACAATAAATAAATGCTCACTAATTAATTAAGGACCGTCTTGTTTTCACTGCGTGGGTGTGACTGGTCTTTCGTTTTCCCGGCTAAGAAAAGAAAGTTAGATTAAAAGAGGTTCATTGTTCTACCTTTGTAATACAGTCAGCAGAAGTACGATCATTGTTATTGAAGTAATCCCATTTTCAAATAGAAAATTTTGGTAGTAGCCCCTTAAACCCCTTTCGTTACTTACTTGATATTTCCTATTCTTAAATAATATAATTCAGATAATTTCACTCAAGATTTTTTAAGTAGAATAGTATGATTCTTAATTTGTTATAATAATACTGTTATTTAAGCAACAAATAATTATATTAGATGATAGCCGACCATTGATAAAATTAATTTTTATACTGATTGTGCAATAGGCTATTTGACAATGCGAAAAACAAATTGTGAATTATTGTAATCAGTGTATATTACGAGTTTAAAAATGGTTATTTACTACCGAAACTTGAAAATAATACTTAATTTATTCAAAAAGCAATAAATAAAAATGCATTTTTTCAAACGTTTGTCATGTGACACAAAAAGGTCCTGATTGGCCGGGCTTAGGATAAAGTCAGTTTCTTGTAAACCTTTGCATTTCTACTATATGTACCACAGATTAAATTACAGCAAAGTGACGTCACCGACCCCGTTGCAGCGCCATATTGTCCAAGTAGCGTTTTCGCGCGTTATTTAAATATGGAATTTTTAATATGATAAATTTAGGCAAATATGTACTAGAAATAAAAAAAATCAACTTTTACTGGGTTCCTTAAACTCTACTAAATAATATAAAATGGATTTTAAAAACCAGTCAAATAGCCTATTGATGAAACATAACCTTTACCCATTATAAAACACGTCTCGCGTATTTAGTTTACGTGCTTTTTTAAATATTATAGTGAAAACAAAAACTAAAAAGGATTAAACATTTATATACCTTATGAGTGGGAATGAAAAAAATGAACATCGCCATCATGAAATATATAAATCCTAAGAAAATTTATTATCTGTTTTATTGTTCTTTCATATATACGCCTGTCACTGTTTTTAAAAAGATGTTCTGTTAAAATGGAAATATAATTTGCGGTTTCATTGCTGCAATACCGTCGTATTGTATATCTTTTCCATAAAAAACAAGTTTAAATTAAATATTGTGCCTTGCCATTTTGTAATTTTTTCGTATTATTTTAAGAAAAACATTTTTATATTGCACTTGGATTATAACCACGGACTTAACAACTTAATTTCGCGGAAATAATTAACAAGTATGTAGGTATGGAGAACATCGCAAAAGCTTAAGCTATTCTAAGAAATGTTTCATTTATCAAATTAAAATCTTTTCTTAGAACTAACTAAAACCGAGGGTTGCCACTTTTGATCCAATCTTACAAATTGTAACCATCGTTGGCGCTGAATCTAGGGCTGTATCATTAAGACTCAATTTAGGATTTGTAATTTAAGGCTTAGGTTATTAAATAAAACTTATAACATATATTATCTCGAAAGATATGATGAGTTCATATCTAATATAATTGAAACAAAATAGTCAATGTCAAATCCTTATTAATTATAATAACTTATTTGTAATAGTCATGACGTATTTACGTTACGAATATATTAATGATTTTTTGTGGCATCCTATTTTCAGAAAATCGATTAGAACTCATTTTTTAAGCTGAGTATCCTCAAATTTTCAGTCGCAACATTTGTCTAATTTGGCCAATCTTTAAATCACTCGATAAAGGTGAGGTGAAATTGTCGAAAAGCAATTCGCAATCGACCGAGGCGACGCGCAGTTCAAAGGAACGAATCTCGCAATGTGCTAGCACGGTCTATTAAAATTTGAAACTTCATTTTACTGAATAAATTACTTCTGACTTTCGCTATCTACAAGATAAATATACACTTAACAGTTTGTAATAAGGAAACGCAAATAATATTCGAGATTACATTTTTTGTCCTGCGAAATAATTTGAGTATTTTCGGTAACATCCCAATCTGGAGAATACTTGACCTCAAGCTTTATTCTCGTGAAAATATTTCTTAATAAAAAAAAACCTCCTTAAGAGTTGAGAGATGAGGATCTGATCTATTTATTCGTTATTTCAAGACAATTACCTTAGCACAGCCACTTCTCATAAGTGCATACCTAATTGGTATGTCGCAAGCCTAATATCAAAGATGGACTAGTTGTGGTAAAATTATTGTAATTTCACTGAGTGAAATTTGGACACTCCGGTGGACATTATCGTTTGATTGCAAAACGGTGTCTGCAGTGGTATTCAGTATGAACTCATTTTACTGACACGTTATTAGAATACATTTATAGTATTTGTGTCGGTTTTGCTAAAGTAACTTTCTGACTAAGAATTTTATTTATTTATTAGGATATAGTTCTTTTCGAATGTCAAAATACTATTTGACAACGAGGTTGCATGAACATTTCTCGTGTTCATTTATTAAAAATATTCCCCAATTATTAAAAATGCTCTCAGAATTGTTAGTATTTTGCAGATGGTTGATTTTGATTGTAAAATAATAAACAGTGGAGCGTAGAACATCACAGTGAAGCAACAAAAATGAATACAGAATCGAAAGCGATATCTCAAAAAATATTTATCCGTACGCATTTGGAATGAATTTATCTGACAGCCTAATTGTCAAGAACAATACTTTGAATTAAATTCATACATCGAAATTAAACTCTAGTAATTTGACACAAATTGTGATTAGCTATACCTTCATGTATTCATTTTAAAAATATGGTATTGCTATTTAAATAGTATTAATAAATTACAAAGAACGTAATTTACGGAACTGATAAATACTTTTCTCAGTTAAGTTAAACCATGTTTAAACTCTTTCAAAGGTTATCGAATCGTCAGAGCAGGCACATAAAATAAAATGCCATTAAACGTATTGTAAAAACTTGCCGTTTATACAACTTAAATCACGGTAAGTGAAATGACATATCAAAAGAACGACAAATTACAATGCGGAAGGCCTCAATCGTAGCCATGTATTACAACACTATTGATTTTAGTAGTGCTATTTATATCATCTTACGTGTGCCTGGTAAATATGAATATTGTTTAAATACAATTCCTCTAAAATACAAATATTATGTTTAATTATCATATAACTGCAATATGTACTTAATAAACATATAGAGAGTACAGGCAAGATGCCCATTAGATTTCTCGTTGGCTCTATTAGACTAGACAAGGCGAGGGTTATATTCCAAAGGCTAAATTGTTGGTCTCACCGGGTCAATCAGATATATGCAATATCATTGCTGTGTTAATTATATTCAATAAAATTGCATATATTTCAATAAATTAAAGCAAGTGTAATTCTGCCTTAAAATTATTATCATTTTAATCATTTTTATGTGTAGTTGTTGACAATTTCCTCTCGTATTTATATACTGCTATAAACAAAATTTTATAAACATATTATCATTAAACTTGTATAGTTACTGTATTTCTATGTATATGATTCACAACACAATTGTTGTAATAACAATTTGAATTTGTATGAGATGATGAATAAATTATAAATACATTTAGCAGCGAACGTTTCAAACCATTTCTCTTCTTATTCGGCTAACCCATTTGCAGATCTCCAAACGGTACCATTACTCAGCAATAAATTGGCATTTGCGACGTCATACATAAATTACAAGAAAGCGCACCGAAAACCAAGTTACTTCGTAGTCACTTTTTACGCATTACGTCCTAAGTATTATACTTTGTTCTCGCATTTAGTATGAGTTTAAATGGCAATTTTATTGGATAATCTATTGACTTACTCGAACTCATAATATCGGAATAAGATATTTCTTACATTTTGCTAAAATTACAAATAAATGTAGCATTTTCGTAAGAGAAAAAAATCATTTAGCTGTTTAAATTTATAAAATAAAATAGGTTTTCTGACCAGATTTGAATGCTAAATAGATTCTGAGGCAAAAAAGATGTACCTCCCATGCCTACGCAACTGTCTAATTTTCGTTAAAAGAAGTATGCTTTTTTTTTTAAATATGCGATAGTATTTCTTTAAATTCATAATAATGGTATTGTTTTATTGCTAATACAATTGTGTATGATGTGCGATATCTACCATCTACATACACACTAATACAGCGCGTTCATTGGTCAAATCAAATAGCGCGCGCTTTTCCAGCTTCCTATTACATACTTCCGTCTCTTTTTTCGAAGTCACTGACAGATTTTCGAAATTGACAGGAAAGATGTTGCATATAAAAAAACATACACGACAACAATGCGTTCGGCAAACACACACACTCACACACACATACATACATATTTAATAAGAAACATTCGTAGACCATAGTCAACAAATGTCATGTCAAAATTAAATCGACATTTAGGTTTCTTTATTGTAATAATGACGAGGTATCGTTCAGCTGGTTCTCTTTGTTGTTCGCAATGAACGTTGGTCAAATGTCGATCAATGAGCAACCACTAATTATAATAAAGTTATAAAGTTAATGATAGCTCAACAATTAAATAGTTAATCATTATTTTTTTAGGGTTTCTGGAATATAACTTGTAACTAGTTTTCTTGAGTTTTTTGATTGTTACTTAATTAATATTTAGAGGGAAAAACACTAAGCTAGAGGGAAAATAGGAATGCTGGTATAATGAATAATATTTTGGTGAGATATGCTTTGCTACTACAAAAAATATTCGTACATTTAAAAAAGGTTTAATCAATAGATTTAAAGGAAAAGTGAAATTATTAGTATAAAATCACAACGAATATTTTTCAGCATTAACATGAAGCGGTTCATACCTCGCTTATCAGGTAATTTTCAAAACAGCCACGTCGCTTTTAATAAAGGCACGTTCTTATATGAATCGCTCGTGGCTTCACTACTAATGAAACTCATAAGCATGGCCCTAATACCGAGCTATTAACACTTCGCAATTGCCTTTCGAAGGGCAAGAAAAACCTTCCCCTTTGTAAGTCACCTCAGTGTACCTCGCACGTTGAAAGGCATCATTAAATTTACCAAACAAATTAACTGTAAGATTATCCTGATTTGTATAACAAAACAGAATTCGTCTTAAGTAAAATTCGGATAAGGGCAGACATGCTTTGGTATTCCCTCTTAATATAATATCAAATTACACTTACCTTCATGTAATCTGTATAAATATATATAATACTCCTCAAATTTCCAATTTGTGAAACAACTTTGACAGAAACCGCGTTATCGCTATTGTAGAAACATCACTTCTTGGTGAAAAGTTACAAACTTTGTCTTGTAATTTTTGTTCAAAATTCTGTTTAATTTGGCGTGTCCTTAAAATTCGCTAAATTAGATATTTCGTTTTAAGCATTTTTTTAATCGTTAACGAAAATCAACTTTGGAAACTAGAGCCGGCAGATTTTACTCGATTAAGTTATAATTTCATTAAATGTTTATAACATTTTTACTTCAGAATAATTAAATTTTGTTTCTGTTCATAACTTTAAATAATTTTAACAGTACGCCAATTGTATCTTATCATTATATTCTTATTTCGTTTCTGAACTTCATTATTAAAAATATAGAAGTCGTATTAACAAGCGATTTGAAATAACGCAAATTGAAATGTGAAATGACATAAAAAAGTACATTACAATATTACTATCGAAATAGGCATATATGACCTAAGCTTAGGCTCATGAAGTTTTCATCTACCTAATTTGTGAAAATAATATAAATGGATAACAAAAATTAAACATATGATGGATAAAATTCTAACACATGTGTATCAAACCAGAATTTCAGCAGCGTAGTAAATAAGCTCTCAACCTTTTTTTCCTAGATAAAAGGCCGTTGGTCGAGTCATGGTACATTAGGGGAGACATCTCTTATCTCATAATAAATAAAAGTATAAAAAGCTTTTACAATTAGCACATTTTCTTTCATCTGTTACATAATTGTTTTGCCAAAATAATTCCGGTTTGCTATTTTAGGGAACACTCAACCACTTAAACAAATCTCAGTGAGACATCTCCCAGCTCCGAAGTTTGCTTAATACTTTAAACTGGTAATGAAGGCATTAAGGCGCGCTGAATGCATAAGGAATGAGCTGCCGCCACAAGCTCCTATATAATTAGCCCCTTTATTACATTTCTAATAGGACATTATATTTTTAGAGAACAGAGTCCTCTTTAAGGACTTTATAGATATTATGATATTTTAGATAACGGGGCTTTTATAATTATAATTAGAAATGAATCATCTGAGAATTCTAGTATTTAATATTTAATGTTCTAATTATTTTGGCCATCATTTGTTTTATGACGGTATAACAGTATAAGTGATAGTCTTTGTGACATTTTACTTTGTAGATCTTAAATAGAAATTATGACATGATATTGGCAAAATAATCTCTGCTATTCTGCCAACTAAAAGCGAAAAATATAAAACAATTTATGATCATAAGATGTACTGAATATTTTATTATTATGGATACCTCATCGTTTTGCTATAAGACAATTATCACAAAGAGATAAGTACTAATATAATTACTATAATTTACCTAGTAATATTACGCTACTAGGAAATATCGATTTGTAAATCAGTAGTATGTAGAAAAATGTTTCGTATTGTTATAATATAATACAATATAATACTCAGACAACATAATACAATTCAGCGATTTAACAATTATTCTTAAATCATTTCACTGGATAAAGAAATAATATTGCTATGAGTGTATTGATATCGTTTCTGTTTCCATTTATTGTCATGTATTAAATGGAAATTTCCTTAGTTGTGTATTATGCGAATATGGGGTTAGTCAAGTAAGCAAGTAAGTTAGAGAACCAGTTATCAACGAGCTTCACGGAATGATAATCTAACAAAGATACGGATATAATAACAACCAACATAAAAAAACAACAATTTTCAATGCTATATTTTAACCGGCTTTTAATTATTTTATCATTTGTACCCGGGTACAGATCTATTGTGTATGCATCTACGAAGGCGCGCCCCACTACATTAAAGTACACGTAAAACTTACGATCCAATTTGCACATAATCTTATTTTGTACTCTTATGTTCATCATTTCATGTATACTAAGAAATCTTGTACTAAGCGTCACACAATACTAATGAGGAGTGAAGATAATTTAAAGTAGAGGGCCTTTATGATTGAGATGTACATACATATATATACAAGATAGTGAGGTGAGACAGAGACATAGAGAGTTATATATATAAAAAAGTTTTTTTTTTATATCTGAATAAATGAACGCTAACGGGATACTCAAAAAATTATATTTCCATATTATCCGACATTTACACAAACGTTGTCTAGGGAGCGCCAACTGTTCTTTTATTACATGATTTACATGACAAATATTTCATTATTAAGTTTTAA
The DNA here is from genome assembly GCF_905220365.1 of Vanessa cardui. Lineage (NCBI taxonomy): Eukaryota > Metazoa > Arthropoda > Insecta > Lepidoptera > Nymphalidae > Vanessa > Vanessa cardui. Next base: position 8,724,220 of record NC_061136.1, read on the forward strand.
TTTATAATCGAAATGCATGCGTGAATATGGAACGTGAAACAATATTTCGCTGAATTGAAATTAATTAATTTTATTAATAACTATATTATGTAGGCAGTTGTATTATGGCAAGGAAAGAAAATAAGCACACAGTTCCAAGAAAATTTTATGCTTTTAACATTGAAGACTTTAAAAATACGTCAATAAAAAATCACGTGTCGTATAAGTCAACGAGTTTTTTTTGTTTCATTGGTAAAATTTTCATATTACACAAAATATTTTATTTCTCATTATTCTTTAAAATAATATTTTTTGGATTATATCTCGATTTTCGACGAAGGACTGAAGAACAGTAATTGTGGAGTAACTTATTGTGAATCTGGTTTGTTTTAAAAATGATACGCTAAGGAACAATGAGAGTTCCTTGCCGTTTCTTTTACTTTAAATTGCTTTCCTAAACGGAGTTAGATTTGAAATATTGAAAATTCAATGCAAGACTGGTGTTGCAGATGTCCATGGGCGGTGGTAGTCACTTTCCATCAGGCGAGACTCCTGCTCGTTTGCCACCTATGTGATAAAAAAAAATTCAAAAGATGTTGAATTTGGATTTGAAAAAGAAAATGTGAATATTATTATAAATAATAAATATGTAATGCGCTTGGACTATTAATATCTTGACATCTTTATAATATTTAAAGATAAAATTCAATATTTGATTTCAAGCAAAATATTACATTTATAAATAGTTGATTATGAGTCAACATCTACTTCAGTACACATTACATATACACGACCGTTTGCAGAATACCAGCGTATTGTCAGTTAGAACAGTTTCGAAATGTCATCCAACGATCGTCTACAAGTGAGTTGAGATGGCCCAGTGGTTAGAACGCGTGCACCTTAACCGATGATTGCGGGTCTAAACCCAGGCAAGCACCGCTGATTCATGTGCTTAATTTGTCTTTATAAATCATCTCGTGCTCAGCGGTGAAGGAAAATCGTGAGATAACCTGCATGTGACAAATTTCATAGAAATTCTGACACAGGTGTATTCCACCAACGCGAATTGGAACAGCGTGGTGGAATATGTTCCAAACCTTCTCCTCAAAGGGAGAGGAGGCCTTTAGCCCAACAGTGGGAATTTACAGGCTGTTGTTGTAAATAGTTAATTATGAGTCAACATCTACTTCAGTACACATTGCATACACACGACCGTTTGCAGAGTACCAGTGTATTTATTATCAGTAAGAAGAGTTTTGAAATGTCATTCAACGATTGTCTACAATCAACATTTATATCGATGATGTTATTAATTTAGCAAAAAGGAGACAAGTACGAAAACGAGTTAAATCCTCCTCTGGATCTATACAAGGATCACCCAGCGCTGTTACAGGATCCCCCGTTAGCCGTGCGTTAATAGGATCAAACCCGGCTTATTTGGGATGTGTCCACGCGATTTCACCTAACTTATCGAATTTGCAAATCGGCTTACGCTTCGTTAACCATATTGTATGAAGTGTCTACTTTATTTAGACCGTAGCGGTATTATCTTCTAACTTTTTCTATATTCTATATTAATTAAATCGACTGTCTTTTTATATGTGTGCTTAGAAAGATAAATAAAAAAGATACTGTATTTTGGAGGTTTTACAATTTTAAATTAAATTATTTACATCCGCAACGATTTAATAGGACTTATGTCCTTCTGTTGTTTTAGTATGTATATAAAACAATATTTAAAAATATTGATGCTTTATTATTGTTTACACAACATAGCAATAATTAGTATGAAAATTTATTTCTCAAGGAACATAGAGTGAAAGCATCTCAAGCTTAGCTCTTAAATTATTAACCCTGTAAGGGCGATACGCAGAAAGGTTCTGTCTTGTTTACGCGTTAAGGGAGGCTGGGAAGGGAACTTAATACCCTATATCACTGTCGGGGTAATACAAACTAGCGGGGTCGCAACCTTTTCCACTAAATTACGTATCGGCACATGGGATAATCCCAACTAAGTTGAATAACATTGGAATGAAGAACTAATTTCGTAATAAGTGCACTGAGTTTATACTGCGGCGTAAAAGAGATTAATGAAATGGATAGGATCTTATACATACCTACATCATCCATATATACCTACATGCGTCAATATATTCATTGAAAAAATGTAGTCTTATTAACATGATATCACATAAACGATTTATCAACGCTATAAAAATACGAAAATCTTTTCAGACCGTATTACAATCGAGCAATAAAAACATACGAGCAAATTAAAAATAAATTCAATCAAAATAATATTTCCAAAGGACAAAAAGGAAGTGGCGATTTGTTTATTTAACGAAAAAATTATTACTTTGTTCTTTCAATTTTATTTTATTTTATTCTAATGAAATTTTATAAAATCACATATAAGACGTGTATAATTAAAATTTAAAGTCAAGATATAACTACCATAGTTTAACGATGGTTTTAAAGCGAACCAAAAACGTATTGCATTAATAACGAGGTTATCTATTCCGGAGATCCCGTCGAAGTATAATGGCTATGCGTGACGTGGGACGTGTCGCCTCCCGTTAATAATTTATTAGATTGATAGAATCTCAGCATAATCTCAGGAGGGGATTCCTTTTTAAGGGCACGTAAATTACACTTTATTCACATTTTAAAAGTAAAAATTACTTTCTACGTATTTGAATACGAATTCAAATAAAATACAAATATATTGTATAAAATAACCTATGAGATAGTAACAAACTTGACAGTCATTAAATCGAAATCGGCTACTCTATAGTTAGTATAGGTGTGCTTGTAATAATTATTCGTTACATATATAATTTATAAAGTACTAGCTTTAGTCACAACGCCTCTTATTTATGTATTTTCCATACCAATAATTCTGTTCAACTTTCGTGTAGTATACAAGAAGCTTCTAAGTAGTTATTAACAATAAGAATACAAATTTTCAACTCAATTGAATAAATGGTAAATAAATGCATATAATACAATGAAATAAAAATATGCTTATAGTTGTTTTTGACAAGGTAACCCTGTGAAAAGAAAAACATACAACAAAATAGCGAGTAGATATTTAGATTGCGAAATAAAGTTTATTTAGATTATTTTAAGTTTCTACGGTAACTTTAAAAAACTCAGCGCTACTATAAAATTAATACTCGCTCAAAAATATTGGTTATATTACACACCGTTAAAAATAACAGGATGTGACGCAATATAGGACAGGGTTCTGTACTAAAGTGGTGATCGTTCTTTGTTTGTAAATTGTGTGAATTTATACCAACTGGCTTTGCAATTGCTTACACGACATATAAAATTGACGTGCTACGAAACCATTTATCGGCGATCTACAACAAGTTACTTTGGATAAAATCTTTCTTTTTTAAATAATTCATATATTAGAAGTGCCGACTTTCAATGGTAATCAGTTACGATATCTGTTCATAAACAGATACAACAAATATCCATATAATATATGTCTATACATACTAAATCTTCAAATAAGTGAGCAACACCTAAATATCAAAACATACAGAGCAATAAAGAAATTAAAGTCATGACATATGAATTTTTTCCATGATTCTCCCCCGTCGAGTGGCCTGAGCTGATTTTCTGCTCTCGGGACGGCCGTTATGCGGGAGTGCCACTTACATGTTACAACTTTCTGAATTATTTATCAAACTATCCGCCTTATTGGATTGAAATATAGTAGCCCTTCGCTTTACTCAGAAAACAATCCCATTACAGTGACGGTAGGCGACACTTTGCGCGATAAAGAAGCTAAAGGAAACGGCCGGTTATGTCTAGTCATCATACAAATCTTAATCAACAATACAGTTTTGTTGGGGCTACATACCTTTTTTGTTTTGTTTTCTGGTACTACATCATAATGTATTAGATTATTATTTATTTCATGCTTCATAATATGTTCTAAATATAAAACAGTACAATAATGCCAAAAGACAATTACAATAAGACTTCGACAATTAAATGTATTCTTAGTTATATGATATCATAAAATATTACGAGTGTAATATATGCCTTGGAAAGTTTTCTGCTGACTACTTGCTGATTTGGGGGCAGCTTTAGATTAAATGAAATCTTTAAATGTGACGATTCAAAAATAGCTTATAATGAGAAAAGGAATAAATTAGCTTTCTTTAATGAGTTTCTAAATATTGATTTTTTTTATCAAAAATGAGAGGTAGAATATTAGTATATACATACGTTAAATACTAGTCGGGTTGAATTATATCTAAGCCTTAGAGGATTTATTTGATACGAAGCTTACAAATAATGATATATTCGGTTAATTTAAACACGTTGCTGTTAGTGTATGTTCGCCTAAATTAAAATGTCTTCTCTGAGATGTATATTCACCTCTTCTAACGTTCTCTACAAACCGCAGACCACACTAGGAGCAAGCACTCAGTTCTGAGCTATAATTACAACTACAAATATATATTCTAGTGTATATGTCATACACTTGCTTAAAATTTGCCAAAGTTTTGTGGTCTACGTTGGTTCTGTTATTTTTTTAATTTCTTGATTACATATCGTTGCAATACTAAAACTATATTAATATCGCAAAAATATATAATTATTTAAATAGTAACAAGTGTATTAATTCGTGATTGATCCACAGCTGGGCAGAGGCTAAACAGAGGCTTAGTCTCAGTCGGAATATCATCTGATATATTATGTAAATTACGTCACGACGACAGTTACACAAATTGAGCAAAACGCAGCGGTCCGTTAACGGATTGGAACTCGCGGTAATCTGTTAGATTGACGAGTTATAGCCACTGCTCTATCCCGGTACCAATAAATAACATGCGATACGGTATTCATTATTAATACATGTGTTCGTTTCGTACTACCTAACCCCAAATTAAAACCTTAGTAGGATTAAGGTTGCTTTAAGCATAATGGCGTATAATATATGCCATTATGCATATATATAATATATAAAAATAGCATATTATGCTATTTTTCTTATAATATAAAATTACTCGGACACTTTTTGTATTGCTCTATTAAACCATGGAAATAAAAAAGTGTTATTAATATCTTAATTTATCATCCTTTCTTTAAAACGTTTTGTTAATTATATTTTTTTTTTATAAATATTGGCAAATTAGTTTTATTGAAATTTATATCTTAAATGTACTTGACTTAGAAAAAAACATTTAGAAATGAAACAACTTTTTTGTATAGTATTTTATTGTATCTGTACTCTTGCAAGATTTCGCCCGAAATGTTTCTGAACCGATAATTTTCCAGCGATGAAGTGATAAGACGTATAAAAACAAACGACAATAACGCCTGCATATTTTATGACGATTCGTATAAGGAAAAATAGTACAGACATTGTTACAACGAAATATTATTTTAATAAAACAACAATTTACACGCAGCTTGTAAATAATTGATGATTATTATAATACGACTGCTATTAGAGCAACATTCCACAGTTATCATTGCATCGTTATTTTAAAACTCATAAATACGTACGGCGTGATGAATCAATTAGCTTGCTATTTACATTCATATTTAAATAATTATTTGTGTGTAGCCATTTTACGTGATTGCTTTAATTGCTTTATCAGATTATTGTATCATTTTAAATAGCTGCTCGTAAAATAAAACAGATTGATGTGTTACATATACCTACTGGATATGTTTAACTAAATGTTAAAATAATAAATGGTGAAAAACATTAAAATAATTCAACGATGTTTTCTAAGTGACTGTTTTTTTTTAATATATTTTTGGAACTTTGTATTTTTCCAGAAAATATTTCTTGATCTAACAGCAAGAGAATTTTATTTATGATGAAATATGATATGGCAAACGAGGGGCAGGTTACGGTGTATAACAAGATCACGTGTGGTATAACACTATTACGACACTACCATGATTTGTGTGGTGTTGCGTTTTAGTGCGACGTGAGTGGGCCAGTGTAATTACTGGTATAAAGGACATAACAGCTTACGTTACACGGTTGGCATCACTTTGCCAATATATAGCGTGAACATTGCCAACGTCTAAGGATCGACGAAACCACAATCAGTCTTGATTGCTTTCTCGATATCTATAAAATTAATATAAGTAATCGCTTATCGTATTTTTGTGGATAAAATTTAAATCTCTTGATTGGATTAAAAAAAATGTAACAGAGTTTTATATGAACGTTTACTTACATTTATTAATTCAATTACTTAAAAGTTCTGTATGCACTGTTTTCAGTTTTCTCTTTAAATGTTATTTCAGATAGTGCTTTAACGTATTTCACGTTATGGCATTAAGCAATAATGTTGATCGGCTAATGTGTAGAAATAGTTATTCCGTTTATTGCTTCGTCCAGTCATCTCCTCGGCTATTAAATTCGCCGGAATGTCAAATAAAACGTTGGAATCGATTTCACATAAACGATCGACGTGATCGGTTCGCAGATTATATGTAGTCTCATCTCATTTGACGTCTTTGAATCAGCTTCGTACATTGAATTTAACACGAAGAGGAGCAATATATGTATGTATTTATTGCATTATTATTATCTGTAATACGAGGAATCTACACTCGCAACTACAATTTCGTTACGAAACTATATAAAATATAAAAATGACTTTACACTAAGTAATACATATGTATGTATATTGATAAGAAAGTATGTTAAAATTAGTTTTATTTGATTCTCCTCATACATAGGGGAGCTTTAACTTACGGGTAAGTTGAAGCTTCTACCTATAAGTAGTCTATCTAAGAAACGTTGTATGGCTGTAGAGTATAAAGTACATATGTATATATTAGGTTTTATTTTTTTCTTCCGAATTTTAAACTGCTCTTCATACAAAACGGAATTATTTGATTTTCATTCAATTTATATTTGTTCTCGATACAATAATATGAGTATATTACTTGTTGATTTTCAGGAAAGGCAAATAAATTTTATTAACATTGCCATGTTATTTTAATTGTTGAAAAATCTTTTAACACTTCATACGTGTAGAATCTACCTTTTATACTGGTGGTAGATTTACATTATTCATTATTTTGTAAAAATATATAAGTGCTTGTTATTTAATAAAGCGCATATTCATATATTATTTTAGAAAGAAAAACGCGTACAGTATTTCATCTATTATTATTTCTTTGCTCCGTACTAACACTATAACTGTTTGGAGCAGTAGTAAGCCGAATGTACCACTATGAACATTTATCTATCAAATAAATCAAATAGTTGAAATTTAATGTTGGAGTTGTTTGTATTCATTTAAATTTATAATAGAATCAAAAGTTGAAAATATATTCATTTATGTAATATCCGTCATCCTAAATCTGTTACAATAATAAATATGTCAAAGATAATATTAAATGGCATTTATAAAGCTTAATAATTATGAACCAAGCTATTACATGTGAGAAGAACTTATGAAATTAAACTTAAAATGTTAAGAGTAGATAACATATTTTTCATAGCCTTCTCAAATTACATTTTGAATTTGTTTTTTTTTTTTTTTTAATAAATTTGATTAAAACCTATTTAATAACGGGGTAATATTATACAGAGCCAATTCCTCAATATTCTAAGCCGAAATTCAATTACAAGTTTTGGGCGTGAGTGACCATCAGATTAAGGGCAGACCCCAAGATCGAAATTAATTGGCTCATCCAGATATTGTACTAAAGAACCCTCATCTCTTAGGATTTATGTTGCATCAAACGACGTGAATATCACTGGTCGAAACTTTGCTTACTATTAAAATTTAACGTTTTCCAAACTTAAACTTACGAAAGACCACAATTTCTGTGTAAAATTTCACACTTTATGTGATTGATTCCCATTTAATCATGTACTATAAGTTTTATTCACTTTAGAATTGAAATGAGAACGTTGGACTTTTTTTTACAGGTTCAATTTAATGATTTTTTTTTTATGTTAGAGGAGGCCTAATACGTGTAGGAAACTAACCTAATGGATACTGACTATCACCACCCATGGGCAACTGCAACACCAGGAGGCTTGCAAGTGCGTTGCTGGCCTTTATGAGAAGATACGTTCATGCTGTAGATACATATGTATGTTTTGATTGAATGATATAATCATAGTCTGTTGCTAAAGTATTATTCCCGTACACGTTTCATAATTCCTGGTGAATAACAAATAACGCAAAAATCTACTCGTGACTATGCGATAAACATAATGAAAATTCCTATGGCTATTATTAGCTTTAAGACCGCTCCTTGTACTGAACAATAATTTCCTCTAATCACTTCCACGTCTACCAATCCACACTGGAGCAGCGTAGGAATATTCCAAACTTCTAATCAAAAAGAACAGCCTTTAATCCAGCCGTAGGACATTTATAAGCTTTTAATTGTTTTTTGTGGAAATCATTTTTTTGTGGAGATATAAATAAAATACTTGCTTTATTTCGTAAAAATTCCTCAATTATATTCGCAATAGATGAAAATAAAAATATTATATATCTACGACCCGAGAGCCCTATATATCTACGAATCGAGACCCTATTACTGAGACTCCGGCGTCCGTTCGTCTGTCACTTGATTTTTTTGTTTTTATAGATAATGGTAACGAAAATTTCTCGCACTCGCACTTTGTCGATTTTTAAATATTATTTTTAATTTGTGCTTGTCAAATTTCACAAACAAGTAATAAAAAAAAATGACATATGTATAATTTTTTTATTAAATATATAAAAACTCTTTTTGAAATGCTTTTTTACTTTGTCGGAAATTCTCATTGGTATATAAAGGTAATTAAGATAACGTCTGTAGTATATGTGATACACACATGTATTAAAGTCAATAATTGAGAACAACAAGATTAAATTATCATAAATGATATCATAGAGTGTGGAGTTCATGGCGTACGCTGCATTATACAAGTAACAATAACAATACGATCACGTTGATCATAACAATACGAATACCTACTTTACATTATCAACTATGCAAACTTGACGTTCGTTGTAAATATAAGTTAAGAATATCTAGTTACTTGATATAATATTGGACACAATAAATATTTATTTTTTCAGTTAATTATTAATAAAATATCTTTATTAACATAAGAATTAATAATATTAAATGCTTAAATATACATTAATATGAATTAAAAATAGTTACTCTACAAATTTTGACCGCGTGGATTGCTGGCTAGAATGCTAGCAGCATTTCCCCGTTAAATCGCAATTCCAAATTTTATATACATAGTTAATACTACTTGTCACCCGCGGCTTCACTTGCGTTTTAAGGGCTTGCTAGTCAAGTGCTAAGCAAAAAACGTAGCCTATCTTCTTTCTAGGAGTTCAAATTTGCTTCATACCAAATTTCATCAAATTTGGTTCAGTGGTTCACATTTATAATATTACGATAGATTGATTCAGATGTAAGTTAGAAAAGATTTCCTACGGCGTAAAATACCTTCGAACGACCTGTAATTGCACAGTAAGATAACGTGGTGTTTAACGAACTAAAATTACTAGTATTAGTGTTCTTAATTGAAGTAATAAAATTCTTAATTTATCATAAATACAATTATTATATACTATTAGAGTTAATTCTTAAGCCACTACGTAAACAATTAACGTAGATGCTATCATGCGGCATCCATTACTCACTTCTGTCGTAGGCAACTTCGAATTTTTCATTTTACTAGCCTCATAACAAAAAATGGTGTTAATATTGTAGCAAAGTTGTGGCTTATAAATCTTCGAAAATATAATTCATACTGTAATTTTGTTATAATTATTGCTGTTTCTATTTTAATTGTAAATATAAAACCAAATAATATTCTTCATACAAATACACTCATAAAAATACTTTTGATTTTTCATTTAAAATTCAAATTCATGACATGAGTATGTAATTCAATGTAAAGATACCACATATGCGGATTGTAACAAGTACGGGCAAGATCTTTATAGATACATAATTACACTAATATTATATAATATTTCCACTAACATTGCTGGATATGTAAATACGTGAAAATAGATATCAATTAATCTATTATATTAAAGATGACATAAATTTCCTAAGAGGCATGGTCGAATAATGTTCGATAATGGAACGCGTGCTTCATACTCTTAAGTCTTAGTAACGTCCACGCTTACATGACAGTCAGTTACTGTGTCTCATAGACGCCACTATTAATATGGCCCATAACAAATTCTGACTGCGTTTACTTGCCTGCATTGCATGTCTGGCATGCGAAATGAAAGGATTTGCACGGGAAACCCACAGCATTTTTAATTTTGTACCTACCTACTTAGAGAATAAAATTTTACAGTATAATTGGGTTTTCTAATAAAATATATACACAAATTGAATCAATTTTTTTGTCGCTTGATGTAAATTGTTTGGGTTTTGTTAGGTACATTTTTTAGAAATTTTTATATTTGCGTTACAATTTATTTATAAAAAATGTCACATGTTCTTCTATCATTAACATTGTAAACTTGTATATTTTTAATATAAAAAATGTTTTGATTATTGAAATTACGTCTGTAAAATTCACGAGTTTTTCAGGGCGTTAGATTCACGAGTCAAGTGGCACATCTGTTACCGGTTCGCGTCGCTCCTCCGACTTGTAATAATAGAATTAACGGGCTGGTTATGAACAAACGGCGTCTTCATTTCCAGTAGCCCGTTTATTCGCCCTTTGCCCTATTTCACTGCCACTCCATTTCACTGAATGAAATAATGGACTCATTTGGAAGGTCTCCTCGTTGTCTAGGGAATATTACGGAGTTATGATGAGACCTCATCTGAGGGAAAATCTTTGTATCATTCAAAGTTGATCGATCAAAATTTTCATATTTTTCAAACTCAATATTATCATATGTTTTAAAAGTTCTACATTTTTATAATCACATTAAGCCTATCATAACCACGTAAAGCTTCATTCTTCATTTGTTTTTATTAATATATAAATTGGAGTTGTTTGTGTTAAATGTGCTGTTGAACTTTTAAAATAATTCACAAAAGCTTAACAAATATTGTGTTTCAAAGTTTATATATAAGTTAAAATTATTTGTAGGTATTTCTGCCGATACTGAAGACATATATGTATATTCATTATGTATCTCCCTATTTCAAATAATGGGTAAGGCTATCTAATGCAATTAATTAACACCGAGATGAAACTACATACTACTCGCACAATATCGCCTTTCTAGCGGTGAATATCCCAAGCGGTTATCTTAGCAATATTTCACTTAAAAGAGAACACGAAACAATATTAAGTCTTTGAAGTAAAAATTGAGTTAGGAGAAGTATCTTGTAAAACTTTTTGTAAAACATTAATTGTAGCAGAAAATTAAGGAGACGTCTGATCCGGAGAAGCGTAAAACGAAAAAAATCACTGAAACGAAACGTGACTGTTTTATTTTTGAAAACATGCTCTATCAAATATTTTTTATAAATTGCAAATTTCTACGAAATAGGTTCCAACATTTTTTTGTTAATGGGAATCGATTCATATACTACTGAAACAATAAATCGTTTTTAAGAAATATTTTATATTAATTTAAGACTGTTTTTATTACATATTATTAAAACTTATATTTAACTACACCTATGAGTATTGAACGTCATATTTCACAACAAACGCAAAAGTTTAAATTGTTTTAAACCAGTTTCGCCGTTAAACGATTAATTTGAAATTTGGTACACTTTTAATGCTGTCGGTTTTACACTGACATTACAATGAACTGTTCTAAATTTAAATTGATTTCTTATTTGAAATGTCACGACGTAATTAAAAAATTAAAAACTTGATACGTAGATACAATTTTCTTTACACGTATATTATTAATTAATTTGAGCAAAAGACAATTTTATTTTTAGAATTTTTCGGTACTAATATTAAATCTTATAACGAAGATTATTTTTATAAAAAACAAATAGACATGTACATTTATCAGAACATGAGAAAGTGTCACGGAAACGCTGGACACTATCTAGAAAATAAAATATTTACTTTTCGAAACCCGAGGGTGAGTAATTATTCTTGTATTCAGTTTAGTACAAAATATATTTCTATAAAATGAAGTTTTAAGTTAGCTTCATAATATAACGTTATTCTTAAAACAAAATTCTATAAGCGTATTATAAACTTTTGATTTTGTTCTATTTTATTAATTATTAATTAAAATATACCTAGGTACTTATTTTTGGTACGTTGTCTTTGATTGAAATGTGTTCAGTAATTGTATTGTGTGAAAGTCACAGTCGTTTGAAAATAATTAATTTTATTAATAGAAATTATATTTAACGACATTAAAGTTCTTATAAGATAGCTTCTGAGGGCGTATCATGGAATATATGCATACTTTTATATAGCAATTATTTTGGTAGAATATTATGTTATACAAATAGCATTGCAATCGATTGATTGTTGATGTCTTTTGAATTTGTTCGTATAATAAATACAATCAATGATCTATCGCACTAATATATTGCCAAACTTATTTCGTTTCACCACACTCATGACTGATTTTCCTCTATTCGTTACAAAAGAGCCAGAGTTTGCAAGCCGACAAATGGAACTTACGGCGTTTGTGTTTCAAATAATGTAGTTGATTTTGTTTTCTTCTTAAATTAACATATGGATATGAATTGTCTCATTCAACGATTCAGAGTATACAAGTTTGATTAAAACAAACGTTTCGAAATTATATTTTTTAAATACTTAAATTTTATTAAGTACCTATTGAAACCTATTATTGTGACATCATGTTTTATTCGAATAGTATTCTTGTATTTGAATCAAATTTGCCTATCATTAATAACACGTAATCTGCGCTAAACATGGGTATCTTTGGGCATACAGACCGCGTCCGTTTGTTTGTTGTCGATGTCCAGCTATAAATCACAGACCCTCGTCCTATACACAATGGACATGGAGTCAAAACGTCAGCCTTCAAGCTGGGCTACCAAGCTAACTAGGGGTTCAATGGGTGTGTTTATAATAATAGTTACATTTGTTTATTTTGCTACTATTAAAGTAATTAATAAATTATGTATTACAGCTAATAATGAATAATCGTAATAAGAGTATGATAAGCACAAAGATCTTTATATACTAAATGAAAGAAAAAATAACACAGCGATCCGTTTCTCTAAGATTTAAAAGTTATTCCGTTAAGCTGGTGCAATATAGTGAATAAGATTGTACACATTTCAGTTTTATGTATAAATTTATTTCAATGGTCGAAAATTTAAACACGTATAAGTTATTATATATCAAATGATTATAGTAAATTAACTTATATTTACAGTAAACGTCTATAACAGAAAAATCGAGCACAATATGGTCTTGTTATTTTAAGTAGATGAACTATTTGATCGATGACTTCCCGTGGTCTAGAGACTTTTCTTCGGAGTTTTACTTAACGCTTCTAACTAGGCGGACAAACTTTGTACTGAAGGTTCTTAAGTGTTAATCGATCAATTCTGGTTAACGATCTTTGAGATCTAATTAAGCTATCGATTGATCTCTTGATATTTAATGTTCATGATGAACCTCGTAATTTAGTTACATACTTAATTTTATAGCTTAAAGATAATGCACAAAATATCTCCAACGCGATGCTCGCATAATATACATGTAAATACTTTCATGCGGTATTGTGAGGGGAATTTTACGTTAAACTATACTCATATATCCAGTAGCTGCATCGTTCACGGTTCATTAGCTATCAACGCGAGGGCGGCAAACCCACGGCGAGTGCACACAGCTTCTTGCTTCTCACAACTCATTAATATTGATATTTTACGTAATATTGTTCAAATCAGACTACTAGTACGGGTTAGAGCTTGTAAAAATGTTTTCATCAAATCGTTTTGTATTGTCTTTTATACGTCACTAGTTTTCGCTCTTAGCTTTGCTTGCAAGTGGGGAGGGGATGGGGGTTTGTGGAAGAAGTTTTAGCTGAAAAGTAACATTCGTTTTATTTTATACTAATTCATACAGCTGTTCTGGTTTAATTGATTAATATACACTCAATAATTCAGACTTTCAAATTTAATTATTAGTAAGATAAAGTAGATTTTTAGAAAAACAAAGGTTTTAGGGAAGAACGCTTTGAGTGCACAACGCTGCTTTTATGTTTAGTGAATACGTACATATGTGGCAGATTTTCATCTCTTAACTGAAGATTTTCTCAATATGTTGCATAAGATAAAACATTACCACAAATTTAGAACATGAATATTCTATGGTAAGCTAACATGGTTTGAACCTACAATTTTCAGTTAAGATTTACGTAATCACACCACTAGGGCATAGCGTTTCTCTTAAGAAATGCGAGTAAAACAAAACTGTCACAGTCGGCTTGCAAAATTTAATATGATTAATATTTTTCTCATATCACGCTTTCCGTTTTTGTTCATAATGAATGTCAGAAATCGTGTTGAATATACGAGAAGGGAAACAGTGATTGTAGGCATATGGGAGGCATTTTGCAGCCGTTATAAGCGTCAGTAAGCTACGTTATATCCGAGGCATTACAAAGGCTTAGTGGATATATTTTGTTACATTAACTTATTCTGAATTTAAAGCGATAGAACGATGACCGACTGGGGCGAGCAACCACTTTTATATTCCACTTAGTTAATTAAATGTATTATAGATAGCTTATGTTTATTCCAATTAAATCCGCACTAAACAAGATAAAGATGTGATTAAATTTACGCGTAAAATCACATACCTAAGGAATAAAAGTAATATTATATGTGACTTCAGTTACGACATATTATTTTTGTATAATCAGTATGAATAAATAACGTATATTAAATATTCCACTGCAGTGTACATTTTCTTTGAATTAAATTAAATTAATGAATACGAAATTTATAGTTAATTTATGAATTTATTATTATGAAAAATGTTTACATGTTATTGTTTTAATAGCGCAGCCAAAAATTATTCATTCAAATAAAATTAATTACTAGAACGCAACTGAAAAATTAATGTGAAGCTGATTTTTCAACGAAGCGGCCATTATCCGTATTTATTATATTCATATAAAAATATTTATTTTATTTGCAAAATATATTTTGTATAGCCGGCCAGCATTTCTATACAATATTATCGTGTAGACAATATTAATATGAAACCGTTTTGAGTTTGCCACCATGTTGGTACTGCGATGCTCTTTTGACAGTGCTTTCAATTTGTTGAAAAAGGTTTAGTATACTATTTACTCAGGTTATATGTAGGTATATATAGGTTGATGTTTAGTATCGTTCTAATAATGAAAATTATGAAAATGAAACTTCAAGTTTCTCTGAATTTTGTAATAAATAATGTTTATAATACTAATAATATTGTATTGATCTTTTAATAGTATTTGTACATTTATATCCCGAACAATGTGAATCATGAACGTATCTCTTGAACGATTTTTAACTGAAGATACTATTGTTATTTGTGTATTTGTGAATCGTCGCTATGAGAAAAATTATTTAACGTCAATATTATTTCATAACTACAACATTTATTGTACCAATTGAAATAAGTGGTAATAACATAATGTATTTTTTATTTAGATTTATTATGATTATATTTAAACATTAATAGAAAACTTCCTACCAACAATGTGATATATAGCATAAACGAAAATATTTTATTTGACATTCAATCTATTTCTTCTAATACATCTGACCTAAAATAATTTTCATAGTTATAATACTTGAACACTTTAATAAATAAATACTAAACTACATTAATTTATTGGACTATTTAGACGAAAAACGGTTGTGATTTGGTTTTTCGTCGAAACAGTCTGTAATAATAGTGGCCAAAAATAAAATTTAAAAACAGTAAAAAAAAAAAAAATTAAATGAAATCAAACAAACGAGGAAATTGAATAACATCAAAAAAAAAATTACACTGTTTATTTTAATAATAGATTTATTTAGGAGGCGTATTATGAAGGAGCATTTGTCGAGCAGAATTAAGCTTTAGTAACTAGTGATTAAAACACTTTTTCTCGACAATGTACGAAGGTTATTATTAAATAAAATAAGTGATTGATTTACGAGCATTGCAGTAATATTAAGAATGACAGTGTAGTATAACAATAATGTTATTTTTTGCATACCGTAATAGAGTGCGCACCAGCAATGGAAGTTGCAGCAGTTTTCAATCCTGTAGTCGCGAATGGCACTACCTCGTACGCTATACATTAGTCTTTTCAACGTTCACCGGTTAATGAAAATTTCAATTTTCTCGGCCCATTCATGTATGAATAAATCATTCATGTCGGACCATAATATCCAAATATATTTTGTGGTAAGAAAATAAAGCTATTTCGAAATATGAATAATAGCTTTGCGAGAAAGGTTTTTACAAGTCAAATAAATTGCGGCAGCACAATGTTTTCTCGTCTGTGTAAGTAAAAATCCCAAACTATTGGAAGACTGCCTAGTCACATCCACTTCCCTAGAAAGGAAACCGCGAAGATTTCACTAAATACGGTCATTATCTTGTTCTTTAAATAATGGAGTCTATTATTAAGACCACCTCCTGCGGTACCTAGAAGAGGAGTAGCTGTTTAGGGACTCTCACTACGTTTCTGTCAGGGTTGTTCGGGTGGTGATCTTCTAATTTATCTGAAGCAGATAAAAGCAACTTTGCAAATTTTTGGCCCTTTCTTCTGATTAGACATATTATAGGCAATATAAAAATGCAACAGGCATTGGCAGATAATTTAAGGAGACCAATGCTTTTTGGCAATTTAGAGCATCGAAGTCGTTAATAATAGTTTTTTTTAAGTAGGCGACAAACGAGCAGGGGGCTCGCCTGGTGGTTCAAGGTCGAACTGGTAGGAGCTTTAGTAACAGTGGCTCAAATCGTTGAAGAATAAGCCCTTTTAGACCTTCTTGAGCCATTGGCTTTTCGTGGGGATTTTAGATCATGTGTATCTTCTATCGTAAGTTTCACTAGTAGTATTTAGAGGAATTTTTATTGCGGATTAAACGTGTCCGCTAAATTTTATCATTGGACATTGCGACATAATTTGAAACTCATCTACATCACCTTGATTTCAAAATATTACCTCTAACAATTAATCTGTGGAACCAGCTTTCATTGCCAGTTTTTCTGAACCGATACAACTCGGCTACCTTCAAGAAACGAATTAGACTTCAAGATTTTGTGGTTCCAGGTATCCATGGCCAAAATCTATGGTATAAGACAGCAGTATCAAAAATTATATTTGCATAAAAGTGACCTAAACTAATTAACCAAAAAAATGCGTTTTAATATTCGTTTTGTATCTAAAGCGCTTAGAAGAGAGACGTAATTAAATGAAAAAGAAATTAATCGAATAATATTTAACCTCATGAAAGTTAGAAGTACCCGTCAAAGGTGTTCCAACATAATTACGGGTTAGGGCTGCCAATGATTTCTCACTTACTCAGGGCTGGTGCGATTAAACGATTCAATTTGCGAAGTGCCAGCCGTTAAATAAAGCCTTTGGAATCTATTTTCCGTTGCACAGAAGTGAAATGGAGCATTGAATAAAGGAAAAAAATTGAATTGATATTTGAAAATATGAAATCCGAAAAATAATACAGTGAAAATATTTTATTTGAACATTTTGTTGCAAGTAAGCAGTGTGCAATTAAGCCAATTAGGAACGCTTAACTGACTTTCTTTTTAAAACCATTTATCTACTGGCCACAGAAGCTGTATTCAGACAAACCACGTCCTAAAATATCAAGTATTTGTTTGATCCATGAAAAGGATTGAAAACAATATGTTATCTACTTCAAAATCCTGAATAAACATTACTGCCAAGTGATTGCATGAATAGAATCTATATTAATAGAAGCCTTGCATTGAAAATCTTTAAATTGAGTTTGCCCCATTTTTATTAAATGCATATAGAAAGATATTTAAATATATCTTCATTTATAAACTTTTGAAATGATATGAGTAGGAAAATATGTCTGAAAAACAAGAAGATATGTATGTATAAATTGCTTGTATTTTTGATAAAATTTGGTAGTTTTATATATAGTATTATTTTTATCGTGTATATATGTATAATTATGAAATTTTATTTACATCTAGATACAAGTATAGTTTATTTAAGACTGTCTCCATAATCATACGTTGAAAGTCAATATTTCTTTTGTATTAGGTCCATGATAATTGCATTTTTAGCGCCAATATCTATCAAATCATTTACGAAACCCAAATCAACAAAATGTTTGTCTTTATCAAGCGTACAGTAAACAAAACAAGTAAAAAAATATGCGAGCCGAAAATAAATGATTGCGTACAATAATGTCGGATGTCGGTCACCGGCCGATAGGGCCGAACATTTTTCAAATCTCCAACCCTTTATTCAATATTTTTCTTTTGCTGTAATATTTTTGTGACCATTGGACTTGAGGCGTGACATTGTTGTAACTTTGAGGTTGTTTTTTTAATTACAATAAAAAAGTCTTTTCAATTCGTCTTTTCTATTGGTTAAGGCTTTATAATAAAATGGCCCCTCCACGTAGGAAAAATCATAGCTAGCGTTGTAGGCCCTTCGCGTTGGGATTTGCGTCGCTATGCATTTTTATTTCAGACCACACACACTGCAATTAATTTTGTATAAATAACCAACTTGGATATGCTATTATTTTGTTTGTGTTTCCTGCTTTTGAACTTGTATGGATTGTTTTTATATCCCACGAAATCATAAACGATTTAGTTTTGTTTAATTATTCTATAATGTTATATTTTACAAAATTAAATTATACATCAATAAAAAAACAGTAATTACTGAAACAGTCAAAACTGTATTTATGGTTAATTATTGAAGTGAAGCTTTATTTTATGAATACTTCTGTAAATGATTACCGCTCATCATTGGATTTATTTGTGTTTAATTTTATTGCGTTTAATTTCCATAATTATTAGTTTCTCGGTCAGCCATGCCATGCCGTATTTTATAATTATAATAATAAGTTGTATTTATTCTGAGGTATTTAATATTAATATGTATATGGATAAACGAAATAAAACCTTACGCGAATTATTATTGTTGAATTGGTATTCTATTTCTGATTGTTTTCTTTACACGGACCATTAAACCTAAGTGTTCAGGGATTTATAAATACGAAAACGTTTTAAAAAAATTCTTATTTTTTTATGTATTTTAGTTCCATCAACATAATATTATTTAGACTTGGCAATGATTTCTTGGTGGCTTCGTGTTGGTGCAATTAAGCGATTTCGAAGTGCCAGTGTTTGAATGCGGAGAATAAAAAGCGAACGCTTTATAGCAGTCTCATTATTTCAGCCATTTTTCCAATTCAATATCTATTTAATGGCTTTTTTTTCTAAAATATTAATAAAAATATGGAATAATATTCTGGTAAATATCTGAAAATTTATAACGTGAATGTTATGACAAGACATTAATGATTTCTTTATTTTGTAATAATATATATTTTTTAATGATAGTAATTATATTTTAATACGAAAAGTTAGAAAAAGTAAAGTAGTGAAGACGTCTTATATCTAGTACCTTTATAGTTCATTATTCAATATACGAAATGATATACTTGAATGTGAAAGAATACAATTGGTTAATTTTATAAAATAACTATTTAGACAACATAGGTATTCTATTGTTATTTACATCTACCACCATTCAAATTGTCATGCAATCGCCCATTATATAATACTCGTTAAAATCAACATGGTGAAACGGTAACCCTCTTCAGTTATGCTGGAAGTTGCGCGTAACGAAAGAGTTTTATCATCTGGTTTATCGAAGAATGCTCGTTATAAGTGTTTTGTAGGTTAATGATGATAACATTTATTTTTTACTGGAATCTTTTTTTTATTTACTGCCACAATTTTCATTTCATTAAAAAATACATGAAGAATTTTAAAATGATCAGTAACATAATAAACATTATATAAATATTAGTTTTGTATTTCGAAATCGAATAGTAATGAAAACGGGTAAAATGGGTTTAAAATTGTAGTGATAAATAGCTTAGTGTGGTATCGATTTAGTCGAGACAATAAAGGCCACTGCACTGAGATTGGTCTTCGTTACATATTAATGGAAATAGCGGTTCTTGTTCGTGTTCAAGCTTACGGTACTTGGGAGAACTGATCCTTACAAAAGGTGCAATATCGGGGCATATATTGGCTTTCATTATAACTTTATTTCGAAATTGTTCAATGTATAAAATTATTTCGTTATATTTAAGGGTATGTATGTATTTGATAAATGGCTGAACGACTCCTAGGTGTAGCGGTTAGCTTATTCAGAGTTCCGGGGTTTTTATACTGGGTCGGGTCAGTAAAATATAAAAAATGGGTTTTTCCGTCACATTACCAGTAACATACATAAAATTTAAAGTATGTATATTCTAATGCTCCGTAAAGCACGTAGTTTGGTTTTATTTTTGAACGTCAATGTTGTTTACACTTGATGTATCACCTCGTTACCTATATTGAATATTATTTTTAAATGTTAAGTGATAAGTCGATGGCTTTTACAATAAATAAATTATATAAGTAAATAAATAAGCCATCCGGGCTCGACCTGAGCCTCGCTCGGTTGTAGCGTCACATCGGATTAGGAGCGTGAAGGACTAGCGATTGCAGTTCTGTTTGCGGAAACACTTGTGAATTAAAGTATGTTCCGCACAGCTGTCTAGACCCTTGAGAATGGCTGAAATGTGGCTGAATCGTGATTGATTGTTGTCAAGATTATGTCATCATTATCTTATTAGCTGATAGGATTGGTACAATAGAAAGTAATTATGAATACTAAAGCAGAGTAAAAATAAATTAAGCTGGATAAATAATTAATGTTTTAATTTATTACAAATTTTCTTAATAAACAAAGTTCAGTTATATTAAGTAAGGTAAACAAAGGGGGAGACTTATCGAGGCAAATCGTTCAATCTCAAGAGAGTTTCACGCATCAAAGGTGTTTCCACATAATTACGAGTGCTAGGGCTGCCAACATTTCTGGCTTGTGTGGGACAAGCAGATTACAGCAATTACGGGATCCAATTTAGCAATATTTGCCAATAAATAAAAAAATAAACATCCAAAATTTTCACTTACCGAGATTTAAGAAATCGATTAGAGAAAAATACGAAATGTAATCAGAGATATTGGTTGAATTAAATTGGAATTACTTTAGGTTTTTATCTAAGCAGAAATCCAGTTATTCCAGCCTCGAATGAAATTCTTTTAATCTTGGGAAATAAACCTTAGTACAATTAAGTCAATCACGCCTGTTTAACTCGATTTCCTTTTAAGAAACCTATTACAGGCCGCAGGGACCATTTCGAGAAGAGCAACGAGCTAAATTGCTCCGAGGTGGAGCCAGTCAATTTAAATGTTAAAGAAGTTTCATTTAAAAAATTGACAATGCAAATTTTGTATCCGTATACATTCCTTTGTGCTAAGACTGAAGACGTAAGGAGTTATTAAAGCATACTTTATTTTTATACTGATAAATTTAAAGAGAGTTTTATTTTTTTGCTGAAAGGTTGTTATGATATTGAGAATAAATTAATTAGTTCACCCTATCAGACATATTTTTGACATTAGTTCCATTCCATCGATCGCAGAAGAATATGGTGGAAGAAGCTCCAAGACTTTATCTTTAACAAGAACAGTTGCCTAGAAGAAGGACGTTCAGGGTTAAGTATATAATATAATTTTATATTACGTTTTAGTGTTGGTAGTAACATAAATGTAAAACGATCGCATGAATTATTTAAATCAAAAAGTAGAGGGCTTAGAGCGGATCAGAATGATTCCAATGAATGCTCCAATATTATTATATGTACAACCAATTTATACATTTTGGTATTCATTTTTGCCAACGATTTTCTCAAGATGCTTTCCTTGGCCATATAAAAAAATTAAGTAGGTAAAACAAATCAAATAAAATGAAAATAAACTTTATTCAAGTAGGCATTTGTAAGCACTTTTGAATCGTCATTTAACAAACTATATTAAGTGAAGCTACCACTTCTTCGGATGAAGATGTGTGTATGATGACTGTATCAAGAATTTCTGTAATGCAACTTAGTAATTTCTGTTTTGCAACATTTAAAATACAAAGTTTTTTTTATGGTATCGGTTGGCGAGCGAGCATATGGGCCACCTGATGGTAAGTGGTCACCATCGC
The DNA here is from genome assembly GCF_905220365.1 of Vanessa cardui. Taxonomy (NCBI): domain Eukaryota; kingdom Metazoa; phylum Arthropoda; class Insecta; order Lepidoptera; family Nymphalidae; genus Vanessa; species Vanessa cardui. Next base: position 8,746,422 of record NC_061136.1, read on the forward strand.
CCATAGATAATGACGCTGGAAGAAATATTAACTATTCCTTACATCGTCAATGTGCCACCAACCATGAGAACTAAGATATTATGTCCATTGTGCCTGTAGTTACACTTGCTCACTCACCCTTCAGACAGGAACACAACAATACTGAGTACTATTATTTGAGGTAGAATAACTGATGATTGGGTGGTACCTACCCAGACGGGCTTGGACAAAGCCCTACCACCAAGAATTTTACATACAATTGTATTTAAGTTAAATACAATTGTGTGTAAAATATTCTTCTTGGAAGACAAAAAGTATTAGTTTTATGCTTTTTTATCATCTGTATAATCTAGTATTGAATAATATGCTTTTAATGTATTGTTACAAATATAACATTTGAATCTATTCATCTTAAATCTGGCCATAGTCGGTTAAATTTCGCTCCTCTAGAACGGGCTAGTATTCGCCCTTTAATATTTTTTTACATAAATTGTAAATCATAAATATGCTACATTTATTATCTATATCGAAGCGTCAAAAAGTTGAATTAAGATTTATTTATTTTTTATCGTACGTACTGGCGACGTGAGTATGACGTACCTAATACACATGACAGCGAAAAAAGGGATACTTCAAAGGATATCGGAAGAAAGAATACGAACGTGAACGACTGGACTTATATTTTGAGTATCATCGTGTCTGATAACGAGCTGATTCCTAACTCCTCGTTGTACAAACAAAAAATAAATAGATTTGAATTACATAGTTTCTTAGTAATTGTGTTAATTAATTAAAGCTAGTAATGTAAACATTTCAACTAAATGCGCTAGTATATATAGTAATTAGTAAAGGAATGGATTAGTTCGAGTACTCTCAATAACACCCACTTAATTTTTGTTGAAGAAACCGTCGTCATTTTTTCAGCCAACAATATTTTTTCAATTTAAGTGCTTCCTATATAAAAAAATTATTAAATATCTAGAATATTTAGTAAAGGTTTTTTTTTGGGTTTACAAATATTTTTATTACACCAACCTCTTAACTTCGGGAGACTTGATCCTTATTAAAACAGTATAGAGTAGGTAGCATAGATAAAAAAGTAGAAATTGATATTTTTCTTGCTTACCATACAAATTCTTTGACCATACCATATTATACTCTATACTTGGTGGTAGGGCTTTGTGCAAGCCCGTCTGGGTAGGTACAACCCACTCATCAGTTATTCTACCGCCAAATAACAGTACTCAGTATTGTTGTGTTCCGGTTTGAAGGGTGAGTGAGCCAGTGTAACTACAGGCACAAGGGACATAACATCCTAGTTCCGAAGGTTGGTGGCACATAGACGATGTGAGAAATAGTTAATATTTCTTACAGCGTCATGGTCTATGGGTGATAAATGTGAAAGTAACTCTGTCTATATATCATTCTTTCCAATACCAAATCAATGAACAGAATTTTACGAAATTTAGTATGTAGCAGGCTTGAACTACAAGGAAAAACATAGCCAACTCTTTTTCCTAACACGTGACAATTGACCCCATAAAACGCGAGCGAAGCCGCAGGGGACTACTAGTAACTAAGGTTAAAGAAATTGTAACTATTGTTACTATTAATAAATGTTAAAGAAAATGTCTTTAAAATTAATCGGTAATATTACGATCGTCTTCATTAAGCTAAACCGATTGAAGTGGTCATGCAGCCCTATCTCAAACATGTATTATACTGAATATGTCTTAATTTACCTAATGTGTAATCAAATATCTATAATATGTAAGTGATAGGTATGATTATATATAAGCTGTATATTAAAATAGAAGGAAATATAGATTGAATTACAGTATGTAATATATTCTACGTGTAATTTGAAGAGTGTGATGAGATGATGTGATATGTAAGTCCGTAAAGGAAACATACAACTGAAAACTAAGTATGAAATCATACACCATTATCATCTTTATCATTACATAGTATAAAACAAAGTCGCATAACGCTGTCTGTCCCTATGTATGCTTAAATCTTGAAATAAAATTACGCCACGGAATTTAATGCAGTTTTTTTAATAGATGGTGTGATTCGGGAGGTAGGTTTTTATATATAATACATGGACAATACAGTAAAGAAACACTGATAATTTTTGAAGTTTGTAATGTGATGTCGTAAATATACAAATTCTGTAATATATCGTATTGGTATCAGTATTGCACCCGTACGAAGCCGGGGTGGATCGATAGTATGATTGTCAGTCATAAATGTGTATTCAATAAAGGTGCAGTAATACACATTAATAATAATAATTGACTTTTAAAAATGATTGTAAATTTTACTTCGTAATACAAGCTTGCGCTAGGCCGTCTAAATATTACTCATCCCGTTATATTCTAACTAGTAATAGCTAAGTTTTGTTGTATTTCAGTCTAAAGGCTGCGTGCGATAGTACACACAATACTAAAAACATAACATCTTAGCTCCCAAGGTTGGTGGCGCATTATATGTATATACGGTGTATACAGTCTCGGCGGTAGTCTGAATTTAAATACAAGTATGTAAATTCACATCTCTTTTATTTTCAATATACATATATATACTTATTGAACCTATAAGTAGCTTATATACTATTTTTTCGTCAATGATGTATGGAGACCGATGCTTGAAATAAATATTATATCATTATATATGAAAAATGGTGTTATTCATTTTATTATTTACATGATAATGTACACTCAACTTATTTTTTAGTAGCGTTACGTCAGTATTAAAAGTTCTGTTAAAAAAGAAATAAAGGTATACAAAAAAACCTTTATATATAACAGATGTTCCTATGATTTCGTTAAAAGGTTTCCAACCTTCGCAAGTTCGTTTAAGATCAGTATCATCACGTCAGATACAGTCATGAGAAATTGATTTCAGGGTTCAGCTTTAAATCTTAAAAAAAAAATCAATTGAAAAACTGTATCTAAGAATATATTTATTACCAAAAATATTTTCTATTGTTAGGCTATATATCTCATATATACCTCGCTGTTCGTTTTTATTACCAACTAGCGACTAGCCCCGGCTTCGCACGCGTATAATAATGATACTAAATATACTTCAGAATTTGTTTATTTACGACATCAGCTTACGAACTTCCAAAATTATCAATGCATCTTTTTTTTCGAATTAGGTGGCGGACGAGCCATTGGGCCACCTGATGGTAAGTGGTCATCATCACCTTATAAAATAAAAAAAAATTAATAATATTTAATATTATTAATTTTTTTTATTATTAATTTTTTATTTTTATTATTATTAATTTTTTATTAAAAAAATTAAAAATATATTTAATTAACTGGTCTTATATTTTAGCAGCAGTATTGCAATTTAGGACTATTTAAAAAAAATAAAATAAAATGAAGCTCTCAAAAATATGATTTTACAAGAAATAATTGGATATAATGTCACACGATAAGATATTATGTTACTGGCAAAATATATCATGGGTCATATAATACTACATCGGTAGTCTGTTTGAGGATAGGCGGAGTGGTCACAAGGCGTGAAACGTATTCCGTATACCCCTGAGAAGTCAGGCGCGCGACTAATCGATAGTAATTTAGATAACGACTGACGTAAAAAAAATACGAAGACACAACTTTGTACTTACGAAAAAAAATTGTCTTAAAATTATTTTTTTGTTGTCTTAATGACGCTGTAAGAAATATTAACTATTCCTTACATCGTCAATGCGCCACTAACCTTGGGAACTAAGATGAAGTCCCTTGTGCCTGTAGTTACACTGGCCCATTCACCCTTCAAACCGGAACACAACAATACTGCGTACTGTTGTTTAGTGATAGAATATCTGATGAGTGGGTGGTACCTACCCAGGCGAGCTTGCACAAAGCCCTAACACCAAGAGCGGTAGAATATCTGATGAGTGGGTGGTACCTACCCAGGCGAAATCACGAATCTTTACTAAATTGTCCACATATTATATTCAAAAAGCTTCTTCTCGAATCACTCTATCCATTAAAAAAATCGCATCAAAATCCGTTTCGTAGTTTCAAAGATTTAAGCATACCTAGGGATATAGGGACAGAGAAAGCGACTTCGTTTTATACCATGCAATGGTTCAAAATTTCCTGCAATGTTTTTTATTATTAATTTTTTTTTATTCTATATCGTATAAATTTTAGTATATAAGGTTTAAAAAAATAAAAAACACAACTCATTTATCTGATATTAGTACTCTAAAATAAGCCTTTTTTTATAATTATTATCAAATTTAGATTACCTTTTTCTAGAGCGCTTTAGGCTGCTTTCATTTTTTACTTTTAGTGAACTGATTTAGCGCTGAAGCTAGGTTACGAATGTTACTGTATTGTATTTGTTTTTTATCGTGGTTGTAATTTATTAATTGTGTGTTTTTGTCAAATTTATTGACACACACACAGATACAAAACCCAAATATAATGTCTTAGTAGAATGTCGTGGCAGCAGTACCTACTTACTGTATGTATTTTACTTATTCTACCCTTAAACAGCACGACGGTATCTTTGTGTTCCGGTTTGCGTGTGACTGAGCCAAAGTCTCATAAATAAAAAAAAATGTTTTGGTAGAACTGTAAAACATAAAATAAATTTATAAAAAGCAATAACATTTTTAGAGTAATTGTATAGATATTTTCATAATGTCATATGCAAGCTTATAAATATTTTATTTAGAATACATAAATAACAAACACGGCTAGTACGTGACAAGAACCATCAAATTATAATACACTCCTGTTTATATGTTATCAAATTCCAAACTGAAACTAGCTAGTCATTTAAAATGTTTTGTTAGAATGAAACGGTCTTATTTTTTTGCAGCAGTATTGCAATTTGGGACTATTTAAAAAAATACATTTTTTTTATGGTATAGGTTGGCGGACTAGCATATGGGCCACCTGATGGTAAGTGGTCACCATCACGCATAGACAATGACGCTGTAAGAAATATTAACTATTCCTTACATCGTCAATGCGCCACCAACCTTGGGAACTAAGATGTAATGTCCCTTATGCCTGTAGTTACACTCGCTCACTCACCCTTCAAACCGGAACACAACAATACTGAGTACTGTTATTTGGCGGTAGAATAACTGATGAGTGGGTGGTACCTACCCAGACGGGCTTGCACAAAGCCCTATCACCAAGTAGATTAACTTTAATTAGCCATTTAAAATGAAGCTCTCTAAAATATGATTTTACAAGAAATATTTGGATACAATGTCACACGATAAGATATTATGTTACTGGCAAAATATATCATGGGTCATATAATACTACATCAGTAGTCTGTTTGAGGATAGGCGGAGTGGTCACAAGGCGTGAAACGTATTCCGTATACCCCTGAGAAGTCAGGCGCGCGACTAATCGATAGTAATTTAGATAACGACTGACGTAAAAAAAATACGAAGACACAACTTTGTACTTACGAAAAAAAAATTGTCTTAAAAATTATTTTTTTGTTGTCTTAAATTTTCGCGATTATTACACATTTAAATAAAACTAATTATAACGGATGAATCGCGTATATTAATTATTTTTAAACATCCCGACGTTTCGAGCACTTTGCAGTGTTCGTGGTTACGGGTAGACTCTAGTTCTACTTAATATACGCGATTCATCCGTTATAATTAGTTTTATTTAAATATTTTTTTGTTGTTCAAACTACTAACTCATATTCGTGTTATATGTTTTGAAGTCGATACATGAATAATTGACATTTATATAATTACGATATATAAGCGATAAAATCAGTCCTAGTCTCACCGCTTAGATGCTGTTTAGGACTTATGGCTTTACGGTGTTATCGCTTCTATATTTTTGCCTTTTATAGATACCTAAGCCTTGGTCCGTCTTAGTCTATGCGCAAACAATCGGGTCATTGGATCAGTATCTTTTCAGGCCGGAAAACGTAATGATGTGACGTTCGTGATCAAGGGTAAGTTGACCTTGCTTTCATGAATGTGTCAAAGAACTAAATAATATTAAATAAGTTAGTAGTCGACGTAGTCTTACATATATACTACTATTTTCTGATAAATAAAACTATTTTCAAATAAAATAAAATACACTTTGTTCGTTCAATTTTGACTTATTCCTTTCGTTGGTAACAATGCGGCGTGTAATATTTCACAGAATCAAGTGGATTAGAGTGTAAACACGAAGGAGACTGTCCAAATGTATTTACTTTATCTTATTAAGTTCTTGGTCAAAGCGTAAGCAAAAAAATATCCTTTGATTTTCATAAAAAATATCTTTATATTTCGTACTGTATTAGTAATTCAATAATAATTAAAAATATATTCTAAATGAAAACAACTGTATATTAAGCATGGCTTTATTTTATACACATGTATTTGGCAGTTCCATTTTGCAGCAATTACAAAACATTTTTATATCTATAAGGTCGGTTATCTCTAAGCTAACATTTACATACAATTATTTAAAATTTAATGAATAATAATTAGAATAATTTTATATAAACTTAAATGTACGCAACTGTGTGATCTTTAATATCACAATTGCTTGTACTTAAATTATACATTAAAATATATATTTATTTAAAAACATGAGCAATTGAAATAATAACGGCACTCACTAGTTAGGGTAGATATATTATTATTTAATTATTCATTTATTTATACAAAAACAGTAGGTACATAATTTCGTTGTAATATTTTATGTTTTTGATGGAACGGACATATTATATTTGTTCTAATTTGAACTACTAGTAAGCAATGGAATAGTATTATATGTATTGCTATAGAAATATAATATTTTCGTTGTAAAACATTGGTTTTGTAGGTAGGAAGTTAAAATATAATTTTTAAATAGCTTACTGGTTTATTCGTTTTAAAAAATTATACGCTAAATAAACCAACGTAAATACATTATATTAAATAAATCATTCAATTTGTCATTGCATAATAAGGGCGAGATCCGTTTTATAACGGGGCTTCTTAAACTGTGGGTCGCGAGTCCCTAGAGAACTCGTAATAAAATATGGGGGTCGCTGAGGATATTATAATTACTACGCTGCGATTTTGTCGGGAATTTCAGGTGGTTTAGTTGGCCTAGGAAATTATTTTAAGCTGCAAATGTATATGTTATCTTTGTTTATAAAGAGTTTCATGTTAATGTATGTTTGGTATTCTATAATAATGAATGTTTTATAAGTCTAGTAAAGTTGTAAGGAACGCACAAACAGTGTCGTAAATGTCGCAATACTGCGTGTTGTTTATGAATTTACATAAGTCACATCTTTGAGAACACATCTGAGCTCGAGGTAAATAAACAAAAATTTTGTAGATGAAATACTCAATGGCTTATATCAGGATTAAGCCTTCATTTTTTGATTAATTCTTTGTGTTCTATATAAAAGGCTAACACTAATTAGTTTTAATACAACTCATATAAATTTTCAGTTTTGATAAAGAAATTAACAAAATTCAATTGATAATGATCGACCAATTTTTATTTGAATTGCTTCTTTGATTCGTAATATAAAATTTCATTTTTACTCGTCATTAACGCCATGTGTAGAAAACTTATTTTCAAAATAATAAAAAATAGTATGAAATACAAGTATTGTTATATAATAATAGATAATAAATATACATACACTACACTTGTATTATAAAACGTACAAAATATTTTAAAATCCTAGATTCAATTGTATTTTTTTATAATATCCAAGAAAAGCAGCTGTTACAAGAATATAATCGTAAATAAAATTATCAATTACTTAGCGAAGCGAAATAATAAATTATTACTAAATTTTATGCTATTTACAGATTTCTTTGGTAATTTAAATAAGTATTTATATATTTTGATTTTTTATCACAAATTAAAAATAGCTGTACTTTAGCTGTAACTAGTCTTAATAATGCACATATTTTGTATTTAATTAGAAGTTGCACTGACTAATATTGATGTTTATATTATCATTTATATACGATCAACATTCACTTTTAAGTAACGTAATTATTTAAACAAGCGTATAATGTGTATCTACAAACAAAAAATCTTATATTATATAGTCTACTATCTCGTTATAAAATTAATATTTCCTTGCAAAAATGCGTAAAGTATAACAGTTTGGAATGTTGATCTGGAATAATTATTTATTGTCAGTTCAGCAAGAAATTAAATTCACTGTTCGAGAAATACATAAAAGTATTATATCTTATGATATATTATTTACATTCCTTATCATGTTATCAAGAACGTAATTGTAACGTAATATTTATAAGATGATAAAGCAGTAACGCATATAATAATTTCCCTAATTTCGGTTCTGTTGCTATATTTTCCTCTTCGTAGAAATCTGAAACAGATGAAAATATTTGGATATTTCTAGAAAGTAAGGATTATGAATTTTTGATTACAGCATTAATGCAAACTCGCCGTAAATTTTAAATCCGCTTGATGCGCTAATTAGTCATCGTAACGAGATGTAGGGGTTGAGTCTGAGATGAAAATATTAGCACTTTCGGTTTAGGACTATTAATTTTAAATTTAAAAGATTTTTACGAAACTCGTAACAATCAAATTATCCCTCCATTAAATTTTTTTTTGTTGGGACTTTATTTTTGTATAGTTTTATTAAAATTGTACGATTAAGTTAATTGTGTACATTATAATCGCTCAAAGAAAACATTTGATCAACGAAGCCTTAAAGTGAAGTATTCTGGTAAGTCGCTGCGGTGACCAAACCTGCGGTTTATTTATATCGATTTTTAACCCCTCGTTTCCATTGAACATCGCAAATATCAAGAATGTATTTAAAATATAAAATTAATTGAATGGTTTTAAAATATAGCCAATATTAAAAATAATGCCATAAATTAAAGAACGTTAAATTGACCACGTAAATTATATATTATATAACAGTTTTTTTTACTGGAAATTAATATTTACCAAAATCTCTTATTTGTTCACCGAAAGCTACACCTTGGAATGTAGAACTGACTGCGTCATTCGTTTGAACAATTTGAGGTTGACCTGTAAAAAACAAAGTTAGTCGTATTTCGTTTTAAAATTTGCTTTTATAATTGACGTTGGAAAACCAACCTTTTTTTCTGATCGTTTGATTATCCAATATAGATTTTTGCGTAGTTGTGAAAGCAGACGGGGGTGCTGGTATTTCTAAAAATAAACATAAAGTTAAGTACGCAGTCAATTTAAAATAAATTTCGAGTTAAAAAGGAGGGTTGAGTACCATCGAGTTTGATGATGCCGTCCGTTTCGCCCAACGAGTTCTTCGCAATACATTTATAACTGCCGAAATCTTCTTTGGTAATATTGCGAATCTTGAGCATCATAAATTTGTTGTAGCCGCTATCCACGGGAAACGCCTCGTATTTGCCACCTACAATTTCCATTTCTACTTAAATATAAAACCTGTGTACTTACTCCTAGATACTAGTGCAGTGAGCGTGTTTAATAGTTATGAGATAAATGGATTGTTAAGGAATAAATGGCGTGTGATCATGTAATAGGAGCTGGGGTACGAATCTCGTAAAGGGGTCGTCTGTGGTCTTAAAAGGTGCATTCAAATTTACTGTCCTTAGATTTATTATACTGGGGAACATTTAAACCGAAATGGCGCCAGGCTGGTTGGCTTGAAATTCACGCCGTCTGACATTGTTAAGACTATTGTCTTTGACTGTGCCGCAAATAACACGAACTTTATGTAATTTATATATTGAGAATTTAATTAGTTGCAGTATATCTAATAATGATTGAGAAATATTTATTTAAGCACACCTTCAACGTGTGCGAGAGTATTAAAGTGTACATCAGGGATGTTTAAAAAAACAAGCCGAGTTTCGAGAAGTTAATTTCCCTTGCAAACGCAGAATACCGTCGCCGGTGTAAAGTGAAAAGTTTGCCGGCAGACATGCGCCCAAACTATAGCCTTATATAAATTCGGAAAGTTTAGGTAACAAATGTACGAGTAAATTGGAATTAACATTTAATTAATCGATCATTCTATAAAAAAAATAAACAAACATAGAACGTTGATACCATTTTGAAAAAAATGTTTTTTTTTTTTTGCTTAAATTATCAACAACATTGTTAATTTTTTTTTCTCCATTATTCATTGAAGACTGACCGTCCTTAGTTTCCCTATCGTAAGGTATCTTGTTAAGACTTTCGTCTCAATTACGCGAAACAACAAAACAAAGATCGCAATCGCAAGCACCTTAGGGAGTTGATTAATCCAACCCAACTTTACTAGTTTACTCTTAATGGGTTACAAAGGTCAGATAGCAATCACTCTTTGTTAAAACTGCTTTAGTGTCATTTCGAAATAATCACAAGAAAAAAGACTTCAACATATTACAAACAATACATTATAATATGTATCGGATTTAATAATAACAAATTTAAGTTAAGCAAGAAGATATTACAGTTCTTTATTACGCGTATTTCTCTCGAAAGAGTAAAATCTGACTGAATTTCCATTTTATATGCTTTCTTTGCCAAAGCTCGTACCGATCGTGCCATAATATACTTCCTCCGCTTCGACATAAACTATTTTCATTATCAGCTCATAAATCAATGATGAATTGTGTGGTATTATATTTGACAGAGACACATGTTATTTAAGCTGACATGATGAATGTATTGCTGTGGCAGTTCTATTGTGTTCCAACTTTCACCGATTAGAACTACCGAAGTTTAGATTTAAATGTACTTATATAGCTGTAGATGTGTTGATAATATATTGTACTACGTTAGAATAAAGTGACTTCATGAGAATTACTGAAGTTGAAACACATGTTACCAATTGGGTTTCAGTAAAATATTTTATAATAGAGAACTGTTTTCGTTAATATTAAGAAAATATTTCATTACACTTTTATGGTGTTTAAGAGTTTTCATCTTTCGAAATTCCAAACGATAACATGAATTATTATATGAGTAATATAAGGTGCGTATTATGTCGGTAAAATTATTCTGTAAAGCAACAATTTCGTAAGATATGCAAACAAATCTCACCGGAAATGATCATATCTCCGCGGTCTGTGGTCCAATAGTTGATTGAGGAGGGAAACGCCTCGGTATGACATTCTAACGTCACGTCCTGGCCGATATATGCCCCTTCCAATTGATTTGGAATTGAAAGCATTGGAGGAACTGTTGCAGGAAGAAAACAAATAATTTATATTAGTACTTGAAATATTTTCGACTAATGTATATACGAGCCTTCTTATATTTTCCTAATAAATCCTTTAGAAACCAAGATTGCTGATTGCTTTAGAGCAATATTTAGTAATTTAATAGTATTTTAAAGGGTAAATTAGCCAGTGTCACTACAGACACAAGCGATATAATGTCTTAGTTCCCAAGGTTGGCGGAACATTAGCAAAAAGAAAATAAAATATGGCAATGATAATAAATTTGGGTGAGTTTGATCAATAACTATCAGGCGGCCCATAATATGCCGATTATCTTAAAAGTTATACATATATCTACCAAAAATATCGTTACAATTTACTTTGAAATATATTATCGTGTTTGTGTTTAATAAATCATTCTAGAATAATGGAATTGATTTTTTATAACTCTTATTTATTACTTCAATCAATTTTAATAATTAACAAACCTATTTATGATGATGATATCCATCAAGATTAGAGCTGCCCGGACTTTGGTGGATCAACGGCTTATCTATAATACTCACATTGAACCATAAGCATGATGCGTTTGCTAATCGATGGAGGTACGCCGTTGGACGCTATACACAGGTAGGCGCCCATGTGGAGTCGTGACACCTTTGTTATGGTTAAAGTTTCGCCGTCAACTACACCCACTAAAATAGAACATAAATTATATTATTAAAATTTTCAACTTATGATTAATATATTTATTTCAATTAGTACGGATTTTTTTTATCGGTCAACAACACATACATATATTACTTTGATCCCAATGTAAGTAGCTAAAGCACTTGTGTGTGTTAAATCTGAAGTAACAACGCTACCACAGCACCCAGACTCAAGAGAGAACTAATACTTTTTCTTCATCGCTTCGGCCGGGAATCGAACCCGGGACCACGGACTGGAGTATCCATGAAAACCGGTGTACACACCACTCGACCATGGAGGTCGTCAAAAATATATTAAAAGTAATAATGTTTTTTGAACTATTTTTGAAAAGTATTAGTGAATTGATATTACTGCACTTTTTTCGTTTTTAGAATAGAAATGAATATTTTGTACAAAAAGGCAGAACTTTAATTTTTCCAAAAAAAATGTTTACATACATTTGCTGACTAAACCTAAGGAGAAACATCTAATCAATGTACCTACCAGATTCGTGTAAATTATATACCTACCAAAAAATCTTCAATATCACGTGTCTATATTCTAAAGTGCACTCGTAAAAAGTATTTATATCTATTACACTTTATTAAAAACTATAGATATTGATTATAAATTAAAATTGTATTTACACTATATCATTTGACTTTATCATTCGACTTAGCACTATGGAATGAAACCAAATTACCCAATTTGAATATATAAGCTGTGGACATATTTTAATGGATATTTATTAATAAATGTATGACTTAAAACCAAGTTTAGTATTGGTTTATGAAAGTAATGTAATCTAAAAAAACTACTACAAATTTTCTTTTTTTAATTAATTTCATCCTTACGAACTGCTAATAGATATGACTAAAAATAATGTAGTCTTAAATTTTCGCGATGATTACACATTTAAATAAAACTATTTATAACGGATGAATCGCGTATATTAATTATTTTTAAACATCCCGACGTTTCGAGCACTTTGCAGTGTTCGTGGTCACGGGCAGACTAAGATGACATTTGTCTATTTGAAGAACAAAGGAAATATTATTAACAACTACCGCCAACGATTTCTCAATTGATATCTTGAGTAACGTTCTGCGTGCAAACGTTATAAATAGTTTTATTTAAATGATTAAAAATGTTTATAAAAAGCTAAATGCCTCACCAGAATCACCATTATAGTTAAAATCTTGTCCATCCTCTCGCCTCCACATAACGTACGGTTCGGGGTAGCCCGAAGCTTGACACACCAAGGTCACGTCCGTACCTTCCCTCACGACCATGTCCGTGGATGTCATATTGTCGATGATCGATGGCGGCACTGTAGATGTCGATAAGTAATTACTTGCTCATATTTCTGGGTCGCTACCACTAATATTTCATAATATAACTTTCATATTGAATTACTTGTTAGGTGATAGTTGTGTTTGTGTATGGCGTTATACTCGTAGTATTCATTTTTTTTTTAATTACTCAATGTATATACTTTCTACATATCGTTAAGGAATTAAATTATTTAGCGTCAGAAATATTTTTGGTAATCGCTTTTTAAGTAATACGAGTACATAATATACACTGCGACAGCAATTTCAGCGATTATATTCAAGTTTGTAAGAAAGACCGAGTCTAGGTTTCATTTCTTACAAGGTTCATTGTTCTTTTGACATTAAAATGAATCTTTCTTAATTGGAATAGAAAAAAGTCTGGGCTTTTGCTTTTTGATTAAAAAAATATTCTGTATTTGATAATAAAATAGATCTACACAAAAATATATTTACATTTATGGATGTTTAAATATGATATTTTATATGGTTTAATATGCGTATAAGTTACTTTTTATTACAATTTTGAAAACAAATCTATGAAATTATATTTTAGTGCTCAAAGATTTATAAATCGTCGTATATTTTATATGATATATGTATAAATTTATTAAAATAAGTAAATGAGAGTTATGTTTTCGAAATAATAATCTACTTACCAACGACTTGTAGATAGCCTTTCCTCGAGCGCATAGGATCAGTATTGACTTGGCACATGTACCAGCCGCGATCTACCTCCTGTACGTTCTTGATGTGCAGGTACCACGAGCGGTGGTCGTTGTACGACAGACTGATGCGAGGATTCTGGGTTATTATATTGTGATGGATGCTCAGAATTGTTTGAGTATCCATTCGAACCCATGCAACCTAATAACAAATTGATATGGTAAAATTGTTAGTTTTTTACTTAATAATGGTTTCAGTTTACAGGTAAGTCAAAAATAATCAAATAGGTACAATTATTATATCTTTTAAACCTTTTTTCTTATAAAATATTTCAGATTAACTCTTCATAGTATCTAAAATAGTTACTTTCCGCTGTCTGTTCACTTAGATTTTTTAGACCATGTAAAGGTTTATAATGTAGGTACTATCATCAATAAGTCGAATGATTCAAGGATAACATGAACATATATAATAAATACATGTTTAGTATCGTAGAGGAAAGCTACGAATTAATTTTACAAGTCGTAAAAAATGAATCTTTTCAATTTTAAAGTTGTATGTAGACCCCTATTGCATCCGTATGAAGCCGGGACGTGTATCCGGTACATAATATTTATGTCGTCGTCTAGCGACAAGAGAGACGCAGATTAAGTTATCCTCAAATCCAAATTCAACTCAAAATCAATTTACCTACATTTTGTTCAAGTAGGGTTTTTACAAGCAATAATGTACCATCGTTGTTATACAGCAATACGCTTATTAAAACATGTATTTTTAAGACTACTAACTACCTATACTACACATTTTAATTTGTAAAGTTACAAACGTTAAGTATAAAATCATTGAACATACACGGATTCGTAACCTAAAATACAACGGGCGAATTATTGTTAATGTTTTATCATTCAATCAATTACTAAACAAAAGATTTGTGTAAAATGAAATGAGTGATTATGCCTCTGAATAAACATAGATTCTTTATTCAAACAAAATACTAAATGGTATTATAGATAGACACGTGCTATATACTAATCAGTAAAATTTATACAATGACGGTGATGATGTCCTGACACATTAAGTGGCTGCGCAGGACATACAGTACACAAGAATGTGTGCAAACACAGGTGCAATCTCTAATCCCTTAATCTCATGAAACGTCGGGACAGCTATTACTTCAGGACCGAAAATAATTCAGGCCTAACTTCTTGAGAGTATAAGCACTACAATTCCCATAGTCCGGGCTTTTACAGAGATTTTCTTTACAGAAAAACCCAGTATATTTTTAATGCTATAAAATAATAATCTAACCTAACCAACACTGGGCCTACGAGACCACTAGACCTACGAGATATTCAAAGAGTTTATATGTATCGTTTTTCTTTTTATTTGATATGTTACTGTGAATGGAAATTTTCAAATAAAGTTATTGATGTGATACGATCGATATCTTACTACAGAAAGCTCGTTTATTAATTGCTTTTAAATTAATTTGATGCTCTAAATAGGTATCTCGATATGCCCGTCATTTTAGGGCTAAGTTTATTAGTTAATCACCTTCAATAATACAAGGACGAACTTTAATCATATTTTAAACATTAAAATACCTTAAATCCTCTTAAGTTATCGACGACGCAAGCCAGTAAAGCATCCCTGCCAACTGTTACTGTGACGTTGGGGATTGGCTCAGCGAATCTCGGATACATAGATTCTGAAATGAATTGTTTATTATAATATTGTGCATAGAGTCTAAAGATCAATATAACATGCATACTCATAAAATAGCTTGCAGAATAAAATAGCTACAGCTTTTCAGTATCAGCTGTTATTTATGCTAATCGAAGGGGCGCGAATGTAGCGCCACTTTGGAAATTTTATAGCAAATGATTATGGATATAAATTTAACTAGATATAAAAAAAAATAAAATCTATATCTACATTTTCTTGCCAAAGGTTTGTTTTATGTATATTTATGTATAATATATTTATATGTTTCATGTATATTTTATTTAAATAGAAAAATAATTATAGTTTTTCAGCAAAGATTTGAAAATGAAACTAATAAAAAAAAAATGTTGAAACAAATGATAGCTTAATGGCGCTCGAGTCAAGAGGAGTTTTCGAACGAAAAAAAAATTGAGGCCTTCAAACTCAAGTTAGAAATAAAAGTCGAAAGGCACTCTTATATTTTTGCTCAAATTCCTGTATTTATTTTACGGTCAATACTGCATTGTAATTTTTCTCCTTAAAACATTGAATCAATAAAAAGTGCATAGATAGATATATAGATAGATAGATCCACGGAGTTCATGGTTTCTTTATGCTTAAGACTAACGTTGTCGCATAGTTCTTTTACACTTTAACACAACCGTCGTGGGAGATGAAGATTTCACTTTATAGACCAAAACAGTGCAAGAATTAAAACAAAAGAAATATCACAAGTTCAGGAGTATAACAATATTTTAAGAGTAAATAACGAATGATTTTAATAAATAAAAAAGGAAAGGAGACTACGATTTAGAATTGGACTCGCGTCCGCTCTTGTCGTGTTCACAGGTTTAGGAACATGACGATGGGTGCCGCCGTGTCTGTCGCTACCGAGGGGCGCGTGATTTATGCCCAGCGCGCTAGGACAAATAGCGTTTCGTTGTTATATCATTCTCTTCTACGTATAGATAAAGATAAAATGTAAGTTAAATCTTTAAATATTTTCGTAGTAAGCATTACCCAAAGATAATATATATCGATATAATCGAGTACAAAAAAAAAGTAAGATTATTCATTTTATCCAGTGACGTCAATACCGACTGAACGTGATTTGAAAATCTTTACATTTGAATTTTCCCAGTCTAGCTAAAATTTTTTGTCAGTTGTGGATATTTCATTACGATTTTTTTTACTAAATAATAATTATGTACTTCAAGTTAATTAAACATGCACAGTATATGCTTGCGTTTTTCATAGTTCTTGTTTTGTTTTAATATCAAGTCCGATTGTAAAAATAATATTTATTCATATACATGTATTTACGTATAGGTTTCGTTTCATTTGAAAGAGAAACAATTTTTCGTTATTTCCTGTAATTAAGCTGGCACTTTGATTTATTATAATGAAACACAACATCGTATCTTTTTTTGGCAGCACTAAATAGACCTAGAAAACGCTCTATTTCACAGCTTTGGAGCTGCGATGAAGCAATGACGATTAATCATCCATTAAGCTTTTTATGTACTTTTTTATAAATGTGACTGGAATTGTCACGTAAGCTTTAGTCAATTATTATTTTTTTAATTTATTGATTTTCTTTTGTTCAAACTTATGTAGATTATATACCTACCTTTCATTCATAATATTCATATAGGTTTTCATTGCGATCAAAATATACTAAATATTCAGGTATTGACAACGACTGCAATGGTGTAATTCAGGTCGGTGATCGGGAAACGTAATAAAAATGTTAATTTAGAAATTATAATTCAGAATTCGAAAGTAAAAAAATCATACTCTATAATTAAAATTATTTTATTGAAATTGCGCAGAACAAATATTATAAAAAAGGAAAATTTACAAGTCAACGATGTAACATACAATCACAAATGATTACAACGTTGAAAATTTTATAATTTTAGTCTTTACCACAGAAACTAGGCTTAAAATATTATGAGTAAAGCTTTGCTTTACAATTATTATTTAAATATTTTATATCATAAATAAAATTTGAATATACGTTTTCGAAACGTAAATACGGTTATTTGCTTTTATATATAAATAAGTCTCAAGTACATTTTTCTTATTAACGGATAAATGGTATATTATCCGAATACAAATCTCTCTTTCCAAAGACCATTTTATAATATAAATAGAAGAAGGTTGTATTCAAAATTTAATTTCGATATTTCGAAAGTTATTAAAATTGTTATGATAAGCGATAATAAGCATCAGTGCTTATTTTTATCTAACATTTCAACTTTTTAATTATTATTTTTTATGGGTATTTAATTATTAAAATATAATTTAAGGATTGTAAAAAATGTAAGCTTTTTTTTAAAGGTAGAGGAATAACTGGACTGTAATTTTACGACAATTTCGGTTAATTATAATTAAATTTTGATCAATACATGTACTAATTCACAAGGAAAACATAGGTATATAAATTATGATTATTCTCTATCGTCTAACTCGATTTCTTAAGAAAAATCCTGCGTTAGAATGAAGATCCTATTAATAATTAATATCATAATATGAAATGCATATAATCAGCAATATATATGTATATATAATCCTATTATATGTATAAATGGCGCATCGAGGCTCCATACTATTAATGAGCATGTTCAAAATGATTTTGCAAATAGCTGTAATACAATGTGCTTATGTGATGATTACGTGCATCTTGCTCCAACATTGCTTCAAGAGCTGAGTTTTATAACAAAGTATAACAGAAAATTACCAATTAGTAAAATTAATTAATGGCTAAGATGCGGAAAAATGTCCTTAATTAATTTTATAGAATTACTTTATATAATTTCATTCCTCTTTTATATAGGAGCTTAAATTAGTATGAAAGGTTAGTACGCTTTAACAATTTGTACAGTACATTTATATTATTTGGGATGACTACATATATTATGTATCTGTAGTTTTTCATCTACGTGCTTAACGAATCGTAACTTATTTGATTATGTATTCCAGAAAGCAGTAAAGGTATAAAATTTTCCGTGCTTATGATAAAAAGTACGAATATATTTGCAATGAATCGTTTACGTGCCGTTACTTCTCATTATTCTGTTCTTTAGTTCCTGTGAATGCTTGAAACGACTGCTGTCGGTTTAACGGACGAACACAAAGATGTTCTCGGCTTGGGATGTTCTGTAGTTTGTTTTATTTTATGTCGTTTTTCAAGATCGTTTTTTAAATTGTGTTTGTAACTGTTGATTTTGTTAGACAGATTTTTTTATATTGATTGGTTAAAACATAATAATACAAAAATATATTTTTATAACATAAATTTTTGGCTTATGCGACTTCAAATAACATGTTCCCTCAAAAATGAATTAGAATAAAAACGCTTACGAATTGAAAATTTATTACGATTGTTTTTTTTTGGATTATTAGCTAATACTTTGTAAAATACGTAATAGAGAAAACGTCCTAAAAAGAGATTACAATAATTTCATTTCATTAAAATGTTCATGTTATTTGTTATAAATAAAGCACGCTGTTTTTAATCCATATTTGAAAAAACTATTGGAAAATTTGATTTTATTAAATTTCAAGAAGATCAACTAGAATAATAATCTCAGCGCAATTCCTTTAGAATGTAGCTTCTTATTTCAACCAAATTGTCCTACTTTGTAACGCACCTTAGTTTGATCAATAACACTGACAAGGTCGTCTAGTCTTATATTAATATTGATATTGTGGGGAGATAGTAAAAAAATTATTATATACCAGTCACCTTTGTTCGCGGAAATGTTTAATTTTTTTGCTATTCTATGAACAGACAAAATTCAGAAAAAAAATTCAAGTATGTTGTTGTTTTGATTACATTTTTGATTTGATTATTTCACTACTTTTAAAAAATATATTTTGTTTTGATGCAGTTTTTCATATTTGTATTAGATATAAATATTTTATTAATACAAAAAGGTGATGTAAAAAAAAATTGTATGAAAAAACCCTCAGGTTTGCTCTCTAAATTCCTATACGGTATAAGCTAATAACATCAAATACGGATGGATCTCTTATTATGATAAATCTATTTTAAAAATAATTTTCAATACAATAAATGAAACATATTGTATTCCTCATGATTTTGCAGCGACAGAATGAATACAATTCAAAATAAATATTTCAAAGAATTTATTAATAGGAGGCCATTGTTAAAAATTACTCGGGTAGATTGCAGGCTAAAGTAAAAATAGTATTGGCGGTATGAAAGTTATAATATGTGATAAACCACGGTTTAGAATCGCTTCTTAAAGTAAACTAAAAATTTTAAAGCTTTAAACATAGCACTCAAATACTGAAAATCCACTGTATACAAATGAAACATTAAGAAAACAATACTGTTGGATAAATAAAAAAAAAGCCTCAGTCAAAACACAGGGTAGAAATGTAAAAACAAATGAAAGACGACTGAAGAGAGAAAAAATAATGATAGAACAGTTCGACAGAGAAAATAATTATCAGCAGTCACGATAATGTAGCCTTTTACGGGTGAAATAATTGTGACGTTGCATTATTTTTTTGATTATTTCATATGACAAAACTGTCACTAAAGAATTTCGGATAAACTGTTTTAAATGCTATAAAAAACTTTATTTGAGTTGCCTCTGACAAGCATTTTCGAACATTCATTTCAAAAGATTAAACCAAGTCTAAAATGAATATTTCTATTACTATATACGTAAATATAAGCCGTCCTAGAATAGCATAGCATGTTAGCGCTCGTTTCGCGCTCACTTGTGAGATGTTGAAAACCGATTTACTGTGACACGCTATTTTGATGCATATACATTAAAAATATTATTTTTATTAAGTATTTATGTAACCTTAAAAAGCGCTTTGGACTTTTTCCTCACTCTTTCAGAACAGAAAAATTAATACAAGCAACATTATTTATTTTTGACATTTGCGTGGTTGTAGGTATTTATAGTATATAAAAAGAACTATCTATTCACCAGTTCAAATTCTAACATCCTATTATTCTGTTCCAAATATACTTCATAAGATTAAAAGGAGTCTGCACAAAAATGCTACACTATACGAGTACATGCTTTTATTCTTTAGCACGACTTCTTTGTTAGTTTCATATTAATGCACTAAATTTCTAATCCATACGAATATTTATATTCAGCTACTTCCGTTGCAAATATTCCATATATTCATATTCTAAGTTGATACCTTTTGGTATTTATTGAACTATTATCCCACGCCTTTCGGTAGACACTTTTACAGCTGATAAGAGAGCACCATTAGAGAGGGCCTATAGGTAAAACATTGGTACGTGCTTTGAATACCCGAGAAACGATGGAATAAAGAGGTCTAATATTTAGATTTTTTTGTGACACTCAATATAAAACTAAAGTGTAATGTGAGTTTTGTAAAGGGACAATATCCCTTATTTTAGTTACGAGCAACCACATAGAACTTGAGGTGTGTCTCTTAAGCTAAACTTTATAGCGAGTATTGTAATAATCATTACAGACTGTTTATGACTAAAAACACCAATTTAATATAATGTTAATAATTAGCAATCATAATATTATTAAAAAATCGTATAAAATTTAATGTAAACTGATAAGTATTTGACAAAAAATACTACTGTCAACTTTTTGTTGTAGAAAACTTGTTCAATGTTTTTTTTTTAATTTACGTCACAAAATATTATACTTTGGAGTGTATGAGTTGGAGTGCAGTAGAGTGCCATATAGTTCATGGCAGTCACTCTAAGTCCGGGCGTCTATTATGTTACATGTCGTACTTCTACTAATAGACACTTGAATGTAATGACTCCTGTGAGTATGTGAGTAAATCTATTGAGGTATGTTATTATATAATAATCGTTGTAAAATTACCTTAAAATATGTATGTACGTGTTTACGAAGGTAAAGTTAGTTATGTTGAATTCTTCCTCAATTCTTTGTCGGACAGACACATAGATAAATAAGTATAAAAAAATGCTGCAATAAATACCGCAATCGGTCATTTTGGTCTTAAATGTACAGTTTTACAATTTTGCACATTTAATAATAGTATTCAAAAATATGAAATTGTCAATTATCACGTGAACGTTAAGCCTGCCTTTTTGGCCCAAATAAAAGCAATAAAAAAAAGAAAAAGCGTTATGATATGTAGAAAGAGAGTTTAGTTAGAAAAAGCCTTGCGGCTTAGGCCGGCTATTGATGTTACTATTTATTAATAGCCTGAACTACTCATTAAGCTTTGCCTTGCTTCACTTACCTTCGTTTATTTGACTACATAATCTGCTATTGATTTAGTTTCAGCATATAGGAATAACCCATTCACAGCTGTATGTACGTTATAAGTATCAGTACATAGTTGATTAAATTGATTACATGTATTCAGCTTGTTTAGGAATTTCGGAATAGGTACCTTGCAATTGATCCCGTAAATTATAACAAACTATACAAGGTAGGTGCGCTGTACATGGTTGTATCTGTTTATCTCGCTAATTCTATCGGTTGCCAAAGCCGATGGATATGAGAGAAATATTCCATGAGTTTCGTACGACCAATTTCGGTATTATTTTTTTTAACATTAATTATAGATTAAAATCTCGATCCAGCAAGACATGATACCGAATTGAAAAAGGACTTTCACAACTTTATCAAACCGGTTAAAAGTTTTATGTGTTCTTCTCCGTGAAATATGGTAAGTAAGTTAATTATACTTCTGTAAAATGACGATTCGAAAGCACTTGACTAAACGTTATGTATGCTTATTTTTATATTTATTTTAGTAATGCAAGGATAAGCAGAACCTTACTAATTATTTCGGAAATCTTGCTTTTACTCTTGATGTTTTGATAATGAGAAGATGTATTTGAAAGTAACCTTAAATGATCTATTTTTTTATGGTATAGGATGGTGGACGAGTAGATGGACCACCTGATGGTAAGTGGTCACCATCACCCATAGACAATGACGCTGTAAGAAATATTAACTGTTCCTTACATCGTCAATGTGCCATCAACCTTGGGAACTAAGTTGTTATGTCCCTTGTGCCTGCAGTTACACTGGCTCACTCACCCTTCAAACTGGAACACAACAATACTGAGTACTGTTATTTGGCGGTAGAATAACTGATAAGTGGGTGGTACCTACCCAGACGGGCTTGCACAAAGCCCTACCACCAAGAAATTTTATTTTAACAAAACAAACGTAAACAATATTCGGTTTTATTTATCTTTGTCGTCTGAATTATTACCTCTAGACTCTGATGATCTATAAGGACTCGGATATCTTCGTGTTATACTTTGTACAACGATATATAATACGGATCAATTTATAATCTTGGAACTCGAGACTCCCTTCGGAATATTTTAAACGACGTAAGGTTAATAACAGTAGCGTCACAATATTTTTACAACAATATTATGTTTATTCATAATATCGATCATTTTGACAGAAACAGCCTATCATTGTAATCATAACACCATGTTTCCGACTTTCAAAAACAATCCATCCAAGATATTTATTTCTGGAATAAAACTCCGCGTATATTTTTAACATTAAAAATCCATCCATACATTACGTTTATGACACGACATGGTATGAATAAATCGATGATAAAAATGTGTGGTCTTCGTTATCTTTAATTTACATACATAAATTCAATTGTGTATGTTGACTTCATTCGACACAAAAATTCTTAACCTGTAATATCTTTCATTCAATTACATCTTTTAAGAGGATTGTATTTTGACTTTTTGCTTAGTATATTTCGAGGAAAACACAACCCGAATCATGAATCGAGTTCTATAAATCTCTTTTGTACGGAGAATATACCAAAATTTATAAACGAATATTTGTTGAGAATAGTTTGTTAATATAAGGATTTAGTAGTATTGAGTTGATATCCTATCAAGTGCAAACCATTCACTGGGAATTGTTATACTCTATATAAAAATAACATTATGCATTCATGGGTCGAAGCAGTAAGGTTTAATGAGGATGAAACCGCGCGGAGCTTCACTATATAGTCAGATATATGTCAGGTTTCCACTAATTTGACATTTATTTTATTATTTAGTGTTACTTGAATATATTTAACATGATTGTATAGATAAATACAGTACATATTTTCCTTAAAGCCAATAAAAATAATAAATTTTAAGTAGCGTTAATGACATTACTCAATAAAATATTTAATTATAAAATAATTTTAAAAAGCTGTCTTAAAATCTTAACTAACTCGTAAGAAAGGAAGAGAATTTTTTGTTTCTTTATACGTAATCTTTTTTATTTTTTTTTCTACTTTTCTACTTCTGCTTACGAAGGCGAGAACAATTATTTTTAGAACATTTCTAGTGCAATTTTAACGACGTCACGCAAAACTGCCGAAAGGATTTTAAGCGCTTTTTTCACAAACGTGCAGTTTATCTCAAAAGGGAGCACAAATACGTTTATAGTTCTTCGTAAAAAGATTAAAAAGGAAGTAGGTCGTGGGCATTTGCTAGTTAAATAATAAATTGGCTGAGGCGGCGACCAGCTGTATTATCGCAATAAGTACTCATTGAAATAATTAATGTGGGGAAAAACATTTGTTCAATAACGAATGTACTAAGGTCAAAGGTTTAGTAATAAGTATCCTCAATACAGGGAGTTACTAGGGAGTTGGGACCTGGATTTTTTGTTGCTTAAATATTTATTTGGTCATATTATGCTGGTTTTCTATTAAAGCGACGATAATGTTCTCCGTAGGTACTTCGGCTTAGGTAGATTCTCAGGGGAGATTTTAGTGCTCAAGAGTAGGCGCAAACAAATGTGCACTCTAATTTCTTCATTTCATAATTAGAATGAACAATGCAAGCGTGTCTGACACGACTGGACTGTTTCTGATGCAGGACCAGCGGCTTACGTGCTTTCCGAGGCAGGGTTGCATACTATTAGGATGCTGGAAAACCCAGTATTTTTATTGGCTTAAACTGGGACTTGAACCCAGTATTTTTAGGTCTGCCATTCATAACAATAGGCAATAGACGAACGAGTATGATATCAATATAATCTTTATACATCATGATATTAATTGAAAACAATCATGTAATACTGTTAAAAGCATGGTATGAATATTACAAACTTTTTAAAATGTTTAAAATTAATCTGATTGTTTTTAATATACTTAAGCTAAAACAATTACGAAGGTCTAAAAGAATCGCGAAGATCACTTACCATTGGGAACCTCTATAGGAGCAACGGATACTACATTCAGTCCGTTGGGCAATCCCTGACCTGTAAAAGAATTAAAAATAAAAACCTATTTTTTCGCACAAAAATATATTTAAATTCAGAGTTTTTTTTTTACGGTATAATAAATAATATTAAAGAGGGTACTTGTTGCTTGCGTACGATTTGAATTCATAAATTCAAATTAAAATCGTACTTGTGAGTTTTCTGATGTTACATTTAATTTATCGCTCATAGATTTTCGCTTAAAATTAAAAAAAAGATAAAAACACATAGGATTTAGCGGACTCGGAAATAACGAGTTTATCGAATCGGTCTTATATTTTTGGTGCATATCGAGGATTGCTAAGCGATTTTTATGATTATTTTTATTATTTATACTTTGTGAATTGTTCCTTATAAATAAATATAAATATATAATTCCTCTCCATCACTTTACTTATTAAATTATAGACAATGTATGTGTATGTTGTATATATTTTTTTACGTTTGATTAATCAAGAAATATATTCATGTAAAGTAAATTAACAATTATTACGAATTTCTTATGCGAGAGATCGTCTACCTTTGCATATAGACAAAAAAAGATAGATTCAAAACAAAATTTCAAAATATGACTAATTTTTTTTAATATATATTAAACGCTACTTACTGATTGCCGACATTATTTAGTTTGAACAGCAAACATATAAAATTGAAGATACATAAACTTATTGTAATAAGATAATTATGAAAACGAAGTTTCAAAACGATATAATAACTCCACTTTGATGAACGTCTACATTATCAAAGAATAAATGGATCATTATCATATTAAAATATCATCCACTTAGCGGTATCAACTGTTATTCGAGTACAATAACACACGTAAAAGTTTACTGCGTCGTTAAAAGTTTTCACTGTTTAATTACGGCTACCGACCGCAGTACAGGAAATTCATACTTGTTATTTTTCATTTTAATAATAGTGCATGCGTTTATCTTACATACACTTTAATAAATTCATTTATAAATGTCATTAAAAGAAATCACGCTATGCTTTGTTGATTTTTTTTTCTTTTTCAATCGATATCTAATTAAAGGTCAAGTATATTTTCTTCGAGGTCACTAATCAAATCGTCGTCATGTATTGAAAAAAATTAAAGCTACCATCGGAAGAATAAATAGACAGGCATTCAAGTACACGCTATTTTCACGCATCATTGAACTTTTATTTTTAGTACAGATTTAAATTAACCTATTTCTATGAATATTTTTATTTGACGCTTTAAACACAGAAAATGATTAAACTTTAATAAATTCTTGAATAAAGGATGTATCATATTAACAAGTCTTCCATATAGCAGTATTGTATGAAGTATCATAAAAATAGAATTAAAAATCTGTCGTTAAGTAACTTTGTTATCGACACCATTAAATTTATGGATATGATGGATAGTGAAGATATTAAAACGTTAGTGCAGTGACTCAGGGGAATACGAGCGTTGTATACGCGATGTCGTATAATTGCAACGAGTGTTAACGATTTAATGTTTTTATATGTTTGCATTACTGAACATAGAACGCTTCGACTATACGGTTAAGAAATAAAACAAGGAAAATTGCATTAAGATTGTAAAATAGGTTGAACATGTTGGGTATACATATGTCGATTCATTTGCATTTTCGCTATAGTTTGATGACGTATTGGATAAAACTATTAAGAACCGGGCATAAGTAGTACTTAAATGGTATATTACTTATTTTGAGGTATTGTTGTGTTTAATCTAATAAGTTGTTAATTGATCAATGTTTTATAATTGAAAGTACATACGGATCGTTTAAATGTGGATTCCTGACCTTAAAGAAAACGTTTGAATAAAAAAGGTTTATTTGTTAAGAAAATATCTTGATACCAATTTCTGTATAAAGATCATTTATTAGTGGGTCGTGTATTGGTTTCTATTTTTAATATAGGTTATTTCTATAAAGGTTTTATTTAAATAGTTCTACGTATTTCGTATTTTGATATGATATTACATAATAGCAAAATATTTGAAATTATATATTTATTTAGGTGTTTCGTGAAGTAATATCATACCAGAAAAATTCTAAGTGAACAATCAAAACTATATTTAGTAACTTCTTGCAAATTTCACAATGTTGCGATAAGCCCCAATGCTTTTGAAAAGGTTTTGAGATTACTCCCCCATATTTCTCAATACCGTGTTACGGATATGCAAGTACCTATATCTTTATACAAGACCCGATGTCGATTATTAAAAATTATAAATACATACGAACTACAAAGATATAAATTTAATCCAAGCAGATTTTAAGTATTTAAAAAGGGAATGAAGCGTATGTTAGTGCGACGGATACCAAACATAGAATCTGACAATTAAGATGTTATATTGTGCTTAAAATAAGAAATATGGCAATATAAAGTATTGATATAGATGTAGTACAATTATTATTACCACTCTCATGATTTAGTGGAGCCGCTGGTTCAGCTACTAGTATGAATAAGTATAATAGTAGTTACACACATTGTTATTTTTCTAAATAATTTAGGAATTCCTATGAATATATTCTAAATTAACACTTAAAACCTTTTAATTTGTATCCTATATTTTGGACATACCTATACCTTTCTCACCATTATATTTAATGATAGCATACAAGAAATTAACTACCAATTATGTGTTCGATATTCCGTTATTAATATTTCATTCTTGAAACCAATAATTAATTTAATAATACATAAATGTCCATAAGTCTGTGCCTAGGCACAAATATTGAAACGAGAGTAACAAATTACAATACATTAATTTGCAAAATTGTTCTGGTAATTAATACTTTATTACAACGCAAACTATAAGCGGACAAGTTAATTGACGACCATCACGCCGGTTTTAAATTAATCCGTAATTGGCCTTTCGATCTCATTGGCACATTAGCTAGGATTGGTTTTTGTTGAGGAGCACACATATAGCTACCATTACGTATAGCGTTGACAGCCACACTTCTGATGACAGGGTTGTTCCATTATCGGCACAGATGAATAATTGACACTCGCTATGATCCCTAGATGCAGTACAACTTTACGTTTTATATTTAAACACATCTCAGACTTAATGGTATAGATGCTCTTACTTTTTGTTTTATTGCTTGTGAGTGATTTATGACGAGTTGTAAATTTGTAATGTTAGTGCGTAATCTGTTGGAAAATAATCGTCATGTTTATAATAATAATAATTAAATTTAATGACAACGGTCACACTTACATTTAATTATAAAAGCGGATATTCTCAATTGATTATAACTTGTTTTGAAATAAATACATATGTGTGTACTTGTAAGTGTGTGTGTGTAATTTGTAAGTTATATAACCGTACTTTTATAAATCGTGTTATTATATATTATAATTCATCAATATTAATTATATCTGACGAAACAATTATGTATAATTTTTCATGGAATTGTTAACTATTTTAATAATAAAATGCCTACAGTGGAAACATTAAAAGTATGCTCTGATAAAATATATAAACTACGAATATCTTCCCGAGTATCCTTATTTTGACTAAATTATAACTGTGAAACTGATTTGTTTTCTTTTGTGGCAATGTTTTAAGGTCAATTTAAATTTAATTTTAATGTAAAGCTGATGAGTAGTCTAAAGATCAGATGTCAAATTTATTATTTATATTAATATAAATCTTAAAGACCTTTCAATAAATGTAAATATTTATTATATTATGAAAATTTGGTAAGGAACTAAGTACTATTTAATCTTTATATATCTTGAATTCTTCTAAAGAATTTCCTCGTAATTAATGGAATTGCAAGAGCAAAATTAACGATATATTGATTTCTCTACAAATACTTACAAAGTAGTTCCACCTTAGAATAGATTACCTTTCAAGTACCGACAAATGCTTTAACGCTATCCATGTCTAGTATTTCATATATTTAATGAATTATTTTACCCAGATTTTAAAGTTATAGATTAATTATTCATTGCTGACACGTGATGAAGCGACGGGTCAGATTAAGCTCCAAAATCCATCACCTTAACAAAGGAGGCCTTTGTTTAATAATAGGAAAATTATGGGTTGTTATTTACTTTGCTAGATTTATTGTTGTTAGTCAATAGGTTGTTAAATAAGTGTCAAGATTGAAACCTATTATTGCACACTTGAAATAATAATACATTCATCGAAAAGCAAGATACAAGTTATAATTGAAGTCAAATGCTATTTAATTTTTATAATGTATGAAAATGCTTCACCGAAATCGCCAGTGATAGGGCACGCGAATCTCAACTAAAGATTGCGCGATCAATCACGGGCTTCATAATCGAATCTTTATGAACTTCATTTATGTTTGTTACAGATAACTATTCCGTGTGTGAAAGAATTTGAGACAATCTGCATGTTTTGATGATATCTATAAACCCATATCGGAGGACTGATTAAAACAATTATATTTGATAGTTATCTCATTGTAAATCTGATTTGTTTCCAAAGAGCAACAAATCAAAGAGGAAAGGTTTTTGCCGTTTCTTCTTGATGAAGATTGTTTTCCGAAACGGTGTGTGATATTTGCAAAATATTCTCCAAGAAGTGGAATATTTACTGTCTGATATTTAGATATTTTTCCAATTGAGTTCTCTTTTTTTTATAGGATCTTCCATGTAGAAGATATGGGGTGTAGTTGATTTTTTTGCCTTATACTATAAAATGTAATAAAGAGTTATTTATGTATGTATATTTAAAATAAAATGTACTCGTTTAAAATGAAACTCTAAATCATAGATCTCATAATAACATTAGCAGAGACTTCATCCAAAACCTTGTTAAAACTCAGTACCGAGACCTTAAGACGAAAAATAATTAAAACGCTACCAAAACTATTATAAAGAAACTTTTCACAACTTTCAGCGAAATGTTAATCGTTTCAGGAAAGTCCGTATTGTTTATCTTTTGGAGATGATTTAAACATTTATTCTGTTTAAGTTTAAGATACTTTTATATTATTATTACATGTTAAGTATTCAAAAAGTCATAATTCAAAATTAACGGAAAACCAACATGATGAAAGATGATGATGTAAAACAAAATATAATGTTTCAAATTTCATGTTTCAATAGTTATAATCGTATATTACCTTTTGATATATCACAATAGTGCTCGTACGAGTTTTGAGTTTGTACTTACATAATAGCGCTACAGATCAAAGGAGTTAAGTATGGCAAATATTTGCGACAACCGTCCACACTTGGTTCCAACGTAGCATTGGAACGCTCTTCCGTTCATTGTTTTGTGAATAGGCAAATATTATGACATATCTTGGTTATTTGCGGTTTAGTTCATATGTGAATTGCAGGTTTGAAACATTTGTGTTTTATTTGACCGCACATTTGGAAAATAATATTACCAAGTGAACAGCCGTCGCCAGTCTTCACCAAACCAAGCGAATTACTTTTTCATAGAACTAATAACGTTACAGAATTTATTATTATATTATTATATAAAATTCTGAATTTCAATATCTTTTTATTTTAAAGATTTATGTTTTAAGTAAACATGCCGAATTCCTATACAATTATATCTACTTTTTTAGGTGTTCCTTTTTTATTTTTGAACAGTAGGTACATAGAATTTAATATCTTCTGGATGAAATGAGAGCCTTTATGAAACTCAGGTACAATCTCTATTCACTTTCATCTACTGATACGACCAAAGAGAGATGAAGCGCAAAAGCAACTGCTTTACGTACTGCCCATCAACGAAATTGTTACACTGGATGTACTAACTTCGGGCTAGTACTGAGATGTTTTAACAAAAAATACAATGCCTATTTTTATCCTGAATCATTATACGACCTCTATATCTTGACATATTTCATGTAAGCTAGCTAATTTATCATTTATCAGACAATAATTAAAGATTATATTCAATCATTTGTGTTAATATTTTAATTATGTTGAAGTATTTAATGAATCTTCTACAAATTATATGCACAGATTTGTTCTTTTATTACCTTTTTTCATTGCTCTTCATCTTATTGGGATTTGAGGTTACATTCATATTTAATTATTTGTCCTACTATTCATACTCGTATATTCATAATGCATTCACATTTGCCATTCAGGTTCGGAATAAATAGTTGTTTATATAAAAAGATAGGAGAGTTATTTTTTTAGTGTTTCTTACTTAGTCATTATTAAATAATTGCTTTCAAAGTTGTTTCAATATATAAACTGTACTAAGTCATCTATTTATTGAAGCATATAATAATTTAAATAGCTTAATAGTTAGATTAATTTAATCTTAGGCCTTAAAACTTGCATTAACAAAAAAGTAACTTCTTTAAAATACTAAAGTTAAGTCTCATTATAAAGTCCTTGCTAATCTCATACAGCTAGTATACTTACTTATGTTCATGTTTCTTTTGCATCGCATGTCTTGAGAACAAAAGACGATATCGACTTTAAACTAAATTCATCCGACGCGTAATAGTATAATAAGCTCATGATTCAACCCAACCGAGTAGAATTGGATGAAAAACAATTGCGTTTTCTTTTAATGTAAAAAAACTGTCGACAAAGAAGATGACTTGACTCGACGTTCGTTAAATAGTAGTTAGCGATGTGGGTAGAATACATCACAATCAGATTTAGACGTTAGAAATGAAAATTTCTTTATTTATATTATGTACATAAGCATTTTTATTTAATATATCTTTTTTAGTATATATATTTATATTTTGTAAATGAAAGGGGAATTAGGAAATTTGTAAAACATAAGCCAGCCAGGTCAACTGAATATATCGTATCGCAGGTTAAGAAAATATATTTTTATTTTATTTGCTATCGCACTGTAGGTAAATTTACTGTGCGATTCTGTAAAAAAACATTTTGAGATTTAACTTAAGGCGGCATGCCATTTTGATACGTGTATCTTTATAATTATTATAATCAATGTCACATATCATATTCTGACATTTAATGCCGGTTTTCTGCTGTCAGTATCAAGTTTCTTGTTACAGAATACCTCTACTGTATCTTACAATTAGTAACAAGTGTCACCCCATACAGTAATTAGAGTAACATTATACATTATTATACTACGTGTATTCAATACTTGCGTACAATTCAACCAACTTTGACGAGTAATTGCATACTTCTGAACTGAAATTCATAATCAGTTAGTGTTCCTCTTACAATAACTCCGTAGAAGTTAGACATTATTGTAGCTTCTGTTCGATTGAATGATGAATTGAAAATAGGAATTTGAAGTCAGGAACTATTGAATGTATTTTTTTAAGACGAATTTCAACCAAATTAAATACTGGTAATTTTTTTACTGGATTTTTGTCCTTGTCTTTTCGCGTGGTCTCTGAAATGTTACTTCGTATAAAGTACACGTTTATTCGTCTTGGTGAACTGCCACCTTAAACGGGTCGATTAGGCGAACTTTTCGGTCGAGCGATGCAAAGAGTCCATTAAGATGAGCTACTTCAAATTTTCTCACTTTTCCGGTCGGTTATAGGCCAAAGCCGAGCCGAATTCCAAATTTTACACTCTATAGCTCGTCTATGAATATGCTGAACGTAGGACATTTGCTTCAGGACGTAGAAATAGGCAGTCATGTCTTTCTAATTTCAAAAAAAATAATAACAGTCATATTTAATTAGCTATTGTAGAAAATAATATAAGTTCGAAATTTTATATTTCGATTACAACTTTTTGTTTTTTTAAAAGTTAGTATTTTAAAAACTTCATAGATATAGTTTAATTTTCTATTTTCTGTAAAAAAATTAACCCAAAAGTTTTAATGCATGTAGCCGATATTGTGTATGTATTTACGCAATATGGGCTGGACAGAGTTTAAATATATTTAGTAGATATTTTTTTATTAGCACCTAGCAAACTTTTCACTCAAAAATGGTTGTAAACAATTGCTATATTCCCAATATTTCAATTACTGTATTTTAGAACTAATAGAATAGTTAAATAAAAAAAAATTTTTAAAAAAATATCACCGACTTCAAAGTGATCACTAAAAAAGTAATAAAATAATTTGTCTTAAACACGTATTATTGAAATCAGTCGATCGTATGTAAATATGTATTTCTAAATTTTGTTTATCACTCGAAATCATCCGACTTATAAAATTTGAGGATTCCACCCGATTTCTCCAGGATCACATCATCAGACTCTGATATCCTCATCATGGTATCATTCCAGGAGTATCTTCTTTCTAACAAAAATATCATCAAAATCGCTTCATAGCGCTTAATGAAGAGCTAGTGCGCATTAAAGTTGAAGAATACCCATCGATTTGGTTCAGTAAATTAAAGTTCGTGTGTCTAAGGTTGTCTTGCGATTGATTTTAAATAAAAAAAAACTTCTATATTATATACTAGCCACTCTTCCCCGCGTCTTACGGATTCACTAATGAAGTAGATACAACTTTAAGAACTAAAATCTACAAACCTTCCTTATGAATAATTCTGTTAATTGATGAAATTCTTATTAAAATTCGTTTTGTAGTTTAGAAGGTCTAAACGTACAACCGGCGAAAAGCGAATTTTATACTATGTACAGTCAGAGTAAGAAAACCTTCGTCAGTTTTCAAATGCATTCCTTTATCAAGTCTTAAGCTCTTAGTACCTTTTGAATCTAAAAATCAAATCATTACGACGCGATATGTCATTATCAATCGGTAAAGCAGATCGCTCATACTGAGCACACGAAAATAAATCTTAAGGTGACGAACCTTTTCTTACCCCGACTATACATATGTAGACATAAACGTAAAGAAAAAAATCAAGAATCATAATCCAGGAGTAAGAATGAACACGAGATAAAGTTGTAAAATAAAACAAAAAGCCTATATAAATTTATTAAACATTCAAATCATTAAAATTTAGCTGTACAATTTTTTATTCATCGGAGCCACGCTTAGATCGAAGATCAACTATATAATTTAATCAGTGGATGTTATCGAATGCTTATAATAATATTGTTTACTTTATATTTCTTAGAAAAGAACGTTGCTTTTTTAAGAGAAAATATCAACAAGTATTAAATTCTTTGGAAAATCCATGGCTTTTTTATTGCAAATAGATATGCGGATTGGCTAATGGACACTAGATGGAAACTCTTAGATATATTAACTATTCATTACAGCGTAAATGCGCAACCGAAATTTCGATTTTAGGTATATTTATTTCCAAGTACTTAAAATGAAATCTGAATATTACTGTAGTAATTTAAATAAAACTAGTTATAACGGATTTTAATCGCGTATATTAATTATTTTGGACATCCCGACGTTTCGAGCACTTTACAGCCTTCGTGGTCACGGGTAGACTAAGGTTGGCATTTGTCTATTTGAGGAACAAAAGAAAATATTATTTGCAACTACTGCCATCGATTTCTCAATTGGTATCTTGAGTAACGTTCCGGTTGCACGCAGAAGGCACTGACTGTATCTTTAGGTCTTGCAGTCTGTTGGATTTGGGATTTTAAATTTTCAATAAGTGGATCCCAGGTGTTAGAAAGTCTCCAACCATCTTCTCTATTGAAGTTCGGATGTTTTTGAATTTCAATAGCCTCGCGTATTATTCTAGGAATGAATCTGTGTTCTTTAGCGAGGATCTGTGGTTTATCAAATCGAATAAAATGGTTAGGTTTATCCAGAGCATGTTCAAATAGACAAATGCCACCTTAGTCTACCCGTGACCACGAACGCTGTAAAGTGCTCGTAACGTCGGGATGTCCAAAATAATTAATATACGCGATTAAAATCCGTTATAACTAGTTTTATTTAAATGTGTAATAATCGCGAAAATTTAAGACAACATTATGACTGTAGTAAATTTAAAAGTATATCAAATCAAAACGAATTTACATTGAACTATTATGAATAGCTAATATAATAAACGACCTATTGAAGTTATACATTTAAATAATGAATCATTCAATAAATAGATATCTGGCACGAGAGCGAGAGTTATGGTCTCTTTGAGAGTATTTTGCTTTCATAAAGTAGCGATGATGAAGTGCTTATTTACACGGATTTGTATAACAACTAAACAGATACGATTCATTCACGTTAAACTACAGATACTATTGTATTCCGTGTGCCGTTAAAGTTTTCGTTACATATTTAAATTACATACATAAGTCAGTCAGGAGATAGGGAATTTCGATTCCATATATGTCACTGGACATATTAAATAGGTATTTTCAACTGTTATCCGTTCTATCTGGTTTAATACGTTCAATGGCGAAAGAATATGCATATTGATGCATATAAATTGTCAGTGACGCAATGCGTAGATTCTAACAATTAATTTAATTAATCATCTAAACTATTGACCTAACTGTAACTGATTAATAAAAATGATAGTAGTACAAATCTTTTATTTTTTTTTGTATTTCAATTGTTTTAACAATTTAAATAGTTATGTTTCTTATAAGAAAATAAGCAATACTGTTATTTGACGTCTACGGTTTTATATGCCAGTAATAAGTTGCTCGTGTAAACTACAGTGACAACGGCAGATTATGATATACATAAAATGTAACATCTTCGAGATTTCTGGATACAAGATATCTACCTACAACCGGTTCTATAACCAGTATAAATCAAAATATCAGTTATGTACTTATATATTTAAATTGAAATCTTATATACGTAACATTATTACTGCAAAATCTTTTGCTCGCGTTTAATGCTATAAATTTCTTTCATGTGGTGAATTTAATCTTACAATATACATAAAAATAGTTAGCTATCAGATACTTATATTGAAAAATTCAATAGCTCTATCAAACAATTCAAAGTATGATTTCATAATAGTTTGAATGGTTAAGTAATTTTAATCGAAGCCTATGAAAGTAAATATTTATTTAATGACATTTTAATTAATAAAGTTACGTGGATTTTGTACGTAATTTAATTATACGTTAAAATACCTGTTAACTTACACACAATATTATACTTACAATATTTATCGTTCATTATTTTCTGGGTTTTTATTTATTATGTTTAAAATTTTGTTGTAAATAATACTATTTGAAAATAAAAAAAAAAACCGGTTTTGAGCTGTTGGTGGTGTATTTATCAGTAGGCAAAAAGTAAACCTAAAATTCAGGATATAATAATTTAATTTTAACTATTTTGGTTGTAATGATTGCCGATGTTTCATTAATAATGACGCAATGCTTCACGCTGGCGCCTTTAATACGCGGAAGCACGAATGCCGTCGTTTTCACGTTTCATGGATCTTCTCATGCCAGCTCTTCGCGAGTAGGTATTTGCGACCGTGTCAAAGGGTTTGTATGACGAGAATCTAGCGTGAACACAAACGCATCAATACTCGTACGGTCCACGAAATCAGTAGCGTTCTGTTTATATTGGCATAGTTATGCGACACAAATATAGGAGTTGGTATATGTATATATATTCTATGTCATCGCGATTAAAGAAGCTTATAATTCAGTGCCCATGCTATTCGATCGTGTAAAATAATCGAACAATTACAAATCTAGTGCGAAAAACTTCGCGCTGACTTCTCAGAAAATTTGAATGAGAATTCAAATAGTTATTGACTTAGGTGCCAACTTAATATTTGTATTGTTTCTAGGAAATTTTAATTCTCTAATTTTAACAGTTGTTAAAAAGAAAAGACTGAAAGAATGAACGGTAAGAACAAAAGTTGTGTATGTAAATTATACTGCAAAATACTTTTAGAAAGAAAAATACAGCAGTTTATCTTTTAAATAAAATTTGTTAATTAGCAATAATTCACTGTTAATATTCTTAACAGCTCATCAATTTCACATTGCTTGATAAATCCCTCCTTCCAAGTACATCGTACAATCGTGGCTTAGAGCTTATGCCACCACGCTTCTCCAGTAGAAAAGTATTTGCCTCGCATTACTCGCAATACTTTTTTATCGCTAAGATATATTCTTACCAAACCTGCACATGATAATAATTCAGTAGCGCTGCCCCCTGGTTTGACCCATAATTGATAAAGACATTTAAAATATTCAAGCAAAGATATTTTATAGCTATAAGTATAAAATACAAACAGCATGTGAGTGTTTCTCTTAGATGACTTCTATCTGAATCGACTTATCAGTTCAATTAAATCAGGAACCAAAACATAAACAAAAGTATGTAGCATGTTCATACAGTTTTTGTTCAAACGGAAGTTACGTAATTGTTTTTCTTTCAACTTTTAGCAAATAAACATATCGAAAGATTCTTGTTGCCTTTGGCGTAATAAATTATGCGTCAAAATAGGTATTGAACATTATAATGTCATATGTATATAACATTCCTTTATAGAATATTACATTTTTAAGCTGAGCAGCCCGTGAATTTTTCTTCTGTATTCTTAATAACAGATTAGTAGATGCGTAAGGCTCTGTTAATGATTTGTGATCTATTTATTTTCATATACAATAGTATCCTACGAAGCAATATAACAATGTGATGCTATCGTGTAAAGATTATACATATGTATTTATTACCTACCATTTATAATAAACATCTTATTTTAGCTTAATGATTTGAAATTTAGATAAAAATACAATTTGAACGATCAGAAATTTTTATTTAAGATATTAAAGTAATTATAAACTACATCAATACGTGTAATAACTAACTTAACTTGAATATATATCATTTAAAATTAGAAAATTAGGTTAAGTCGTATCATTTACCTTATTTTATTTTATAGTTTAAAATATAATATTAATACATATATAAATCAACAATACACATTTCTGGCTTACGTCATAACAACGCGCAACATGGTATTACTAAGCTTTATTTTATTTATTGCAGTAATGGAATACATCCATAACTGTCTCTGCCGAGGAGCCAGCGGATATCCGCGGATGACTCACAGATCGACCCCCGTCCGTTTTGTTTGTGATTCTTCCCCTTGTTAACTGAATTATGTTTAAGAAATACAAGAGCTTCTTATCTCGAACCCTCTGAATAAATCTTACTTTTGAGGATTTTTCCGATTCGGAGTGGAATCGTCATCTTACGGTTATTATTTAGACCATTATGGTTGAAATTAAATTTACGGGATTATAAAAATAGCCGAGTTGACTGAAAGGCAGAAAATTTTAGTATAAAGTAACTGTAAACAGTATTTCTGACGTTTCTGAAGATTTGTCGATGTTTATGTTCTAAAAATGTTTACCACCAAAGAATATTTAAAAAAAAAATCAATCGAAAAATAGTTACACTATAAAAACAAGTTTTTAAATATTCTACTAAAAATTACGTTAATCTGATAAAAGAAAAGGAAATGTTACACTCATTTAATTTTAAAATATTCAAAACAAATAAAAATTTAAACAATGAAATAAGACAATGATACAAATTTTCCAATCAATAAAAACTTTTTCACAAGTTGCCATCAACTCAATAAAAATGCTAATTGCATTCTCCACTCACCTGTCGTACTGCAGTAGACTGTCAATAACATTATCCATACCACACAATATAAATGTATAAAAAGAGTCATTTTTAGACATAAAAAAAATCGACTTAGTTAAAATATGAGAGTAGTCGTAAGTTCACCTATGTAGTTCGCGAACGCGTGAAAGATCGACTACGGAGCCAAACGCGCGTGCCATCGCTAGGCGGCCTGCGGAAGCACTGCCGCGGGGTGCGAGCCGCCACTCCGCGCTAACTACCCCAGCCAGATAAACAAGGCCGAGGAAACCGGGAACAAGCAGACAAACTGTCTAGCTAGCCTTTATAGCCGGCACAGAATAATGGTACAATAAAATAAAACAAAAGGCGAATAACTGACTAGCGATCCACTGCTCTAGACTGTTCGCTGTCAAATATGCATAATCCGAACAATAAACGATTGCTGGATTAAGTTGAGTAAACTATACAGCTCGTATTTTATCCTAGATAAAAATAACACTGCTAGTAAATTTTATTCAAAATGAATTACTTTATTTAAACAAACAGTCGGAAATAATAATATTTCTTTAGATACGTTTCGAATGCAATTGCAATACACATTAAGTTCATATAACGTTAAAATGTATGTAAGACTCGTGTTTAAGCAATTTTATAAGTAATTGTATTGAATTTTTATTATAATTTTAAATAAATAAAATAAATGCCTTATACATGTAAAAATTTAATACTTATGAAATATAAGAAAGGAACAAAATAACTACCAAGTATATTTTGCATTACACAATATTTAACTTAGTAGTGCTTGTCAATGATCAAAGAATTGAATTGAAATATTACTTCGAGCTATATTTAAAATATAATTATATTGTATTAAAAGTATCGAAATGAGTGTAGTGCTATTAGTAGTTATTTTGTCTTGGAAAGGGAAAATATTTTAAGAACGAAACGGCTTGAGTGTGTCATTCTATAAACATGTGATTGCAAATAAAAATATATATATATGTTATTCAACAGACTACTATCAACTTCATAATTATCTCTTGAACTTATTAATTCAAGAGATAAATATGAAATTGTTATGCAGCGGTGTGTATACAAAATAATAAATAAGTGACCGCACAATAACCTTTGTTATCCTCAATTAGCGTAATAAACTCAATAGTGTGCCAAGTCACGTTTGTGACACATATGCCGGAATTATTTTAATATTGAAATACCTAAGTAAATATTATTTCTTTTCTTACTAAGTATAAACATAGACTTTTTTTTTTCAAAAGTCAAAAACATTTGTATCAATAACACTGTGTTTAATATTAAGACAAAAAACACAACCATTTGTTTATTTTATATTTTTTACAAAATTTCGCTGATTCAATAATAAATTTCATTCAACGCGTCTTAAATTTGATTCAGAAGTAAATTTACAAATCGTAACAAAATAAACGAGCGTCTGAGATGTGAATGTGTAGGGTTATTACTGTATGCAGTGTTGTTCACAACTGTCCCGTGCACTAAAGACGATCTGTGTCGTGTAAGACCATCTCAACATCGCAATAATGTTCTTCTTAAGTGTAACTGTTCGTTGTAGTGCCCGAGAAGCTCTTATCGGAGAGTGGGAAAACATCAAGGTTATCATCTTATACGAAGTGTCTTCTTATATTTTGCCATCTTTTCGGTAATACTTATTTATCTTCATTTTGTTTTCATAATATATTGTCTTAATTTATTATTGTCTTAATTTATTATATTTCCATTGGTTGATTCGAGAAGAGGCTACTAAAGGAATTTCGTTTTCCATAAATATTGCAAGTGACTTACCTTTGCTTGAAATATAAAAGAAACTTTATCTTTTACGTGAGACTTTTTTTTTTGTTTATAGAATAGAATGTAATAGAATGTAATAATCGGAGCTAGTATTTACCACATTTAAAAACAAATGTGATACAATTGATAATTTATACAGTTGAGATCCCAGGAAGAAAACCAAGATGAATTCGGTTTTTTTATTCCTATCGGCATTCATCCAAGATGATTAAGCAATATGGAAATTCTGTCAAAATATTTGGAGCAAACAATTCATAGTGACTAGGACATCGAACTGGGCAAAAATTTATGAAGTATACAGTTTTTTGTGGGTGTATGCTTTGATCAAGTAATGGCTTGAAGTGAGCCGACGGGTCGCCGCCTCGCTGTCGCGTCGCTGCCGCTTCGACGTCTATTGACCCCAAAATGTAGGATAACGACGTTTGTTACGACCATCGTCATTTCTTTAACGTTGTTCGAAAGCAATTGATACGTTTAAAATAATTCCTTGTTTTCAAGTAACAATGTTATGCTCGTTTAATTAAAAAAAAGGTAGAATTAAATAGTTTTCATATTTTAAAAGTAGGCTTATGTGACTTGTGTTAAACCTTACACAATAGGCAACAAAACTTGTTCACTTTATAATATGAATAAACTAAAAGTACTGCATTGACGTAAAAATGCTCTATTCTTATAAAATATACTTTTTCTATTTTCATTTGAAATGTTTTTGTGTGAGATATACCGTGCTTGTTATACGCTTAGGGTAATTGTAAAATGGTCGCTGTTGAGATTCCATTTTTTCCTGGAAAAAATAATTTGATAAATTTAATTAATTTATAAAAAGATAAGGAAGCTAAAATGTTAAAAATACATTAAAAATATAATTTAAATATTTCGAAGTGAATGGAAAAATCGAGGATATAAGCTTAGCTCCAGAATACCTTTTAACTTTAAAACCAATAAATCTTCGCAGCTCTAAGGCTTATACATAGAGTGCATTTATTGACAGTTAAAGACGAATTTATTATATATAAAAAGTTTTTACATTAAGCTGTATTATTACCACCTAACTGCCTGACCGACATCACAGGGATATTAGTGATATTTTTTTAACAATGAGATACAAACAAATATTATAATATATTCAGTCTCATGCCAAGTAATCTTTGCGGCCGTACTCAATGCTAATATCTTCATTTCTGAAAGTAGGTAATTTTAATTTGCAAAATATATAAAATACATTTAAAATACATACATTCTTAACATCGCCTACAATAAATGGGATATTTTTATTTAAATTTCAATATGGTTAACTACTTAAACGCGTGGTTATATATATAATTTATATATAAAATATAAGTCAACAATTTTAATTAGTTTATATAACCTTGATGGATGTGGGTCACTTCCAAGGCGCGTCGAAGCCGGTCTTCCACCAGAGATCAGGTTCCGCCACCTTCTTCAGATCTCCACTCCACCTGAATACTGGTTGTCTTACAAGGTCTTATATAAATCTTTTTTAAATCAATTATAAGTCAATGCTTTGTCATGAAAGTAGAAATGCAAAATATTGATAGACGATTGACGTTTGGTAGATAAATAAGGGATGGCCTTGGCCTAGCCTATCTAGACCACAGATTCAAAATCCCGTTTAAAGACAGATTTACATAGAATATATTTTATTTGCATTTAAATTATGAGCGATATTTTTCTTGAGTAAATTATGATAACACTGTCTTTATAATTAAACTGGCGATACAGCTTCGCACGTTTATAAAGGAAATCAGACATAAATATAATTATTTTAAATAAGCTTGTTTTTTGACATGTTATATAGCGGCAGTCTCGACCTCTATTAGGAAATCCTTAACGACACCGACATTTAAAATTAAAAAAAAATAAGCTAGTTGTCGAGCGTCTTCAGTCGCATTTTAGGGATTATTCATCAACTATTATGCGTATACATACAATGTTACTTCCTTGGAGTTCAACCTTGCTTCATACCAAATTTTATCACACTTGGTTTAGTGGTTGTCCGTGAAAAAGTGACGAAAAGGCATGCAAACAAACATAGTCACTTACGCGTTTGTTATATTCGTATAGAACTTGTTATCTCACATCACTTGCCCGTTCGGGTAGCTTCGACCTTTTGCGACTTTTGAAAAATAATTTACTGAATTTCAATAAAATTCAACATAAAGTTATTTGTTTTTAAAACCTGTTCACAAGAAATTCAGCTTAATTAAAATCCTTTCTTCAGAAGGGATAAAAATTAATTGTAGCATCTACTTGTTGAATATCAACTAAGAATAATTTGGCGCTACAAACCTAATTTTCATAGTAGCCAGGTTTTAACAAGTAATCATTCTGGTCACGTTCATTCCATTGGTTGATTCGAGAAGAGGCTACTAAAGGAATTTCGTTTTCCATAAATATTGCAAGTGACTTACCTTTGCTTGAAATATAAAAGAAACTTTATCTTTTACGTGAGACTTTTTTTTTTGTTTGTTTTGAATCAGTTCGACGCTGAAACAACATAGTTAGCAGATTTAATTTATCATTTAGTTTTTAAAAATTAAAAATGAAAATTTTGAAACAATAATGCTAATTAGTTTTTAATGTCTAGATGATAAGCGAACACCAGTGCCTACATTGTTTTGCTCATTTGAAATGTTGGCTTAGTAAAGTTAGCACTGGATAATTTGGGAATTCCAGTGTTGCCAGATAAGTTTAATAATAATTTAATGTGTCGACTCGTCCGAAGTTCTGTCTGCTCAGAATATATCTCGTGAAAGTTTTGTATGAAAGTTGGTAAATCAGCAAGAAAATGCAGATTGAAGGAAAGCTATTTCCAACAAAACGGTTCGCATCGGCTCAGAAATTGGTTCCTCTTGCCGCTCCACTGCTCGAAGAAACTTGCTACGTTAAGACCTATTTTTATTATTTCGTTTCACATCGGCATGT
Organism: Vanessa cardui; assembly: GCF_905220365.1. Taxonomy (NCBI): domain Eukaryota; kingdom Metazoa; phylum Arthropoda; class Insecta; order Lepidoptera; family Nymphalidae; genus Vanessa; species Vanessa cardui. The sequence goes on from NC_061136.1 coordinate 8,789,403, forward strand.
TATGGATGTTTTAATCTCTGGCCCAATATTGTCGTGGAATGATATCAGTATTTCTTCGATAGAATAAAGAAACGGTTTCGATATAATAAATATTAAATCTTAAGCTCTGTTCGATGGTTTCTTTTTTTTTTTTAAGTATATTCAATATATGTATACTAATAATAAATTAAATTTAGTAAAATATTATTTTTATAATGTGTCGCAATATGTCCTTGTAAACTAGAACTCTAAAATATTTTCATTACTCATTTGTAAATATATAAAATAAATTAAATGATATCCAAGATTTTCACAGACTTTCTTTGCAAACTCGTAGCCCTCATCGTCAATGGTATAATATTTTATATTATAATTTATAAATAACATACAAAAACACAACTATTTCAATTATATTTGTACTTATATAGCGAAATGAAAAATATATACCGAATATTTCATAAAGTTATACAATTTTCATCATTTTCGCATTTCTATAAGACTGTACTGTAGAAAATGAAAAATAAAATTGTCCCAAGTCAATTTCAACGTTTCTTTCAACAGACGAAAACCTTATATCTCCGCCTTTATTATTTTCCAAGTCCGACCGCAATATTATGCGAGACAGCATGGCAGATGGATCAGAAAACATAAATCTGACGTCTAAACATGTTTGCGTTCAAACGATTATGTTTAAGGAGTTTATTTCCATTTTAACTTTCATTTACATTAATTTCCATTTAGAACTTTCAAATATAATAATAAGTGTTGGACTGTTTTATATAAATCTATTATTATTATTTATGTTATGAGGAGAGGAATTAATAAAGTCTGCACTAAATAAAACATTGTGATAGTGTCGATCATCTAAGTACACAATTTCTTCTAGCGATGTTGGGTTATATGACAAGCTACAAATGGCATTCGTTATTGCCACCTTACCACCTCTGCGTACGTTTTTATTAGCTTCCTTCGCGCTTATCACGGGAGAATGTCTCACTCGGTGGTCTTTGTGAAATTCTCTGCATTGCATTCTCAAGCCATGCATAGTTTACCGCATTTAAGTGGCGTTGAATCTGAACAATACTATTGTATTTGTTTAGAAAACATAACTCGATATCTGTGATTTCAGGATATTGAAACTGTTTTTTTTTAACGATAACCTTTTTGTTTTTATGGATATGAATTTCTCGAAAAGTTATATCATGGTCGGATTTGAAAAGCATCATGCGCCTATCTCCGTAGTGAGGAATAACATTCTGAATTCATGAATGTTTTATTGCGGAGGCGACGCGGTGTTAGCGAGAAAAATGCGTCGCCATTCATTCACGCTCGTCACGGACACTAACTGCGTGTTCTGTGTTGTTTGGATTTAGTGCGAAAAATGTGAGTTCTCTCAGTCTAATGCAATCTTCTAAATCATTGATTTATTTTTCTTGTTCCTGTATTTACCGAGTCTTTTATCTGAATAAAGCGGTCAATAAGTGTAGTCAGTCATGTCAGATAAATACTTTTTGGTTGTAGTTTATCACGTATTGCGACCAAAGGTGAGACACGATAAGTATATATTATTATCGTAATATACTTCAGAATATATTTGATTTATTAGTAAAAAGTAATCTTATTTGTGTACAATGCATACAAAAAAAGCTATAACGCGAGTAAGCAAACATATCAAGGAGTTCAATCAATATCTACTACTTGACGTAATTAAATACCACATAGCTTCTTTCTGTGCCGAATTTCATTATCAATAAAGTGTCTTTACGAAAGCAGACAGAGCGACGCCGACAACGTTCGTAACAAACTTATTTTACTGCTTGGATTCAGTGCTATGAAATCTATACAGAGTCTTCAGAATATAGGTCGCCATATTTATTGTTGTTTATCTCGCAATTCGTCGTATTTAGTTACCAATTAATCGTAATGAAAACAAAAATATCACGATTTTTCGAAGATATTTTGATTAAATGTGATATTCTCATTAAGCTTATATGTTGAACAGTAATGTTACACAAGTAATGATTTTAAAAATGAACATGTAAAGAATATATCATTATTCTACATTAGTATTAGAGCCACTAATACGCTGCCAATCAAGGCCTCTAATAAGGATTTATTGTTAAGACATGTTATATTGGTAAGCTCATCCTTAAGACTCCGATTGTTTTTTTTTTTGTAGTATAAATGATAGTTCTGTGGACTATACAGATACATAGATTTTATTGTATTGTCATTATGTATGTATTTGACACTCATTTCATTGAACACATAACGCGGAGACGACTCTTCCATCTAATGGCGTGGACTGTTTAAAAATGGCTACAAAGTTGTGTCAGTAAATTACGCATCAAAAAAAATTTTTTTTTTCGTTATGCTATTTTCAAAAGCAGTCTAGAGTTAGGAATTTCCTTACGTTAAGCTCTTGCCTCGTAAAACACGTAAACACGTCGGCCCTGCGGTTGATCTCTCCTAAGCTCGTTTTGGCAGTTTATGTTATCATAATAGGATTATAACGTTGAGGAAGTAAAGCATCTAAGTTCGCATACACTAATATATCTTCTGTGCACTTGACGCAGCAGTGAGGCTAGACTGCGTGGCCGAAATTCGGTCAGAAAGTTCATTCAATACTCGAAATTGGACAAGATTTTACTGTTGTTAATATTGCTAGATGAAAACAACTATTAGTCTACATTAGAGAAGCGATTTGATCTACTAGGAGTAAAAAAAAATGTTGTTCTATGGTAGGAGTCAACAGGCAAGTCGCAGCCACTACTGTATACTTATTGTTTGTCTGTAAAATACTAAAATTACCTTAATTAATTAAAAATATCCCTATAAATTATTTTTTAATCCCGTTTAGTTGCTTGCCTCAACAAGTCTGTATAAAAAATCTAAGCAAATTAAATAAATCACCCTCGGTTTAAAAGGTAAGAATTAATATTCTTCCAAGGATACCATCATATTTTCTTTTCAGTTTTACTTTTTAAAACTCCGTGCTTCGTGTATCTTGTTAGTTAAACGGAATATTTTATCTTGAGAAATTTTCATTTTTAATTACATATTTATTGAAAATTAATTAGATCTATGACTATTTATGTTTGGACAAAAATGTAATGTTTGTAGTTGTTAGTTTTTATACGACTTTATATCTTTGGCAAATGTTGATTTATTGTTTGTTTCACAATGCTCAATGCAGGTAGCTTATTGATAACACGTGTACAATATAGACAATCGAAAGGAATACTAAATCTTAAAAAAATGCTAAATACTTACACCTACCTACTATTAGTCGCTACTAAAATATCTAAAATCAAAGAATAGACACGTTTTTATCTTCAGTTTGCTAGGTGAGCTTTACCTTCTCAAATTATGTTTGTATAAAGCATTAATTGTCCACATATGAAAAAGTAGTAATTCTAAATTTAAAGAACGATAATAATGTTTTGTATTGTTTTTATTTCAAATTTACTTGAAATTTTAACTGATTATACTTTGTATTCAGATCACATAACGAGCTTGTTTGTTACTGAAGTCGAGTGAAGACAGGAGCTGCAAATAAAATGAAAGGTATTCCACACGACTAAACTTGGCTACAGTCCACGTTTTTTTCTATAACGTGTTTTACTTCAGTAATATTGACACATTAAGACAATATATACTATTCTAGAGATCGATTATTATCGTTGCGATTTGCCTTTATTTATTAAGAATTCACTGAGTAATTTTATCTGAATTTTCTTGAACAAAAATCATGCAACAAGCAAATAATTTAATTATTTGCTTGTTGCATGATTTTTGTTACCCTTATTGTAAACGGACGAAATTGCTATGTAGAATAATAAATGCTTGCAATATTTTAGTTCAAATAATAGGATCGTATTACTTGATAAAAAATAAATTTATCGTCCTATATTTATTTACCTCCAAAATTTAACTCCACATTTTTAAAATGAATAATAAAAGATGACCTTATCGTTTGACATTAAATTTGTCGTGACGGGAACCTATCCCGTGAGTGAGCACTATATTGGGAGTTCGTAAAATAGTTTTTGTTAGGTTATTTATAACCCTTCCATCATAGATATTTCTAACTGAAATTTTATCGTCTCTATAAAAATAAATATCCATATGAAGTATTGTCTTTGTTGGTATTTGGACACTTACATCGCTATTTATACATGAACTAGCGGTCGCCCGCGGCTTCGCCCGCGTAGATAACGGTTCATAATCAGTCTTCTAATATCCCTACTGCTGAGACACGGACACATTTAAGAACTACTGCAACCGGCGCTTGGATCTATTGTGATAAACCTCAAATTCGTGATCACAACACCTCGGCCAGACCAACATCAGCCACGAATCTGATGAGGTTCTTAGGGTCGGAGGCCATTATGCCCTCTAAGGACCGGAGTTAGAACATTTTATAGTTCTATCTTTTATAGTTTAGGCATCATACGCAAAAAATCAACTTTTTTGGTAGATTTTTCCTTTTTTGTCTGAAAAACCCAAAATATCTTGCGGAACCCTATTTTTTTTCAAAATAAAATTTAACCTATGTTATGCGGGATTAATTTAGCTTTCGAATGGTGAAAGATTTTTTAAAATCGGTCCAGTAGTTTTGGAGCCTATTCATTACAACCAAACAAACAAAGTTTTCCTCTTTATAATATTAGTGTAGATTATACATGTATTGTATTTGAAGATTAAAAAAACTTTTATATGGTTTAAATACGAAAAAACTTAAAATAACGTTGATGATAAAAAGTACAAGGAAGTGCAAGATTCTATGAATTTACTTTAGGGTCGAGTAATTTTGAGAGCGCTAAAAATAGCGATATCCATAGACAATGTAGATGAGATTATCACAAGACGATGCTATCGGAGCGTAGGGATTATATTAGCTTCGGAAAGTCAATATCTTCGGTTGTTAAACTTTATTGAACCCTTAAATAATTTTAACACCATTATGTTAACAATACCAATAACTTTCATCGGAGGTAAATTCTTCGACCAAAACGCTGCGAACTTTAGCCGTAATAACATGTTTGAATATTTTAGGGGCGTTTGTATTAAAATAGTCAACTTTTTAACTAGATCCATAACGATTAAGAGTTTTTGGGTCTTTCTTAGAAAATTATAAGGTAAAGTTATTTTTTTATTAAAACGTCACAGCTGATATACCTGTTAAAATTTCGCATAATCCTATAATGATATTGAAATATTGTATTTTCGTATTATAATATTAAAAAAAAATTATTAATTTAAATTGTACATACATAGTTATAGTTATTGTTCATTTTATTAAGCAAATGTTGTTAAACATAATACGGTCGTGAATAAATTTGTTAATAAAAATACCTTACGTATAAATTTTGTCCATGTTGATTTTCATTAATTAAATTTAAACACATAAAAGTATTATACGCCTAATGAGAATTACTAAATAACATATATGTATGAAATATAAACACGTCAGTAATTTATGTATAGCATTTTGACATTTTAAACTATGAACTAATTTTAGAGTAACGTTCTATTAATATCCCTTTGCTGGGCTAATATTGAGGAGGAATGGAGCATATAAGTAGGTACTTACTATCGATTTATAATATGCCAATTGTCGCCTGCGGCTTCACTCGCGTTTTATGACGTTGATTGTCACGCGTTAGGCGAAAAAAGTAGCCTATATTCAAGTATGAGTCGAGATGGCCCAATGGTTAGAACGCGTGCATCTTAACCGATGATTGCGGGTTCAAACCCAGGCAAGCACCGCTGATTGATGTGCTTAATTTGTCTATGTAATTCATCTCGTGCGCAGCGGTGAAGGAAAACATCGTGAGGAAACCTGCATGTGACAAATTTCATAGAAATTCTGTCACATGTGTATTCCACCAACCATGGAACCACCACCAGCAATGGAACAGCGTGGTGGAATATGTTCCAAACCTTCTCCTCAAAGGGAGAGGAGGCCTTTAGCCCAGCAGTGGGAATTTACGGGCTGTTGTTGTTGTTGTATATTCAAATTTGCTTTATACTAAATTTCATCAATTCGGTTCAGCGGCTTGATCGTGAAAGAGCGACAGACAGTGTAACTTTTACATTTATAATATTAATATAGATGAATGGATATTTTCCTTGTTTGTTCCTTATGTTAAGTAAAATTCATCCGAATTTGTCTGAATATTATACGAGACGATCGTTGGTATGGAATACACTTAATAAATATGACACCTATAAATTAAAACGAGGGGAATCTATTTTTATTCTACAGAAATTACGGGGCTTGTCTTATAAAAAATATATTGTTATAACATTCTGAACACCTCAGTGAGCTAGAGCTAACCTGAAATTGTCATTGCTGCTCTAAATTTTTAGATAATTTTACGAGACTATGAACACTTCAATAACGATGAGCCGCCAACGAGTAAAAGTCTTTTTGAATAACGAAGAGGTTCTTTTATATACGACTGAAAGGAAAACCATTTTTTTAAATGACGGGCGTCGCGGCTATCTTGAATATGCAAAGGTTGTTGCATCGTTCAACATCATCAAACCAAAAAAAGGACCGTTGTTTCCAACTTCTTTTTTTTTAGAATAATGTTTTGTATTATTTTGCTTTTCGTCTCGTATAAAAGCATTGCTGTTAGTTCGTTTTGTACACTTTTAGTTTTGTTATCCATTAAAAGTATCTGCGTTTAACAATCATTTGATAAAAAAAAAGTTCTTATAAATCTTATGATTTATAAGAAATTATCCATAATTGTCACATTTCATTGTACTAACTCAATTAAATCAAAAGTACGCTTGTTTAATAAAAATAGTACTTATGAACAAAACTTTTGAATCGTATATTTATTTAGTCGTTTTGCTTTCGTTTTGTAAACTCTCATTTACTAAGACAAAGTAAGCGGACAGATAAAGGCAACAATTCAAATAAAGTAGCGAGCAATAAAATCAAGTGGACCGCCAGTCGGATATCTGACACGGAACTAATTCCCACTATATTTTAATCCGGTAAAATACAAAGGAGCCCAATTTGCATAAACCTCGACTGTTTGTTTCATGCGAGAAGTATATCCGCTTTACTGGGACTATTTCGTACTCAATTTATCTGTATGCGCGGGGCGACGCGAACGGCTGTAAACATTCTATGCTGAAATTTTAATGGTGATTACTGTGTCACGTATTTGTATAATACCTGCTAAAAATTCATATTTCCGACGAAAAATATTACTTCGATTCAAATTATAAACCATTATGAAAGTTTTTTTTTAAATCATTTCGCCTTTGCAATTATATTTCTTTGAATTACCATCCGTACAATGATATTTACAAAGTGCTGATCTTGATCTATTTCTTTGATAATTAATTACGTAGTGGATATATCTTCAAGGGCATTAAAATTCATGGGTACCCTAATCTGATTAAAGTTAGTGAAAAAAAATACCGTAAATAACTGAAACTGTCCAATAAATGCCGCCGTAGGGTTCTGACCGTTAATCCGCCACATTGGGTTAATGCGGGCGAGACATTATCTAACGCCTCTATATCACTGCTTTCGGAATCTGTAGTTTAATAGGTATAAATCCTATCAACCTTAATTTATCTTAAAACAAAACAGTAACTTTACTTGAAACAATCATTACCAATTAAAGGGTAGACATGTTTTATTTGATTTTGTATTTTTTTATAAACAAAAGAGTTGAAGACTGACGTCATTATATGTACTTTTATTTAATTTTAGTACAAGGAATTTAATTCCCATTATTAATTATTTATATTTTTTCAATTTACATTATTTATCATGTAAATATCCCGCATCAAATAACTGTAACATATACTTTTTATATTGCTACGACCTTTATTACTTATCTCTTGGCATAAAAGCAATTAGTGGTACGCGTTAAAAAAGCTTTTTTACGCGTAATAAAATAGAAGTGCAGTATTATTACGGCAAATTAAGTTAGCCTATTAGTTTCGATTTTTTTTTCTTTTTTTATGGCTTCCGTTGTATGCTTCTTATACCATGAAAATAAAACTCCCAACTTTTGTTTCTTTTAGCTTTATTAAAAAATATTGTGTTATTAATATTCGAAATTGGTAAAAGAATTTTTATTCTTGGATTTGAATTTTTTTTTTCTAAATAATCAGTTAGGATCGAGATGTTGACGTATGCCAGTGAGAGACTATTTTACAGTTGTTAAGTTTTTGAGAAATAAGACTAGGCTATGAAGATCATGATAAAAATCGAATAACTTTTTTTTGCTGACAAAAAAATTATAATATTTCCAGGTAGCAATATAATTCTTATTTTAAATTAAATTAGGTAGACGGACTATGGGAACTAAGATGTAATATGTCCCTTGTGTGTGTAGCTGTACTATTGGTTCACTCTGGTGAACAACAGTTTTGTTGCTTGCGGTAGAATATGTAACAAATCCCGTATTTAGGCTACGTTGTATTTTTTTCAATTGCTCGGTACAACGATTAAGATAGAATCATTTATATATTTGTACTTAATTTATTGGTTGGGTACTTCTTTGGCAAAATAGAAAAGGAATTAATGTCACATGAGATCTTAAGATACATATATTATCCTGATTTGGATATTGAAATTTTTTACAGTTTTTTAATACGAGTGCAAGTGATTTCAGCTTAAGCAATGTTAATAAGTATTAAAAGTAAAGAGAACGATTCGAGGTAAAAGAAAAAGAGTTTAGACCGAGCTCAGCTTACTAACACGACGCTGTCAAGATATTCGCTTGGTCAATATATCGTTTCTGCAGACAATATTAGATTTATAGCAATATATCTTTCGCTATTGTCATAGTTTCTTAAGTTTATAAATAAATAGATTTTTGTTGACAATGTTTATGAAGATTTATTATCATCACATGTACCTACATATATGAGAAACATAACGAAATGTCAAATATTATTTTTCATAAATAGTCGTTAGAACTAAACCATTTGAGATATATTTATTACTATACACAAACTTATGTAATGTAAATAGTTTAGATCAATTTAGTTATATTTTACAAAAAAAAAAAAAACGATGTCCGTATACCAGGAATGCAATTTTTTAATATAACTGTTAAAGTATTTTAACAGTAATGAAAAAAATTCTTTTTTACTATATTTATTTTCTTTATACTAATATTTACTGTTACACAAAACGGGAGATTTAATAGTAACTATTTTAAATGATAAAATTCGATACACTAAAAATGTGATTTTATTTACTAACGAAGTCCAAAAATAAAGTAAAATATTCATTAAAGAAAATTCATGAATAAAAATTTTAAAGCAATAAAATAAACTATTAAGCCAATCGAAAAAATAATAAAATAGTTTTTTTGTTTCTTTTACTATGAAGATAATATCATGCTTGTATAGAATTTGTATATATGCTAATTTGTATTTCAGAAATCGCTTAGAACAAGCTCGTGAGTATTCAAAGTAGTTACAAAATGTTGGTGCTCAGGTTGAGTGCACTCGTTGGAGGTTAGTGATTAAATTTCATTATTAAGTTTTGTAAAACTCTTGTAATATTATGTACATATTTTGTATAATAGGTTATTTGACAATGCGAAAAATAAATTGTGAATTATTGTAACCAGTGTATATTAAAACTTGAAACTTCAAAATAATACTTAATTTCTTCAAAAATCAATAAAATTAAAATGCATTTTTTCAAAGGTTTGTCACGTGACACAAAACGCTCCTGATTGACCGGGCTTATGATGAAGTCACTTTCTTGTAAACCTTGCTTTTCTACTATATGTACCACAGATTAAAATACAGCAAAGTGACGTCACCGACCCCATTGCAGCGCCATATTGTTCAAGTAGCGTTTTCGCGCGTTATTTAAATATGGAATTTTTAACATGATATTTTTCGGCAAATATGTACTAGAAATAAAAAAAAACAACTTTTACTGGGTTCCTTAAGATCTACTAAATAATATAAAATGGATTTTAAAAAGCAGTCAAATAGCCTATTGTCTGTATTCATTTATATTATTATATTATATAATAATAGATCGGTAAGAAGTACGAAAATACAGAATCTTTTTATTTATTATTTTTCAATTTTGATAAATTAGTTGTTTAAGACGTAAATTATTTGCAATCATCTTATTTAAAAAAATATCATTAAAATGAAAATCTTGTTTTCTTGATTCACAATTCTTTGTTCTTTTTTTAAAAATACTTTTAAAAAAAGAACAAAGAATTATTTAGATTGTTTAAAAATACTTTTATACATATTTGCATTGTATATTTAACCCCAATGCCTGTGCAAAACTTTAGATTAAGAAAATTTAAACGGATAACAATAACTGCACTTAATGTGCTTGCTTAAGCAGTGTTGTGTACGAGTAATCCCGAGGCGTATGTGAATATTCATACGACCCTATAAGGAAGAAACTTCAGGGAAAGTTTTAGATTCTCGTTTAGGTGCATTACTTATAGTAGATAAGTTAAAAATTTCAACTTCGAATGTACGCACTAAAACTTTTGAATTTTTCAGTACAGTTCTCTTGCGACTCTGAAAGAAACTTTGAAATATACATTTCTATGTTCGATATTCGAAATAATAAAAAATAGTACAAAACTAAAACTTTTAAACTGAACTTAATATTTATAACATTGCATTTATTTATGATTTTTCGTTGTAAAATTTTCAAAAACAACACGTAAAGAAAATAAAATAGCACCTTATTAATATATCGTATAAAGTTCAAAGTTAAATATTATATCAGTGTCGTGGGCAAAAGCCACCCTTTTAAATAAGGATTAAAATTTTGATACTAATTCATAACTGGATAGGGCAGCAACTATTTCACCACGACGATTTTCGTCTTAATAAATCTAGAAATTTAATTACATTTACAGCTTCGCTAAAGTTTCTTTAATCTCTTAAACTGACTTTTTTATTCTCATTTCCTTCAGTGATAAGACGTTTTAGCTGTTTCGTTTCATTGTTTATACTTCCATTTGTTTGTCCTGTGTTGTTTACTTTCTGTCGGATGAAAACGTTGCTTTGATAGTTTTTTTTTTCTTTTCTTTCTCGGCTAATGTGTATTTGTGTGTGTGTGTGCGAAAACAATTATTTATTACCAGTCAATCAAGCAATTACAAAAATAACTTTTTAAATATATATTAAATAAAGCTAATGCCACTTAGTGGATAGAATGAGTAGATCTTAATAAAGGATCGCGGGTTGTAATTCGGGCAAGCACTCTTGGGGTTTAATTTATCCATTTTGTTTGTTAGCGAATTAATAACGTGGCCGTACAATAAACATAAGGAAATGTTAATTTATCGGATCAATTTTGCTACATGTTTGTTAATAAACACATACATAATTATATTCAAACTGCAGTGGAGCAGTGTTGGGAAATAAGCTTTTTTCTTTATAAGAGGAGACATTATTTTACTTTACTTTTAAGCGACCCAGAATCTTAATCAAGGGCCTAACGCTAATACGCAAAAATTACAAACATTTTAAGATATTTTATTTATATTAACTTACGGTTAAATTACGGTTTTTCTAAGAGTATCCATACAAAGATTAAATTTACCTAGGTATATATCTTAAACGATATATTACTGGACATATGTAGTAATAAACTATTATTAAAGATTAGTGTATTTATGTCCTTATCCTTTATTCGAAGTAATGTTTTTGGCTATACGAGTAAATTGTAAATTTCCCACAGCTGTGACTCCTCTGAATTTCAAGGGGAAGGTTGGGAGCTTATACCACCAATATGGGTGGATACACTCATGGCTGAATTTCATTGAAATAAGACACATACAGGATTCCTCTCGATTTTTTCCCTCATCGCCAAGCACTAAGAGTTTATATAAACACTAATTAAGTGGATCAAAATTCAGTTGTGCTAGCCTTGGTTTCCACCCGCAATCATCGATCAAGATCCACGCGTTCTTACCACTGGTCTTTTACTGTTACAATAACCTAAATTTTGTAATTTTTACCGACACAAATAAACAGATATAAACTTAATATACATTAAAGCTGATGCCATAATACTAAGTAAAGTTATGCGTTACGCTGACCGCGAAGAGAAACTTCTCCGCATTACAACAAGTGAACCTGCAGTTAAGTGTTTACTTCGCACATTGTGAGGCGTCGTGCTGCAAGTTGGCTCATAAAAACAACCTGACTCTTGCACTCACTACCACCATTATAAGTTATACATACTTATAGGAATACACGTAATTAAAACAATCGCAATATAACCTAATATTGTGATAAAAACGTTGCTTGCTGTTTCAATATCTATTGTATTACTTTTTAGAAACGAGTCAAATTTTGATATCATTGTTTCATTGCTTTAGTACTATTCCAAAATTTTAAGGATATCAATATAGTAAATGTAAATAATTAAATAAAAGAAAGACAATTACAATCAATTCTAGTAATACTACTTATCGTTTAAACAAATAATATAAAATATCGATATCGATATTTTAATACCCACTTTTTATATGGACGTGATTATTTAACTTAGAGAATGGTACTCTTTAATCCAGTCTTTGAAATATTTGTTCGAAATTATCTGACGACATTATAAGACATCACGATCACGACACACGAACATTGTAAAACCAAAAATCATTCTCAATCCAAATAAAAAAAAACATAATTAGTAATTCATTATCGGCATTTCATAAATTTTATATTTATAAACTTAGTTCCATTTCAATAACATTAAGTTTTACAAATGATAAAATATACACGGTTTTGAATCAAAATAACATTGACAATTATTAATAATAATATAATCGTGGACAAACATACATACTTACAGGTCAAACACAGAACTTCTTTTTTTGGTTAAAGCCTTCTCCTGAGTGTAACAAATACTTTTCTGAAAACTGCATCCAAATAGCTTTAGCTAAACGCGAGATACTCGCGGACAAACATACCTACATAATTACATATGTACATAAATACATACAAACAATCGAATTGAGAACCTCCTTGTTTTGAAGTCGGTTAAAAATACTCTTTACGATTTTAATGGAAAATTTTAATATACAAAATCCAAAATCTTTCGTAGCGACTACTAGCAGGTTCACGATTACAGGTAAATTGAAAACATTGTATTGTTTTTCGTATTGAACTAATAAATTAATCGCAAAGTACTTTTCATAACAATATATAGTTTATATGTTTACTGATGCCTCATCTCAGTTCCGCACGAGTAATACAGTACCTACTCAGTGTATAGCCATTTAGATATTATAGAGATGTAGCGAAGTTTACTTTATTTAGAGTTGAAAAGTGATAAGCAACAATGATTTTAATAATTGTGGCCCCATACATATATGTGTATATAAATGTATGCATACATATGTGTATGGAACTATACTGATTAAATGAAAATTTGTGTTTTTTTTTATTTAAACAATACAATATACTCTAATTCGAATTTTAAAAAATTACGTCGCACACACATAAGTGAGAAGACCAACTTTTTTTATCTGTCCACGACAAATTATAGTGTACAGGTGTGTTCGTAAGCATGGCGAAATTTCAGTTATCTCACTCACATAATCCGATAGAAAAGCGATTCGTCACGATTGAAGAGAGTTCAAGCGCAGACCCGAAGGCTTCACGTGCTTCCCGAGATACTGGAGGTGTCAACATTAACAATTTCTGAATTTCGACACATCTACTGAGAAATTATCCATGACAAACCTCAATCAATTATTACAGATTTGTATAAGAGTTATTTGAAGATGGTGCAAATTATTTATGTACAAATGTGCAACTAAAACTGTTTTGAGGATGAGCAACATTGTAAAAGTAGTTCGAATTAGGTAGTTCTCCATTAAATTTTTATTTACAAGGACATGAAATTAACGCTTGTCACGACAATTGTCGTAATTAAAAGCGAGCGAAACTGCGAAGTGCTGCATATTTATATAATAATATTTTCTGGGATACATTTAGTAAGATTTTTAAATATTTTATGTGCGTAGTGCACAAAACAAATCTGTTTTCGAATAACAGAATATTATATAAATGTGTATCGTGTATACAGTTTGTGTTTAAGCGTGTTTTAAATAAATAAAAACTGTAAAAACGTTAAATAATTCATACGTAAATAATTTTAAAACAGTTTTTCAATAACGCCATCGTTTTATTATAACGTAAAATTTCAATAACATGTTGCATTAAAATGTTTTTTTTTATGGTATAGGTTGGCGGACGAGCATATGGACCACCTGATGGTAAGTGGTCACCATCACCCATAGACAGTGAAACTGTAAGAAATATTAACTATTCCTTACATCGTCAATGTGCCACCAACGTTGGGAAATAAGATGATTTGTCCCTTGTGCTTGTAATTATACTGGCTGGATTATTTAGTCCACCTCAACCCAGAGAGCGATCGTTTACTATATTGATATAACTTTCGTCACAAAATAAATAGAATAAAAAGCATATTTTTTTCTATTATAAAATAGTTATTTTGACTAACAAATAACTTGTGTCAAGAGTGGATACAATAGCCTAAGGGGTCGAACGTTTGACATCGCTACGAGACCCGTTTAATAGGTTGTTCGAAAAGTCATTTCGTGTTTTCGCAATAGATGACTTAATTATACTTTCACACCTAACTTAACTTAAAGAACATAATCTTTTTAAAGTTTGATAGTTGATATAGCAAGACTTACTTACTTATCAAAAAGATCCATGGATTTTTAACCGACTTCAAAAAAGGAGGAGGTTCTCAATTCGTCTGTATGTATAGTATTTTTTTTATGTATGTTCACCGATTTCTAGAAGACGCGTGGACCGATTTTAAAAAATATTTTTTTGTCTGAAAGGTGGCACCTTCTAGTTGGTCTCACATTAATTAGAACAGATTCTGATGATGTGATCCTGGAGAAATTGAGGGGAACCCTTATATTTTATAGGCACATGTACCGTGTTTTACATATTTTCTGAATTTATATTGCCGTTTGCTTCTGGCAATCATAATATTATACTGCTGAGCTGATGATGGAAGGTGTAAGTCCTCAATTACTAGGAGTTAGGAAATAGTTCTTTGAACATTCATATATGGATTTATAGTCCTCTTTGTAGTTTTTATGAAGAGAAGTACAGGTTCACTAAACATTTCTTTTGTTATGTTATTGTTTGCTTTATCATGCTCCAGATATAAGTTTTATTGAAATAGGTTCAGCGCTATTTGAAAAAATCAACAAATGACCATTTATTACATAAGAACTTTTAATTACTATTTTGAGAAAATAACACTAAAAATAGTAAAATAAACTATTTTTTTTTTAAATAACACCGACTTCAAAGTGATCACTAAAAAAGTAATAAAATAATTTGATTTAAACACGTATTATTGAAGTCGGACGATTTTGAGTGAAAAACAAAATGTTAACTTTTTTAGTGATCACTTTGAAGTCGGTGTTATTTAAAAAAAAAAATATATATATATGTAATAGTTTTTGCTTGGTATCATATGAAATACAGAAAGTAAGCTACTTTTTTCGCTACTTTATTTACTATTGAAGACATCTGAAAAAGACATTTGATATCTATTATAGAAAAGATGTATTGACGAAACTCCAGTTCCGAAAGTGATTTGCAAAATTTTACTCTGTAATTGCATGTAAGCGACAACGTCTATTCGGACGTTTTACATATATTTTTTTTTTCATGTACAGGGGCGGTTCTCAGACCAGTAACTGTCTTTTTTCGAATATATGCCGCTCTCTAAAAATTTTTTTGGTTAAATCGTAACAATTAAATAAAATGCAACTAAGAAACCTCTTTAATTTGATGCACATCTCTACGACTGGACCTCTTCATAATAAGACCACGACCGAACACCTACGTTCAGTTAACATCCCATTAACAAAAAGAAAACAGTCGTATTACTATATAAGATGATATAAAATACTAATTCATTTGACTTTTCAATTAATTAAAATATTTAACAGAAAAAATATTGTCATTAAACTATGTACGTTAAGTGTTCATTTAAAACGTATATTTTATTTTGTTCAATAATATTCAATTTTATAATTGAATGGACTCTAGAAATATTAATTAAACAACACTACCAAATCTGTAGATGAATAACAAAATAGTGCCTCACATAACTTAAGATTTCGTGGAATATCCAAAACATTACCAAATAGTTTGCATACAATTTCTTATACTATTGCGTAAATGTTCTTGCTATTAACGAAAATGTGACGAAAAAGTATATATTACTGAATTCCAATTAACATTGAAATTAGTTTCAGTCTTTTAGAAAATTACAATATAATTAATCATGGTTTACTTTATGATTTTTGATGATCATTTTGTATTTCCTATTATATTTATTATTAAATGTAATTTTAAAGCTTTCTAACAAGACGTTCAACAATGGACTCTCAAATTAAAATTAAAATCCATTTAAAAGTATCATAATATTTTATAAAACGATGCAAGTAAGTTGCATTGACTAACGACGGACTTTTCTTGTGTTAAAGCATATTTAATAGGTCTTAAAAATATCCAAGTGTTTCACTTCATATTGCATTTTCTGTCTTTATTTGGAATGTTTCCAATTTGTGAACCGAGTATGTTTATTGGCACGGTGAAGCATATAATTTAAATTATGGTGGGGAATTGGAGCTTTAAATTAAATATGTCCCATATTTAAATAACTTTCCAATTTTTATTAACGAAGCACTTTAATGAAATTAAACTTCTGTTTGTATCTGCAAATACTTACGAAGTTCGTTTATAAATTTTAATAAAAAAAAAAATACAAATTATCATGATCTTTGTTTTCGATACACTCGACGCAGAGATCGTTATCTCTGTATAAAAATAATACAATTAAATGAGATTGTTGTCAACAATTGTCGTCATCGCACTTAACCTAAAAACATTACATAAATTATGAATATTTTGCTACAACACATAAGTTTATTATACGTTTGATAGCTATTGTTTTACTTAATGTGACTGAGGGTAGCGCGTGAAAAGATTGCCAAAATACCGCATTATCTCGAAGGGCTCTAATAAAGTGCGCCTTAACATTACAAAGACGTTTAAAATGCTTATTTGCATTCAAGAAAGCATTCAGGAAGACCAAGTGTACGGTTTTCTGTAACGTTAGTACTCAGGTTCAGCGCTAGACGGAGGGCTCCCTTGATAGTGATTAGACGATGCTAATACCATTTACTTTCCAACTTTCCTGACTTACCGACCGTTACGTGAACATTCGCTATTTATTTTACAGTACTTGGAAATCATCTTTAATGGTAGATTTAACTTTGCCATTTACTTTAATTCTTGTTCCTTTATCCTGTTTAGTATTGCAAACAAATTGAGGGTTTTACCGGAATCAAGTTTTAAAGATACTCTATATTTAATATACAATATTTGCTTGTAATGCTTAAAATTTTTTAGTCGCAGTAAATTTAAATATTTGTTATTGTTGTTTAAATATTACAATTTTTAGTATTCTTTTTCCAATCGACATTTAAATAGATCAAAAGCGAAAACATAAAACTTACGTTCAAGCTTAAGCTGAATAACAAGCTAAACACGTCAAAAAATTGACTATTTTCTTAATATCAAGCAAGACATAGATCTCCTCCAAATAACGAATATAAATTTTAGTTTCAATATGTTTGAGTTATATATGTATTAGGACTTAAGTACCAACACGTCAATATAGCTTAACCTAAATTAAAATTGCAGCTCTATACTAAGTGGAGCTCCGCGCTGTGGTTTACCGCCGGCACAAACTTCTTCCGAATAACAAGTAAAACCAACAATTAAGACCATGTAAAAGTGTTCTTACCGCGTTCTGTCCCAATAAAGAAAAATAAATGAATAAATATAATTAATAGCCTCCAATAAAATCTACATTAATATTTTCAAAGAATTCTTATCGTTATTGAATATGATGACAACCATTTTAATATTTATTTCATATTACGTTCAATATTTTTCTCCGTACAAAATATTTATTTGCTGTAGTTTTTACCGATTATTTATAAGTCTAATATTTAAAGGGAAGCATTTATTCAATGTTTTTATAATGCTTTCCTTATTTACATTAATAAGTACTGTGGCTGGTCGCTGTACTTATCACTAATAAATAGACAAAGTTTCTTTTTCAAGATGTTATAAGTACCCAGAGTCTGGAGGACGACAAAAGAAAACTATAAAAATCATAAGCTACGTATTTTATTTATAAGGAACTATATAGTAAAAAGAAAAGTATTTAAATTAACATTAAACAGAAAACAAAGTATATATTTGTTTACAAACGTCCTTATCTTTTTTTCATTATATTTTATAATAACTGAGTAGAAACTGTTTAGAAAATTTATATTTACATGCATTTAGTATAAAGAGGTAATTTCAATTTTACAAACAAGTACTCCATACGTATAGAAGATAATATCTATTTCTAAACCGTAAACCGTCATGATTTCGATGCTTAATAGTTATTGAAGTAAAATGTTCTCTATAATATTTATACATGGGAAATTAATATTCTAGGGAAATTAATTCTCTGCATATCTCACATACCGATTTATAAGCAGTTAGAGATATAAAACACAGCATTACAGGATAATTTTTACGTTATTACAAAAATATTAATTTCCATAATCATTTGTTATGAAAAAGTGATTATTTAATAAGTGTGTGTAGTAGGTACTATAAAAGTATTAACCGTATAATTCTCGAGTTGCGCAACTTTCAGATATATTAAACTATATTTAGAAGCATGTAGATATGTGCTACGATGTATTTTTGCTTGGTGATAGATGGCTGGATAAGGGCGAAACGATCACTTTGCGAGGGATTTATGTGATTGATTCTAATGTTTGTATTTTAAATAAATATATCGTCAATAACTTTGGATGTACCTGTTTGAAGTCGGCGCACTTGTTAGTATAATTAGATTTCCTTTTAAACATTTTCGCTTAAGAAACGTAAAGAAAAAATTCAACCTGAAAAAATATTTAATCCATTAGGTTGATTAGACAACAAATGACTTTAATTTTTCAAACAGGACAAGAGAGATAATAATTTTATTTTATGTAAAGAAAATAATTATAAACTTTTCAAATTTTTCTAAAAAGTTTATTTTCTCGAAATACTAGTAGAAATTTCCGTTTTTCGTTAGCAGTAGAATCGTAAAAATTAAGATAACTTTTGAAACTTTTTTGAAGTTATTTATTTCATTCTATAGATATTTGTAACAAATTTATTCTTAGAATCTAATGACTATAAAGTGAGTAATTGATTATTATCTACTTAATCGTTTAAATATTTAAATATGAAACTGAAAGATCAGGTAGTATAATATAAATACATGCTTATATAGTATTACTATATAATAAAATATACTTTCCTTTTTAAATAATCGATATAGCCGAAGATACAATTATGCGTATCACTTTAACTATTCAAAATATCCAGTCACTAACTAAAAGTCCTTTTGAATAAAGAAGGGGATCTTTATGTGAAAGGGGGCTGAAAGAGAGACCATTTTTTTAAAATGACGGAGGCTATCTTGAATATGCAGAGTCTGTCGCATCGTTCAACATCATTAGGCCGAAGGAATAAGACCGAAGGCTCTGAATAACTTCTTTTATTCTATACTTGGGTTCCTATTCTTTATATGAATTTAGTGACAGTAAAATAGTGGATATTTTTCAATAAATATATCTATTACTTTTGTTGGTGTTTGTTATATAATCCTATAATAATACTACTATTATTAACATTTTAATAATTTTACTTCTGTATAAAAATATATCGAGATTTTAAAACAATTGATCACCCACGTAAAAGTTAACAAGTTATTAAACAGCATTTTATCATAGATCACTAGATGTCAAAATAATCCTACGTGACATACATTACGTATAAGTTCAAAACAAATATACTTAGAAAGGAATTCTCATAACATAATTGGTGGTATGGCTTTGTGCAAGCCCGTCTGGGTACCACCCACTTGTCAGTTATTCTACCGCATATGCGGGTGATGGTGATCACTTACCACCAGGTGGCCCATATGCTCGTCCGCCAACCATAAAACCATAAAAAAAAAAACATTTTTAAATCATTTTTATTTTATTTATCAATACAAATTCGTCAATAATTCAAAATTGAGCCACAGATTATAGTTACTACCCTATATGGGTTATTAAATATCTCAAAGTAGCTCTTCATTTTTCAATTTCTTTTTACTTAAACTTTAAGAAAAAATATATCGTACTTAATGAGTAAGTACTTTTAAATATATTTACGTACATAACAAATACCGTACTCTCATTGCGATGGTGGGAGAATATGGGATTATTGAAGAATCTAATTTATATTTGTAAGTTTTAGATATTTTATTAGGTTCCTGTATGTATCTAGAAATGGTTTTCTTATTTATTTGAGTTTAGAATTTATTTCTCGAAAAAATATTAATAAGCGTTCTTATATAAACTAAAAACTACATCAAGTAAACTAGACGTTTCATGCGGTAACGCTCACGGGCAGAATTAGTTCCTCTCTTTTCTTGGAAGATTTATCACAATATTGTATATTCTGCAACTATTTCATCAAATTAAACCGGAGAATATGAAACATTGTAAATTCAATTGAGAATCCAATTGGTTGTAAGGAGCTACGTGCTAACTTACGAATACAACAAAGTGTTTATGTGATACAAATAATTGCATACTTGCTTGTACAAAACCCTAGCAAATGTGACAGATAAATAAAATATTAAAAAAAAAAAAATAACACCGCCTTCAAAGTGATCACTAAAAAATTAATAAAATGATTTGATTTAAACACGTATCATTGAAATCGGCCGATCGTATGTAAATATTTCTACATTTTGTTTTTCACTCAAAATCGCCCGACTTCAATAATACGTGTTTAAATCAAATAATTTTATTAATTTTTTAGTGATCACTTTGAAGGCGGTGTTATTTTTTTTAAAACATATTTTATTTTACTCTTTTTAGTGTTATTTTCTCAAAATAGAAATTAAAAGTCCTAATGTAACAAATGGTTGTTTGTTGATTTTTTCAAGTAGCGCTGAACCAATTTCAATAAAACTTATATCTGGAGCATGATAATATACCAAACAATAACATAACAAAAGAAATGTTTAGTGAACCTGTACTTCTCTTCATAAAAGCTACGAAGAGGAGTATAAATCCATATATTAATGTTCAAAGAACTATTTCCTAACTCCTAGTAATTGAGGACTTCCACCTTCCATCATCAGCTCAGCAGTATAATATTATTATTGCCAGAAGCAAATGCCAATATAACTTCAGAAAATATGTAAAACACAGTACATGTGCCTATAAAATATGGGGGCTCCCCTCGATTTCTCTAGGATCCCATCATCAGAACCTATTCTAATTAATATGGGACCAACTAGAAGGTGCCACCTTTCAGACAAAAAAAGAATTTTAAAATGCGGTCCACGGGTCTTCGAGAAATCGGGGAACATACATAAAAAAAAAGATTCCGACGAATTGATAACCTCCTCCTTTTTTGAAGTCGGTTAAAAAGACCTAAACTTGACCCTACATATTTCTTTTATAAAATTTGATTTCGTAAAAAATGAGGAGCTTGTTTTGAACAATGTAAAAAACATTTTCAATGAATTTGCATCTCATGAAGTGAATTGGTTCACGTCATCAAATGCATTTTATGTTATTTAGAAGATATTATACCTCCTAATGATCTACTTGAGTAAATCTTGTGCCATCTTGCCTCTATAGACTAGATTTTAGTTGAATAAACATTATAAATACCTAGATGTTTTGCTATTTAGACGTATTGATAGTCTCAATAATTTACCACCAAGCAGGGTTTGAGAGGTCTAATATTGCTGCAAAAATACTGTAAATTTACGAATTGGAAACCAATACTTAATTAAGAATTAAAGAAACAGCTTTTATCAACTAATTAATTCATGTGACAGTATTTTTATTCTATATAAAGTAAAGATATGCAAATTGTTTAATCAAATAGTACTTCGGACTTCTAATAACTTTAAACCTCACTCAGTACTACGAGTTACCTTTTAGTGGGATAACTACCGCTTGTGTTAAGCTCGAGTCTGAGTGATAAGAACTTTTAGTACTCTAATTATTTGCTACACAGGTCACTTGATTTTTGAAAACAGGTGTTTTTTTGCAAACGTTAAAGGATCTCAAATGGATTTAGGTGGTTATAACACAATTTCTTCAGAGCTAAGAAGTTAATTAAGAGAAAACTAAGAATTATCGATGCTATATGTTTTTATAAACTAAGGAGTCATTTCTTGAAATGATGGAGTAAGTACATACATGTTATCAATACCAAAAATATACAATAAACTGTTGAGTATATTATCCAAATACACATGGTTACGTAATATTGGGTCGCAAAATTTGTACGATTTTATAAAATGTTCTCCCAAAAACTTTAAATTGTTTAATAAAGCTAATTTTAAATTAATTATTGACTTTTAAGGCACATTTATACATATACTGAAGATACATCAGATTAAGAATAATAGTATTAAGTTTCTCCGCCCAGTTAACATCGTGTCTGGTGTATTTCTATCCAAGTCCTGAAGCTTTTGACAATCAACAAGCAAGCGTCAATAGCGGCTTCAATATTATGCAAACATTTTGATTTTGAGGAATTATATACAAGTTTATCTTTAAAAATTTGAATGCACTGTGTTAAAGGACGTTTAGGTTTGTTTTTATTTATTGTCATGGCAAATGTAATGTTTTTTTAAATACCAATACTGTAACTTAAACCAATAATTCTTCTTATGAAAGATAGAAACGTAAAGATGTTTTTTTGACTTTGTCTTCTTCTATACATTTCTTTTATAGACTTTGATTTTTATATCTATGTATATATTACTAGTAAATCCTAACAATTTGTTTAGAATTCTATGTATGTACATTTATACCAATAGTAAAGCAGGTCAGTCGAAGTATAAATTCCTTGTCGGTGAAAAAATACATATATCCAGTTATATATAGTCAGTTTTTTAAAATAATATTCGATCAGTATCGAACGTCTATATTTATAAATATGAAAAGATTGCCTTTCTTTGTGGATAAGTTACGTTGTACAAATACCTAGATCGATAAAAATACATCTTACGCAGCAATGGAAATGATTTATAGTTTTACCAATTTAATTTTGTGATTAATAACTGAGATCGCTTACCATAAGCGCTAAAAGCAGTTATCAACCTAAAAGTATTAATAGCACCGGTTCGACTTTATATAAGTTTGCTTTACTTACATTAAAACAGTAATAACAGTACATAGGGTTTATATCTCGATATATTTTTTATAAACGTGTGTATACAATTTTTAACGATGTATTTTAGTTTGTTGACTTTTATAAATAAACTCCGTACTATCTTTAAATTTAAGAACTTGACAAGGTATTCACTTTTTTAATCTTTCACTGTAAAAGAAATAATACAAAAGAAAGTGTACCCACACTTTCCCACATTTAAAAATATGGTTATTTAATAAAATTTTCAAGATTCCTCTAATCGATTTCTGCCACTGGGACTAATTTCAAGGGAAACTGGCCTACAAGGAAGGAAAAGTGTGGTACTAGAAACAAAAGTGTGAGCGCAAGAACTGGTGCATTCACTATAACCTAGTTTTCATAAACCATTATGACGACAAATCCAATAAGTTCTGGTGCAGGACCAACGGCTTAACGTGCTTTCCGAGGCACAGATATAGACACTTCTCACTTTTAGACTCAGGATTATTACTGATTATAGTAGAGTTCGACAGAAACACCCAATGTCGTTTTATGAAAGATTATAATATAAAACATTTGTTGCCTGCATTTAAAACTTAAAAGAAAAATATTTTTAAGTAAACGAAACCTGCATTTTATAGGAAAATATTTTACCTGCTAGTCTATATGGAAATAAAAATAAAATTTCGTGTGTTTTTGTTGAACGAAAATACTCTCTTTATGCTGTTTTTTTTAAACTATTCCGCGCTCTAAAATACTCAAATTCTGTACATCGCTTGTCATTGGGTTTCCCGCAATTATTCAACTCTGTCGCCTTCGAAAGCCTCGTTAAACTAAGCTTTGTCTGTGAACATTTTCTATCGAATTGCAATAGCTACAGTTATCTGACGCTACGTTATTTTGCAAGCCTGATTGAATCATCGCTTCCATACGTCCATTTGCAAACTGCACATTCACTTTTTGAGATAAATCATGCTTTAAAGTAATATACTTATATAACATAAATTGCCTCACGTTAAATTTCCCTTTTCTAATTAGGTTATAATAAAGCATTATGTAATAATATAATTAACAAGACTGTGTCGCTGAGCAAGATTTAATGCGAGCGCAACTAGAGAACGGATCTACCTATGGGATAATTAGTATCGCTACCTCGCGTCTCATTTATCCTTCCCCTAGGGGAATGGGTCAAGCTCTAAATCTACAAACTGAGCACTGTCGTCTTTACAAACTTGAAAATGTAATTACATTTACGGCATCTAGGTAAATGAAATATTTATGTTGCTATTTTGATTTTCTTGAACAATTGATAATATTGAGTTTATACTTATTTGTATCTATATACATTGATCGTTACATTTTAAAGAATATTTTATTTTAATGTGGACTTTATTTGATTTAACTCTACGTTTGCTAATATTATGTTGCGTCAGATAAGTTTAATACATATGGAATCACATAGCGAATATACGTAAAAGATTCCTCCGCAACGCCTATTTATCTGCTTGAACAGACACAATAATGTGTGACTCAATGGTGTAAAGGCGGTCGGAGTGTGAATGTCTATTTGCATTTAAGAAGGTTTTCACATAGGGCAAACGTATGGAGTCGTTTCTCAAAGATTTTAATACCATCAAGAAAGTACAAAGACCTATCTTAAATTGGATATTGAGAATTTTGTATAGAAAGCGAAGATAATACGATTTCTGTTCTCAATGTATTGATAACTTTATACAAAAGGTAATTTTCAGTCTTTTTTTAATGAAATAAATGGCAACGTCTCTTGTCCATGAAAATATACAACATCAGATGAATAGTTGTGATGGACAGATTGACAGGTGAATGGTGGGCTTAAAGGAAGGTGTAGGCTCTTGAAGATTCCCAAGTCGTAATAGTTAACAGTCAGAAAATGGTTTAAAATCACGCTGTTAAAGATTGTATGACACTTAGGTACAGCGACAGTACAGACTTCGAAACATTTTATTACATGAAATTGTATAAAAATCTTAATATATAATTTTTCAACAAAATACCTGATCTGATTTTAAATTAATAATAAAAAAATACTCTGAGATATTTTGGTAAATAAAGATATGTAAACGAATATCAGTATTAACAACTAAGGGCTAATAAATCTTACCTCACGAAGACGTATTTTATTCGAATGCGTTATTTCAAACATATTTTATGTCTCCGTAAACCTCTAAATTGTAAAGTGTATAAGACTTTTTATTTGCAAAAAATGGCTTGAAATTAATGCTTTACTTTTTATGCAATTGTCATTTGAGGATTTGGGCAAACAGAAATTTTGAACGTCAGATGAGTAAGAATCAATCTTCGAGGATCAGATGACATCAGAGTAAGATTTGTATATACATCAATTGACACATTCACACATTTTTATTACAAAACAAGCTGTACCTGCTTCAAAGTTTTGCTCGAATTTAACTCGTTGATTAGAAATTCTGCAAGGCAAAAAAAAGAAGTAATTCTGCTCTTGAAAAATAAGTTAGGGTTTATACCACCAGGTATACTACTAACACAGTTTTAATATGACTAGGTATTTGTTCCTATAATCAAATCAAAAACATTGAGAAATGTTTATTATTACTTTGTCTATAAATTTAATCGAGAATATGCCTACAGTGAAATAATTGGAATTTAAATATTTACATCAGTCGGTTATTTTCGTGGTTATGTTTAAAAAGATTTGCCTTGCCTTGATTTGGCTAACAGCGAATCCAAAAATAACTCGGGTACTGTTTTCCAAACACGTTGCTCAAATGTGACAGCGCTCTTTTGAGAAACAAATTACGCATCTCTAGTTAGCCTTTTTTTCCTTATTTCTGCCTTTAGGATTTCGTTTACATTTAAATGGAACTTCCATAAAAATGCAGTCAATT
Organism: Vanessa cardui; assembly: GCF_905220365.1. Lineage (NCBI taxonomy): Eukaryota > Metazoa > Arthropoda > Insecta > Lepidoptera > Nymphalidae > Vanessa > Vanessa cardui. The sequence continues at coordinate 8,815,613 of NC_061136.1, forward strand.
TAATGAAAGAAGAAAATTAAGTCTGTTCACATCAATGATATTATTTTTTATAAATAATCTATTGGAATTGAATAAACACATAAAAGAAAAATAAATATTATGCTAAAAATGTTAAAATAAAAATATTATACAATTTGTGTGATTTCAACTCGCTCAGTATTTAAAGGTAATAATAAAAAAATTAACATTACAATTTTGGAAATCTTTTTTACTTAGATAATTGTTTTCTATTAAACCCTTTTTATTCAATTTATGTGATATTATAAGGCCCTTAAAAAGGTTCTACTCCAAAGTTATACTTTAAAGTAATGAATATACTAATAAATTTTTAAAACATTTCAAGCACATTAATTTGGTAATAGTCGAACTATATATTGTGAATATCGCTGGAAAAAATCATACTAGAAAATCTTACTTCATATATTTTGTTGATACATTCTTCGATTAACTAGTGCGGCCGTCTACGGCTAAAGTTTCTGCTTCAAGTTCCATAAGTACGCTGACTTTATAACGGAACAAAGGAAAACTTTAAAAATCTTCAGTTTAGATATTTAATATTACACGCAAGTTATACTTTGAATTAGTAAATGTCGTTCAAAGGAACCAAAACTTTATAATTTACCTCTTAGAATTCATAATGCATAAAATAACACATACGTATGTATATATTTTCTTATTTATACTTTAATCAAATAAGAATAATAACGCTTTGATTAAAATGTTACTAGTTGGCTGTTAGCTTATTCACAATCGCTTATAAATGTTCATAAGCTTTCTATGTTGTATAAAGTAACGGGCTGTTAACGTCAAAGGCCTCCTTATCCTTTTGAGGAGGAGGTTTGCAGCTTTCTCTACCAGATTGTGGGTTTGTGGATACGCGTGGCAGAATTTTGCTTGACCACCGCGCACATTTGAGTTATTAATACAAATTAAGCTTATGAATTCAGTAGTATTTGAAATGAGTTTGAACTTAGAATCATCGATCTTGTATACATCGTATTACTGGGTCATCACGGCTCACCTACGTTGTATGTAGAATAAAAATATTATATTTGGATCATTATCAGCAAGTGTTCGCCGCGTCTCTCTCACCCCTCCTTAAGCAATCCTAAATTCAAATCTTGTCTTACATCAACATTCCTCTCAATAGAGAATTTAATAAATTTTCTCAAGATTCCACTCAAAAACTCATCTTTGAGCAATGTCGTTTTCTTGTCTGTCAAATCATTCCATACGTATAGTAAGACACAAATTAGATGTAGCATCGGAAAATGCAATGAAATGAAATTAAAACCGATTGCTGCCGATTTACACGACCAATAGAAATAGCTCCCTATCGCGCCATTCGACGCTATTTGTCGCTCTAGATTCACACGTCACAGAAAGCAAGTGAATGTAAATCCACGTGTCAAATTGACGAATATATTAGGTCATATGATATTACAAGTTATTAAGTTTGTACAAAGATCATATTCGCTTGAGAAATAAATATTGATAATTTGGTATGGCGTACTCAATTCGGATGTGATCGGTTTTACGAATTTTGCCGATGCGACATCTAAGTTGTGTCGAACTATAACTGCGATCCTACTAGATATAAACAACTGTATTGTAACTTGTTTTGCAGATCACAAAAAATTACCTTGAACTGAAGAACTAATCGTAGCGTTTATTTAAATTGCCTGGTTTAGATAAGTGTGTACGAGTTAAATACATGTATAAAGACTAAAGTCTTACTATGGCTATACAAAGTTATTTACGTGCCTATATTTTTACCTGCGAAACGATGGCGAGAATAATTTACAACTTTTTAAAAACTATCCAGCCTATCTACATGCCACGTCTTTCTAGAGGTGGTTTTTGCAAGAAATTTTTATTAATCTTTGAAGCTATCGTATTGGCAGTAGAAAATTAGTCTTTCGATGCTCTACAGCTCTTATGCCATCCATATAAAATCTGAGCTTGTAATGTACCTCTTTATATTTTATAATAATTTTCATTTTGAAGGACATTGTACTACGAATTATTTAACAGATAGTAAAGATGAAACCTGCAAACACTACAAACATACCTGAGCATTATTCTCGTTGATTTTTTTTCGCCAACCTGGATATTATCCACCCACTCACATTACCCGCAATTTATCGAGCAGATTAACGTAATTGTTAATAATTCTGGTGTATAATTCTATACCCATTTTTATAAGTTTTCGTAATAATTTTTCGATAACCGGAGCCTGATTTCAAGAAGCAGTGTTTCTCCGTCAGGTGATGCAATTGTTTAAAATTGCTTACAAAATCTGTAGATGGTATTTTAAAAATAGTCGTAAGATGCGAATTAAGAATTTTCTCATTTCTTTTTTATTATCCTTTAAAAGGTTTTGTTCGAGTGTTTTAGGTTAGGTTATTTTTTTTGTCTTCATTAACGACTCAATGAAATATTTAATATGATCAAAGGAAATTTAAACGATCTGAAAAAAAAAAATTAAATTAAATGAATTTATTTATTTAAAACATTTATACGAATGACCGCAGCGGTAACGAAATAACTGGATTCAATACATGTACAATTTTAAATCACATTGGTTTTAAAACCAATGACTTTTATTTACTGAGGAAATTTCTGTTCTGATTTATTTTACTCTGTTTATACTGATTAAGTCTTTATGTAACCAGATCAAAATGAATATCCAAAATCATTTTGAAATATCATTATAACATTGAATTCAATTTCCTGTAGTGTGTTAAGCAAATGCAGATTTACAAAAATAAACATTTAAAGATGTAATTACATTTATCATGCTCATGATTTTCAATTACAAATATCTTAATAATATATGAAAGTATAATTGCTTGCATATTTGCCTTTCGTATTTCAATAAGATTCACTAATAAGAACTGATCAGGTTAAAACCAAATTGTTAATTAGTATTAATTGATTTTTTTTTTATGTTTGAATGCATTATCAAATTTGAATCATAATACTTAAGAAAAAATATTAACTTCCGCTATCCTGGTCTAGTGTTTAGGTATTCATATATTTTTCCACTTAACCTCGTTCTAGAAATATAATCGTGGTTTACATCTTGCCATATCTTTACAGATGACAGATGTCAGTTTTCGTAGCTTCGACTTTTCTGTTCACTTGTGTGTTCGGGTTATCTGTCACATTGAAGATACTCCTTTTTACATATCCAAACTATATCAGCCTGTTTTCTTGCCACATGTTGACAAAGTAACGTATGTCAAGGTCGCAGATTTTATCGAGTGTCGTCACTATCTACACCTACTGCAGTATCTTCATTTCACACCTTGATTCGTATCATACAAATGATAAAAAGCATGAAGTCGTTTGAAACGTAGAATGTTGATAACATACACGAAAGTTAATAATTTTTTTGATATTGAATTTATACACCTCAATAAAATATCAGGATAGAGTAACTATTGAGATTCTCTTCGGTTCTACTGGATAAAATCAACATTCTGAATCGTTTTTATCTTTAAAAAGTTCAAGGGCATATTCGTAAATTATTTGTAGTTGTGTGAGCCTATTTCAAATTTTGTTTTTGTAAATAAATTGAATTATAATTTTATGTAAAGAACCAGGTCTCGCTTCTACAATATAAGACTAGTATGTTATGCGTACTCTATTAAAAAAATATTAAATTATATATCATTATAATAGAAATTCGAAATAAATAAAAAGCCAAGAAACCATTTCCCAATTCATCAGAATACCATAAATTACGACGGCAATGAAATAAATAAGACGTAATGCCGATGTAGGTTGAATTTCTCCCGATCATTGCTTAGTTGGCTTGGCAGTGATTGTAGCAATTATTCACCTCGGCGCCTCCCCTTTGCAGCCCGGCCTCTGTCACTGCTTTAACGGCGCCGCTTAATTCTGACACCACCGTAAACAAACCTTTAGTCCCAATTTTTACATTCTTAAAAATGTTTAACGCTTCTTATTAATGGTTTCTGATTCTTTTTAGGCCTAAGTAATCTAAAAATCAAGAAAACGATAGTCGTTAGAAAATATTAAATATACTAACTTAAATTAAAGATTTTGATAGTAATGGTAAGTATTACTAATATGTACAGTATATTAATCAACACACATTTCAATAATGTATCGTCAAATATTTTTTGCAAATGAAAAAGTACGAAATATTCTCTAAAACCCAGTGGTTATAAACATGCAACCAAAATATTATTGTCTAGAAAGCTTACTTCAGAATAGAAAATACTATGGTAAACACGAACAAAGGAATAAACTAACCTTCCAGCGCAGTGTATTGATTGAGCTTCAGTTGGCCGCAATATGGAAGATTTGTTGAGAATAACGGTTGAGCAGATAGCTCGAGTGGCCATTACTGATATCATGAGCTTGCTACGATCGCGAACACCCATACCTACGTCTCACTCGAGTTTCTCCCAGCGATGGACCCTGAATGCAATGTACACCGTTATGTAACTTATTGCATATAATAAAACGCTATCACATTCATGAATTACTTTATGAGCAGTATTTTATGATTTTGTTTTTTTTTTTTAACAATAATACTTGTATTAAATATGTCTTAAGAATTAATGGTAATGATCATGAGTTACGAATATTTAGAATAGATTTTATAATTTTTTTTTTTTTTAATATGTCGTTTATTCAAAAAACGATATAGTTGATTTTGGTTTATCTAAACAATTATTTTATTAAATTATTATATATATTTTGTTCTTATGAAAATAAAATATGGGAACTTACCTCACATTTCGTCAACGGTGTAAGTATAGGTGGTAAACCGAGACGCGTTGTCTCGCATTTATATGATAGAAATGAATGTAAAGTGAAACGCGATGCTAGCGATGTTGATATCTGTTTTATTTCCTTTATATTTTAAAGAATTTGTTTATTTATAAAATAATATACATAAATATTATTAACAGAAGTTACCAGTAATCTATTAATGTTATCAAGACGACTGTATCTTTAATTAATTTCATTATGCAAATTGAATTAGTATATTATTAAGTAAAAAGTAATAATATTGTATCAGGTAAAAAAATATTCATGCTCAAATTTACAATGCGTAAAATTCTTTTTGTTTATTTACGGTACATAGGTAGTAAGTTACTTTGCAAATTGTTACAATATTTTTTTTTATCAATTATGCATATCCCCTGTAGAGAAATGACGCACTATCGATGGCACTTAAACCAGAATGTATTGTTGAGGTCGGCTGAAAATATTGAAGAAATACAGAAACAAAATGAGACTAAAATATTTTAAAATATAATAACGTCATCAGTCAAATTCTGTACCTACTCTTTAAATAATAATTTGAAAAACATTTAAATAGACACATTATTAAATTCAAAGACCAATGAACCTCAATTTTTTCTTTAAATTAACAATAGTTCCATTTCATTACTTAAAACATATTAGAAGCTATGAAACCAAGAAGTTGTGTAACATCGTTTACCCATTCATGACACAATAACAGCAATAATAGCCTGTAAATTTCCTACTGCTGGGTTAAGGTTTCCTCTCCCTTTTAGGAGAAGCTTCGGAACACATTCCACCACGTTCCAATGTGGGTTGGTGGAATACACAGTGGCAGAATTTCTATGAAATTAGGCCCATGCCGATTTCCTCACGATGTTTTCCTTACTGCTGAGCACGAGATGAAATATAAACATAAATTAAGCACATGAATATTCAGTGCTTGTCTAGATTTGAAGCTGCTATCATCAGTTAAGATGCACGCTTTCTAACCACTGGGCCATCTCGGCTGATATGAAATACTGAACATAATTTTCCTTTATTGAAAGTAGTTTAGGGATATTATTATCGAGCTAAATGGGGCGGTAATTAAGCATTGTCCTTTTTAGTCAACGTGTGTACATCTTTGTAGGCAGGTGAGCTCACGGGAATCGCTATTTCGCGCACGTTCGACATCCGATAAAAGTTTCCGCCACAATCACCTAAGAGCTCAGCTGTCAGGAAATAAACGTATATCGGTTTTGTTTCTGTGTCCCCAGGGACTAAACACCTATTATTAGAATTTCAACTTTAGTTCTGCATCATTATACTTTTAAATATTACTTTATATTTGTGACAATATATATATTTCTAATATTTAATTTTTAAATGTCACTACACTTTAAAGTATATATTCTTCAAGTGTGACTGAAGTGTAGTGTAGTTTAACATTGTATGGATAAACAAAGGAGTTATTTGATTCAAGTAAAATAACAGCCTGTAAATTTCCCACAGCTGGGCTAAGGCCTCCTCTCACGTTAAAGAGGGGCTTTGGAACATATTGATTATACGTGTAATATTTGAATGTATAATTTAAATTCACCTTCATTTTATATCGTATTAGAATTATTATAAGCCATTGTCATGTGTGAGTGTTTGAGGTATGCACGTCGTGCAACGTCAATTCAGCCCAAAAAAATATTGAATAACTTTATTCACCTATTGTATAGACTCGTAACATAATTAAGAGACCAGTGTATCTGTAATTTTTATTTTTATTGTATAACTTTTAATTGTTGTGATGCATAAACTTCAGCCCAGTTCAATAATGACGCTATATCATAGTTAAAAATTAAAAAAAAACACCTTATTTTTAAATATGTAAAATAAATATGTTAATTAGAATTCATTTTACTATATATTTAAGGACTTAATGTTAATAATTATTACATCAGTAACTGTCTTTACTATTAAAAATAATCTATAAATAAAAAAAAGTGTTGGACCAATAATAAGTAATATAAGGTTAAGCTTGGAGAACGCGTCGCATCTCAGCAAAGCAGAATACAGAGGGCTTAGCCAAGTTGACATTCTACAATCGTAATCGCTAATAGAAAACTAAACAAATGTATGGGCATGACGTCATCTCAACGCTAAGTCACGTGGTCAAATCAAACGAATAGAAAAGTCGTAGACAAGTTGACAATCGTTCAAAGTGATAGAATTGAATGTAATCGTTTCTACAACGATAATCGCTAACTCCATACAAAATGGTAGCCAAGTTGCAGTTTTGACAAGCGCGGACGAAAAGATTTCGAAGTTTTTGATCGATAACTAAGCGATCATTAAGACCCAATAGTTAACGCTAAAAAATGGCGTCTTATATGATGACCGACAAGTGTTTTGTTTATTAAACCTAATTTTAAAACATTTTTACCTTTTTAATGCATACTTTAAATATGTTGTGGTGTGCTCGTAATGAAAAAGTGCGCCTTAGGCGCAAAAGAAAAAAAAATCATCAGTGCAAGAAGAAAATACTTTCGACTAGATAAAACTATTTTCGAAGTCCTTTGTCGTGAACTACGACTCAAGATTTCGTTAACAGGAAGAAAAGAGATTCCTTCTAGAGTTAAGGTAAGTGATTAATAATCTGATTGATAATTTTTTATAATTATTATACACTATCAGCAGTCGCAACACTTACTCATGTAATAATAAACACATTCACACTTAACATAAAGTGTGCGACGTATTATTAAGTATATATTTATACATATTGTTGTATATCTTGTGTACATAAATATATAATAATAATATCATAAATACAAAAAAATACTAAATATTGCACTATTAAATATTCTATAATATAGTATATCCTTTTATTGGACATGTCTATCATAAATTTAATTTCCTTAATTTTTGTGTTTTTATAGGTGCTGTGCACTTTTAGTTTCCTAACTAAAGGATCAGCGAAATGATGGTGTCAATCATCTTGCCCAATGGATTATGCATGCATTAGAAGTTTTTAAAGCTTTGAACCACTGCTATCATAGAAAAATGGATCATGTATAGGAAAACTCAACAAGATACAGCATTTATTAGAGTAAATATTAAACATTACAATATTTAAATTATCAAGTGCATTTAATAAACATAACATTTTAATTTACAAGGTTTCTAAGAAGCTTTGACTCTTCCGGTGTAATACATGCAATCTATAGCAGTTTACTTGTGACTAACTAAAATTATAAACTAATTTTCAGGTGAGTCTGGATATCCACAACACCCTTGGCCGATGACAACTATCCTCAATGGAGTTCATGACTTTAGGGAAGATACACTCAAATGCATGTGCAAGCTCAAGAGTGCTGTTTTGTATTACTCAAAGCACAGTGGAGATATTTGCTTTAGAGACAGGGTTCTATTGTCCTCATGTAGCTATCAAAATTTAAAATGGCATGTTGTGTATTATAAGATATAGCTTTGCAAGCTAGTCTTACCACCACCCCAACCACTTACCGCTGCATATGATAATGGAGATGATAAAATTATGCAAGATCCCATACCCATTGCCTTTGTAGGTAACCAAAGTGAATCTTAAGAATAGCCATGCTAAGTTGTTAATTGAATAGGATATAGTTGAATTTATTAACATAAGAATTAACAACATTAAATGCTTAAATATATATACAAATATGAACTATAACTAGTTAGTTATACTAGTTAGGATATAGTTAGTTTATTTAACCTCTAATATGATTTTATTTTACATTTCCTAATTATAAATTAACTTTTTATGTACTTTTTATTTAATTAATCTTATCTAAATAATAAGTTATTCATTGTATTTATTAATAATAAGTATAGTGATTGTATTTTAAACAGGTCCAGTTTTTATTTTGAGTGTAATGTATTTAATAATAAAACAAATTTATTATTACAACCAATTTTTTTATTATAAAAATGAAAACATTTACATTTATAATCAAACAAAATCCATTATTAAAATATATATATATAATTTAGTAGAGGTATGTACATAAGGACAAAAATAAAAAAATGCAGGTAAAATACTTAGGATTTCTTAAATATTACAAAAAAGAATTTCACGAATTAAAAAATCAAAATACAAAGCAAGAAACTCATAACTGATTGATTATAATGAAGCCAATTAATGATAATAATAGAAAACTATAAAATGATAATTTTACAGTGGTTTTTATGCCATAAGGTTTTTCCACATTTTTTCTTCTAGCTTTGTGACTACTCCACACACATGAAGCTTAATAATTCTTCTAATTCCAGCCACAGTCAGTCTGTTTTAATTCGGCCTTGAGTCTCTTGCTGGGGCCTCGTTATATTGCCATAACTAGAACAAGTTAAAACTATTAGAAAAGTAAAGGGTATATTGAATAAGTAAAAATAAAATACAATTATGTTTTGTTTGTTTCGTAAATGGTAATATTAGTTCGTGTCGCATATCACATCATTGTTTATGTTTCAAACTTTCAAGTGTTAAAGTATTAGAGATTTTCAAATAAAGAATGATATTTATGAAATAACTAATAATTGTCGTACCTTTCCATGAATTCCAATAAAGCTGCAAATTCTTCTGGGCTTGCTTAAGATTTATATTCCATTTTATAAAAGTTATCACACCATTTAAGGTATCTTTTATCCTTAAGCAGGATAATAATATAAAATTTCGAGTCACAGTAATGTTAAATTACGTTCCGCAATGGAATATTGTTATAAAGGAATTACTAATTACATGCACCCACCCTACTTCATTTACTTATTATTTTATCACAAATTCTGCCAAATTTCAAATTAAAACAAGAGTTTATCTTACGTATAAAGTTTACAAATGCAACTTTGATGTTAATTTGACGTTAGTAAGAACGCTAACCATAGATTAAAGTGTAGGTTTTTTTCTAAGTTCATTGTAGAATGAGCGATCGACTCAGTCGTGTCAATTTGGCTAGCAACTTATCGTTTTCTATAATCGCTTACGCCGAAGCGTTAACGATTGTAGAAAGAGATTCGATATGAAACGAATGTAACTTGGCTAGGCCCTCAGATGAAGTTCGATAGTTTGTAACTTGAGCTGAGAATCTAATGGTATCCGTTATAAAAACGTCCGCAATGCTCCAACCACACTGTTTGAGATTTCGAATGAGATTATATCATTTAAGTATTTTTGATTTCAATTACGGTCAAGGCTATCTCAGCATTCTTGTATTTACGTGTTCTAATCACTGGATTAGTGAACTTGAAACTCAATAAAATATTACGGGTTCACGCCAAAGGATGGGATGAAGGAAAACAAAACTAGATAACCAATGTTGGTTATCTAGTTTTGTTGACATATGGTCATGGGTGGGATACGAGCCACTGGACTAACCTTGAAATGTAGAGGATACTTTACTACGGCAGTGGGACATTTAAGTCTGTTTTAGTCAAAACAACGAAATAATATAATAAACTTATGTACAGTTAATTATTAAGTGAACTTGGATTTGAGCCCCTAATATAGTTCTAGCTAGCTTAGATATAGTTCTAATTACCGATTTGAATTTATTGGCCTATACTGTGTTAGATAGATGTGCGAGGCCCGTGGTAAGAACGCGTGTATCTTAATCGATGACTTCGAGTTCAAACCCAGGCAAGCACTTCTATATATATGTGCTTAATTTGTGTTTATAATTCATCTCGTGCTCGGCGATAAAGGAAAACATCGTGAGGAAACCTGCGTATGTTTAATTTCATCGAAATTCTGCCACATGTGCATTCCACCAACCCGCATTGGAACAGCGTGGTGGAATATGTTCCAAACCAGTTAGTGGGAGAGGAGACCTTAGCCCAGCAGTGGGAAAGTTACAGGCTGTTACTGTACTGTGTTCGATTATACAAATATAGCAATGAAAATTTCTTTTTATTCAATTATATGTGTGACTATTCAATGAATACGAAACCACTTATAAATTTTCGAAAAAGTCTATTTAAAACCATGAACTGTGTCACATAAAATATATTTATAGAGCGGTTGATATATCCATGATCGGGAAAAAATACTGAAAAGTCTTTTTAACAAAAACTCCGCTTGATAGATTTGCATTCCGAACTGAATTCATTCTACAAAATTACTTTCTACGATGGTAAAAGTTATTTTCGTAGTTTTTAATAAATTAAATATATAAATTTATCGCGTTTAAATTTATAGTAATTGTAAAAAGGTTCGATAAATCATTCATCAATTAAACTATTAACATCTATTCATAAAATTTTAAGAAGTTGTATATTGAAAATCACTTTCTAATTTATTGATTATAATTATATTGAGTGGAGGTCCATAATGTAGGTATAGAACTATTGGGATTTGCTGCAAAATTATGACGATATTGAGAGGGGTGTATGAGAATAGGTCTGAATATATTGTCTGATGGTCGAAAGAGATTGGTAGAACATATAGATTATAGAGATATATGTATTTATCTATATTAATAGTATAAATGTAAGAGTAACTCTCTCTCTCTCTCTCTGTCTGTCGCTCTTTTAAGATCAAACTGCTGTACCAAATTTGATGAAATTTTGTCTGAATCAAACATTAACCCCAAGAAAGGATATAGGTTTTTTTTATTTAACCGAAACCGTAGGAGACTAATCGTTGTTAAATAAAATGATAGAAACAGGTACTGGCGGTGATTTGAAATATGCAAAATTGTATTCCCAATAATCGATACATGTCGATCTGTGAAAAAAGTTGTTACTGCTTGTCTCAACAATTCTCGTGCAGTATAATCTACATTCCAAAGTATTAGTGGTGATACGCTTAATTAATTCTATCCTCTGAAGAGTTATAAGTAGACTTATAACAGCGGCAATGTGATACTTACACGTCTTTGAAACTTATTTTTTGTCTTTATATCGAATCGAAGCATGTTTGGTCGGTAAATTTTGTGTATGCTAATATTACTTTTTGAATATTAAATTGAACTGAAGCTATTATGAGTCTCCTAAAATGTGTCTTAGTGTTTGTCTCGATTTATAAAACAAAACACGTTTAAAATTAATTGCATGAACTTTGCGTACAATAATATGATGACGTAAAGATGTAAAGAATTTGTTTATTTACCCGCCCCGTCTTCTCACGGGTGCAATACTGATATTAAACAAACTATAGAATTAGTATATTTAGGACATCACATTATACACTTCTAAAATTATATAAGTGTTTTTTAACAATATTGATCAAGCTTTATATAAAGCCTACCTCTCTAAACACTGTATCTGTTGAAAAAACCGCATCAAAATCTGTGACGTAATTTAAAAGATCTAAACATACATAAGGCGAGGCAGAAGAAAAGGGAATTCGTTTTATATTATAGAATGATATTTATCATAAAATAAAAAGCATTATAACTAAATATAATAAACTGTGATCAATAGTTAATAATAATAATAATAAAACTTAAAGAACTTATATTCCTATTTTTTATTGTACTTGTAGTAACGATAAACAACTACTAATTTATACGTCAGAAACATACATATATATATTTTTAGTATATGCGTGTTTTCTATAGCCTTACTCTCCTACTCATGTGTTCAACAATGTACATACGTTGTTGTGAGCTTCGGTTAATGATGGCACTGTGGTTGTGCTTCATTTTATTATTTTTAAATTTATAAGAGTATAAATTTTGCTTTGTTGTGTATTACGCATTGCTGTTTGGCAAACCACCTGAAATATTTTATTTACTATTCATAATATTTTCAACATGTTAATGGCAAATGTACGTAATTTGTTCGGTTTAAGCTTTTGGATACATTTTGTATCGGGTATGAGTATGCCTATATTTAGATTTATATTTGGAATTCTGGTGAGTTATAAAATAGCTGCCTTACTTACGATATCATTCCTATTTAAAGGTTATACTATTCCAAACCTAAGCATAAAAACTATATTTATAATCAGAACTTGGAATTATGACGTCTTAGGCGCTTATTTGCGTATCAAAACGTAAGTTGATGCTTACGTGTTTAAACGAAACAGCGAATGAGTCGTCTCCGCAGAGCTTGTTGTACTTATAGCAGAATCTAGCATCCTTACTAAAACGGCGATGATAATTATTAGTGTATACTGGCAAACACATGTATATATGTCATTTACTACTTTTTGTCTGTGGAGCTTATGCAACAATAATTATTTTACATTTGTGATGAAGCATGTTGCATTAGATAAGTTGGAAATAGCGAGAACTAGAGAAACGCACGCGTAATATACCACAAATGACATTATCATTGGCTATGGAGAATAACTACCTCTAAGCTACCTACTTGGGTCCAACAAAATCGACTTCTAGAAGTTCTAGACCATTATTTTGTTGTAAAGTATATTAAATGAGATATAATTGATATAAATTATAAATGAGTGTAATGTAACGCGCTAATAACGAATATGAGCCTGACTCGCTTCTTCTGGTGCCTAGGCTCTATAACAGCGAGGAGGGGCTGCCTCCTTCCGCGCCTTTGGATTTACAAAAGCACTAGCCGTACGGTAGACAGGATATGGATATAGGGTTGGCCTATTCGTTTCTACGACAGTTTTCTGTGACGTATCGCATTATTGGACCATTGTAGTATTTTTATGTGAAACGACCTGTACATAGACGTTTTATTGAATAAAGAATGACAATCTTCACATAAATTAAATTTTTTATAAAAAAAAAATCTAAGATTAATATTCACTACAACAAACTTAAAACTATATGAACTATAACTTTTGATTGGGCCTTGAAAATGAAATTTGAGCCAATTTAGCGAATATTTTATGCTCCGTGAATGAAAATACATAAGAAAAAAAATGGAAGTGGCTTTTCAGAACTATGTCCAAAAAATCTGTTCTCATGACAATTTATGTATTTATAATAATAAGCTAATAATAAGTATTTTTACTCATTAAAATGTAGGGAATTTCTCAAATTCAATACATTTAAATCGATTTATTACCACAACGCAAGATCATCGGATTTGTATTATTGAGAGTTACTGTAAAGTGACAATAACTGAATTATTATAAGAGCCTACTAGACTGAATATTCTTAAAATACTATTGGTGATAATCCAACACACAACCGAATTTGCGTACACGAGTTTTGTACATTTTTTGTAAATTTAACGGTAATTATTGGTTATTTTTATGCTTTAGGTTGAGGGCTTATAAAAAATTATACTACGATAATGCCTTAAAAATTCTATTAAGACTGTAACTCGATCGTACCAATTAATCTCCTTCGTATCTTCTGCATCACACGTGACACTCCTGAAATAATCTATGCCCTGTTGCCACAATTAAAAATAAACGAAATATATTGGCAAAGCTAAAAATCGTTACTTTGATTTGATAAATAATAATGTTCGTCAAAGTTGATTAATATGATGAAATTACAGTTTCCTTATTATAATATAATTAATAATTATTCTAAATCTTTTGTAATAATAATATTATAAAATTTTTCATTACGTCGTCCAATACAAATGTTATTTAGAAACTGCAGACAAATTTAAATTAAAAAATTAGTAAAATATAAACAGAAGTAAGATAATAAAATAATACCAAACGACAATATAAATATTATCATATTAAAACTGCATTTAAATAGTGATAAGTTTTTCCGAAAGCAAGTAACATTACAAAGTTAGGTCTTCTTTTGATTACTGTTTCAATAAGACACGGTCATTTAGCTAATGAGCGCTCTCTAAAGTAAATAACTTAAACAAAGTCTACGTCAGTGAGATCGAGCAACCTTTGATACCCGACAGCGACTACCGACTGTTTGTGAAAAAAAAAGTAAAAATATCAATTCTTGGCACAAACCCAACTATTTTATAGTATATTGACCTGGAGGTGAATTTCTATGCGTCGGTCTCAATTAAATGAAATTGTGTTTAATTTTTTGAATTTAAATTGTAATAGCGGACGACAAAACTCAATTCTCAAAAAAAAACCTGAAGCGTTTTACATATTCGACCCACAGAGTGGAATATCGTTGTTCGTTGTAGGCTATTGGAAATCCTCGTGGTCGGCAGCCTTCATCTTTTTTTTCTCCAATGACAGTCGCATGAAGTAAGCCTCCTATATCGGTTGCAAAATTCTTTTAAATCGTTGGATTAATATTCTGAATTGTATTTATATACTGAACAAGACATCCAATCCAGTTCAATCGAATTATACGATTGTATTTTTTTTTTTTTATTGTAACAAAGGCATGATCTTTAAATGCAACACAAAATAAATTACTTAAAATTATCTGTTTATTTATATTACATATTTCTAACTTATTGCAAATAATTAGTATTAAGCTTTGGTACATTATGGACAAATATTGTATCAAATAAATGGAAGAAAATTGAGTCCAAATTCCGGTAATATCTATCATATTTAGGTACCACAACTGAAATCCACGAGGGCATACGTTAATTCCCCGAACAAATTGTAGAAGAAAGGTAAACATTGAGAACATTCATAATTTGCACAAGAACCACAGTCTGTTTAGTATTCTTCTCACGTTCGCTCTCCGAGATAACTTTCAACCACAATTACCTGACCGTTCAAGCGTCAGGAAATATATTGGCACCTTCAGCAAGCCGCCTCCCGCTATGCTTCGTCCGCAACTTAAATTTACAATCTCGATTTGATTAGCGAAATAAAAAGAAAAATTATATCAACATTTCATCTTTATAAACCCAAGAATATTTCTTGTTACTTTTGTTTAATTGCGCCTTGTAGATTTTCAAATGAAATATTCACATTTGCAATAATTTTATTTTACTAAATTATTGTTTTTTTTTTCCATTATCAAACATAAAGTTCTTTATCGAACTTTGCATTGATTGCTAAAATATACAATAAATAAAAGGGCAACTTCTAAAAGGCCCTAATGGACAAGGGGCAATCGATCAAATGACAAAGAAAGTTTCTTCAATACAAAACAATTGATGGGTTCGAAATTTTCTCAAGACGTTTTTTCTTCTTTCGTTTGACTATTTTTTACTTTTCAATAGAATTATTGAATACTTTAAAATAATCTATTTACATATACTTTTATTTCTATATAAAAATAATGGCTATTAAGAAAATAACTTACTAGCTAGCTAACTAACTAGTAATATTATATTTAATCTACGTATTATAATCTTAAATATGAAAATTTAAATTTGAATAAAGTATGTTTTGATTTTGATTTGAATTTTCATTAGTTGATAAACTTTGTTGATTGATAAACTGGTTCTACAAAATATCTGAACTTTTAAAAAAAGAAATAATTAACAACTTGACAAATAAATTAATGATTTGTCTAGTAGATTATTAACTAGTTTGAGCTTGAAGTAGACAGATACTCTACTAATTAATACAATCATCTAGATTAAATTACCATCCACCTGACTTTTTGTTAATTGAGTAATAACTTATGCTAGGCATATTTTTATTATGATATACTTGTATTTCATTTTGTTTTTCTTGTGACCAATTAACCAAATATATAAACCAAGAGTTATAAATATCCCTAAGTACGTTTCCAAAATAAAAATTGAATAAAGTTTATATTCTGTTTACACTTAATTGAAAGAAGACTTCAATCTGCCCACAATATTACATAATGTTTTTAGGGCAAAGAAATATTTTTATCAAGGAATAATAAAATAGTTTTAAATTCAAAAATCATAAAAATTGCTACTCAAGATTATATAGTTTCTTTTTAAAATTTGATCATCATATTTGTCTTAACCAACATTCATTTACATACACATTACAGAATTAAGTTACAAACTTTTTGTCTGATTGATGAATAAAAGTGCAATTGCTTTTTTATAATCTTTAATTTTCAGGCTAAGCAAATTTTAACGTATTAATTCGTAAGACTGCAAGATTTGAAGGCGGCTTATCCAAACCTAGTTACTTATCATAAATTTTATATAATATATAAGGAAAATTGGCTTAATACAATGGGAGAATATTAGTGGAGTCAGGATTGCGTTGTTTCAGAA
The DNA here is from genome assembly GCF_905220365.1 of Vanessa cardui. Taxonomy (NCBI): domain Eukaryota; kingdom Metazoa; phylum Arthropoda; class Insecta; order Lepidoptera; family Nymphalidae; genus Vanessa; species Vanessa cardui. Next base: position 8,832,428 of record NC_061136.1, read on the forward strand.
CCGCAATATTCCATGCCCCTAGATTCAGCGATGGAATACTTCGGGCGGCTTTCATTCGATCGCAATCTCTATGCTAACAGCTTGCGATTCTGATCTTCGTTTAGCGAAATGACCGCAGTCACCCCGGTCTGGTGACGTTTATTCCTTACACGTTCACTCCCCAAAGTTTTTATGGACGAAACGAACACTCACCCCTCTATTAAGATTTTTTTGGACAACATAAATCCCCTTGAGCCAGTAATATCGAATTTACGTGTAAAATATTACAAGTTTTATAATAAAGCGTCTCGTGGACAACGTTTGTGAGGGTAAAAAAATGGATATGGAAATCAAAATGTTTATAACAATACAGATTCCAACATAGCAATGACAAAGAGTATGTAGTTATTATTTACTCTTTGTAATTACTAATAATATTTTATTTGGCGAAATTATTGTGACTGAAACCGGCGTACCAAAATCAAAGAGGAACAATAATGGTATAAGGATAAAATAAAATTAAAAGTATACGCTGTTAGTCGGAACTAACCTCGGTATCCCACAAATATTACTTGAGCTTTCTTTAACGTTTATTTTACAAAGTATTGTATACGTCCAGTAAACGTTTCATTCAAACTGATACATACAGTAACACAGTTTGCTTGCACTTCGATTAAAGATATATATTACTAATATAGAAATAATTCGTAAAACAAAAAGAATGAGGGGTCAAAAGCAGATGGTCCGCTTTTATAAAAATGTTGGAGGGTTGTGAAATATGACACACTGTTATTTCTTCGCACACCCGGTCAAGAGTTATTGCATTCCATTATACGTTTTCTCTATCTAAAGGAAGCCATTTTCACTAAAGGAGAACTAAACTGTCTAAAATTTATTCCGCTTATCATTTTATCGCTTTCGAGGAAGTATCAAATTCTTAAATCATTTTTACGTTTCACGCACGATATATTAAATTGAATTTAAAAAATATGAAACTAATTTTGCACTTGTAACACCCTATGTCACATGAAGTATGTGCCGTCCATGCGGCGTCGTCTACGGTTGTACCATACCCATAGTAATTATAATGTGTTGGCCTTAATACGGGCTTTGTAACAATCATGCCAATCGCTCCTTTCGACGTACCGCTCTGCGTAAGAGACTTACAATAGAGTCACTGGCTCGGAAGGGAACACCTTATCTTTACTACATTGTGTCCCATGTCATACGAACGCGAGCCTGAGGCTATGAAAATATTTCATATTCACAAAGATTAACAAGATTATTTAGCAGTTCCTTTGTATAGTTATATATCAATGGAAACGGATTGGAGTGCGATCTTAAAGTAATTAAGTCATTATTACTTTTAAAAGTATCAATTCAAATTTTGTTGTGACACAAATATGAGGCCAATAATGTGAGTTAAATTTAAATAAATAATAAAATACTCTATGTTAGGGAACTTTTCAAAAAAACCAAGTATTTTTCCATTACCTTCACATTAATTATTTTCGCCTAACTGTAAATTATATGTGCAAAATAGTACGATAAAAAGAACTGTACTTACTTAGTAAAAGCTATTTAATTAAAAAAATGCGTTTTTTTTAATAATAACAAAAAAGGCAGATTATTTGTTGTCTATTAATAATACAGTTAAATAATTATCTGTTATTATCGCTTGGTCAATTATCAGCGGTTTGGTTTCCGGCAAAGCAAAATAGAGCTATCTGATCTCAACCACTGAGAGAGCACGAGTAATACATACGTCATTTGATTTTACATTAATTGGCATCATCAAAACTTAGGCTCACTACCAAATAAAAAAAATCAAAATATATTTATTGTTCTTATATCAAAATACATATCTCACAGAGGCCCTGTACCCCTAAACTAGGAAAACCCGCATCTTAGGGGCCAGTGACTTCCCAATCAATGTTTTAGTTCAACTTTAAATTTGAAAAAAAGGTATTATAGAATGCTAACTGACTACAAAAAAATAGAATCAAAGCTCCTTAGCTTTGATGCTTATACTAACTATTGAGTTATGATCATGTTTGTTTGCTATATTAATTCTAATTTAAAAAAAATGTATTTACTAAGTTTTAAATAATAATTTAAAATAATGCATTTTAGATTTGGTAATACAGTTTTCGATTCTTCCTACAAAACCTATAAAAAAATCATCCACGAACGAAGCCTTATTTAGATAGAATTAAAATTCGCTTTTGCATGTACAGATCGTCATTTTGTCATAATATTTTTGTATAAATGTTTTCTTGGGCCCTGTTATCGACAGTAATGTCATTGCAATTAATCTTCCCAAAAATATTTCATGTACCGATATGGTTCCGTTACAGTTTTCATATGTATAAATTTATTTTATCGTCGTAATAATATTACATTCAAAGTATAAAATGTTGAATAAAAAATACTTATTATTGATACAGTGGATAGTATTCGCAAGAAGTGTTTAGAAAATTGACACAATTACTTCATTTTTCTGGATCTGAGTAAATGTTTATTATTCATACAGTGCTTAGCGTTAAATAAAGTCATACCTACGAATAATACGAGAATAAATTCGTACAGATGCATGTGTAGTGGAATTTATTGAGAATATTCCAAGTACTAACTTTTGTTTAAGACGAGCTTTAAAATATAAAATCTTATTGCCGTTATAATTGGTCATCTTTATTGATAATTTGTGCAAACTATGTTGAACAGACAGAAGTTTTTCTGAAACAACACTCGTATACATAAAATGATTATGGTTCAATAGCCATATATTAGTTTTAATTTTTTTTAGAAACTTTTGTTTACCTTATTTTTTTATTCGAGGAGAATTTTGAAGGTTAGTTATACAATCATCTCCAAAAGGATTATCCTTACAAAACATAGATAATTTCAAGCGTTTATTTCAATATCCGGTACTTAATGTTTCTTTTTCTAGTGCTAGACAAAATTGAAAAATGAAAAAGACGAAAATAATAATAAATAGAAAAAAGAAATAATTTGTATTCGCATGGATATTTATTAATAAATAAATTAATAAGTTATTTATTCGGAAGGTTTAATAGACTTAGTTTCAATTAAATTTAAAGTTGTGCAAACATATGTGCTGACTGTCATTTTGGAGGTTGCTATTTATCCTCTTTATATAGTTATTTGTTTATGTAAGGGAATCCACTAAAATCCACGTGGGTGCGTATACTTCGGTCGCCCGACTCGGGCAACTCGACATCGCAGCGGCGTCAACAGTATTAGAGCATCAACTCACTTCCCGTGCGTAAGAAAACAAGCCACGCGCGCCTTCGCCCCTTCGAGCTGCTTATATGTATTATTTCTCAATAAAGACATCTTGCGAGCCTGCACCTGCGAGGGTTTTATCGGACGCTGTAATAGTTTAGGTAGCGTTCTCTTCAAACAGCCTGAATTAACAAAATTTATCTCCGATTACTTGGGCTATTAAGTGTAGCTGAGTAATGCTGCAAATTGTAGTGGGCAACTACAATTTGCAACATTTTCTATTGCATATATTATAAGTATTTATAACCTATCCTAAAAACTAGGATAAAAATAAAAAAAGCGCAAAATTTCTACACTTATTTTTTTCATAAAGAAGGGTGCATCTATATGAACTTGATTGTAAAACGATTCCTTATACTTGCTTGGAAAAGCTAGAAGAAGTACCTTACACCTTACAAGATTTTGAAATCGATAACCAAATTAATGTATACCGTCTGAGACAAAAGAGCTAGACTTGACGGTTTATTATATATTTCTTCAAGAATATGTCACGTAGTAAGGATAACCTATTATACTCTCAGTGACAGAATCAATACAAGTGATTGTTCCCAAAGAATGCCTTCGGTTTACTTAAACAACTTACACGAGCCATAATACACTATTTATGACATAAACGATGTATTAATACTTTTTTTTAGAATTTGTAATTGACAAAGATTTTATTTCCAAAGTTGCCTTTTACGTAAAGATTTTTTTTCTTTATTTTACATCCATTTCATTTGTGATATTTTATACATGTTGATTTATTTTCCAAATAATAACTAAACCATTAACATGGTAGCTGAGCTTGTTTCAAAAGAATTTACTTTTGTCAAGTAATTACTTTTAAATATTATTTGTGTTTTACACAAATACTTTGACTATATTATACTAATTAATAAAGTAAATACTTATTAGATTATTGCGGTTAAATATATATAAACTATAATAAATAAAAACCCACATTTAAAAATTTCAATAAAACAATCATCGATTCATTATTTAATTATGGTCCGCCGTCCCTTTATTTTCTTTCGATAAACTTTTTCTGCGCTACCTCTGGTGATTAACTTTATTCCGACCAATTTAAACTTCATTGCGTCTGCTATATATTTTAACTGATATAATTTTTAGATTTGCTACACTAAACACTAACTACTACACGTATTATTGCAATAAATTGGTTACGATATAGTAAACACACAAAATAATAAATATGAATAGAAATAAACAAGACTAGTGCTTTTCTTGCTTTCTAAAACACTGGAATGTTGGCTCTAGGGGAAAGCATAATTTAGGAATTGTATAACCTACAATCCCTGCCATACACACTGTTCCCGTTCTATTGGCAGTATAATGTAGCACTTCTTAAAATCAGCGGAAAAGCAGAGTGACCTTCATCACCCAAGCCATGCTTTCGTTATTCTACTTGTTAGTAAGGCTTTGTTCAAAGCCATCTCTGTAGATTCCACCTACTCCTCATATCTTCTACCACCAATCAGTATTGTTGTTTTCCGGTATTCTTGAAGAGCGACAGAGTCATTATAACTATAGGCATATGGGCACATCATTGTTCACAAGCTTGACCGCGCAGTATTGATGTAAATAATCTTTCATAACACAGGACAATGAATATGAGCACCGATCACCATCTGGTGGTAATAAATAGAGGGATGGCTAATGGGTAATCGTAATCGTCTAATAAACGAAAAAATTTAACTGAAGACATGGTTCAACATATAAATTCTCGCTTCCATATTTTTCAGCCATATACTTGTATATATGGAAGTGACAGTGCGAAGGGCGAATGGCCTAGAGTAATGTCACATAGTATATTATCAATCATAATACCACCACCCACCACTTTCGACTGTAAATTCTATATCTTAATTCTAAAGCAGTAGATGACTGACAGTCGAGGACCAAACGGGTGCTGCAAGACAGCCATCGATCGCACTGTATCTGCATAGAAACTACGGATTTTCAGCCTGTCCTGAGAAAATTGTCAGCAGTGTTGGAATGGTATTCCTTGATCCGCTACCTACATGATCCATAATACTAGTTCAAATTACTCTTTGAAGCCCTAGCGACCATCTAAGAACTGACCAAAGAAGCGATTACTTAATATTAAGGAACTTCAACTGGATACTGTTTATATAATCGGTATCCAGATGAATATTTCATGTAATGCAATTACTAAATGTGGCTTTGAAAATTTCTGATCAATAACAAAGAGTAAAATCCAATCACGTTTTATATTTTTATGTCTTTTATCCAACGACAGTGTTATTCCATTAGCTGAGATTACACTTTATTTTCTGCGTTAAGAATATCATCCAGTTGTTACCTCCAATTTTATTCCGTTACGTTGTTCTTCCACGTGTAAAAATTTTCACAAAGGGCGGATAGAAACATCTTGAAATTGAAACAAGGGGGAATACAGATGCAGTATTTCATAAAAGATTTTTAAAATGGAATACCTACAATATTTCAGCCTTCAAATCTCAATAAATCGTCTAGGCGTGGTAACGAGCTCACTGCGGCGTAGTCTCTGCGGATACGTATTTTATTGGATTCACTGAAACGTTTTTCAGGTCCAAAGGATTATTTACGAGCGTCTGCGCTCTCGTTGCAGAAATGCAGATGGACATCCCGCTACAACCTACTTACACTTTAAATCTTAACTAGGTATCTTTCAGAAATGTTCTTGAATTTCTCATTTATTCATTGACTATTTCAAACAATTTACAGAAGTTGAAGCAACTTTTATGTTTCTTCGATGACTATATACATAATTAATTATATTTTAATTTAAGAAAAATATATATCATATTTATGCACAGGTTTTTTTATTTATTTAGGTACACAAAATTCAGAACACTGTACTGTGTTCTGACGTTTGTGGAAACACTGTACTGTATTCTGAGTTTCTTCTTACAGAAGCTTCTCCGTTTCCGTGATGATGGCGGCCATCCCAGGGTTTTTTAGTACAAATCGGGATATCTATGAAAAATCTGTCACCTTCGTCCACAGCGATTACCAATGTACGAATTAGAAATCAACTGTTCGTGCAGTCAATTATCACTTGTACATGTGATGATGCTATACCACTCCAGTTAAGAAATCAAAAGAACGTATTAATAGTCGGCATTAAAAAGCTCTTCCTCAGGCGATAATATCCCTTTAGATTCGATTCATTCGATATTGTTTTAACAAATACAGCCTTAATCATAGAAGTTTTCCCAAATAGTTATTTGATTAGTTTCACCTGACTCTCACTAATTGAGGTCGTACCTGCTCATTATTCAACGGTTTGTTTTCTGAGAATATTCTAAATATATTCTCTATTTAAAAAAAGGAACACGTTTATTGAAACGCATTCTGTAAAAACATGTCTTCAAACAAAGGGTCTATACTGCTTACTATCCTATCATATGTATTAATATCATACTGATATTATAAATGAAAGTTTGCGAGGATGGATGCATGTTGGTTAATCTTTCAAGAAAAAAGTACTGAACGGATTTGGATGAAATTTTACAGTAATATAGTTTATACATAAGAATACTACAAAGACAACAATTTATAATGATTTTATGTAAATTCTTCACAATATAACAATACATATTAAGTATCCGTTGCTTAGTGACCACAAATTGACTAAAATATTATTTCCCTTGCCTCAGATCCGTAAAGAACCGGCAAAATAAACTTACATTAAAATAATTACAGTTTTATTATATACAAAAGGCAATTATTTCATCACACGGTTAAAATAAATTTGTATGACAAATAAAGTAAATAATAATTTCAAAGGTGTAATCCATTCCAGTAGATACAAAAGGGGAAAACAGTTCAAGCGTCCGAGTAATTATATTTTCACGCGTGATTCGATTTCTGTTGTTGATTTTATAAGCTCATGAAAGTAAAAAGATCAATTAACTTTATTTTTTATATTGAATTCAAAAATTTAGTATGAATATTGGATTTATTTTAATAATTTCAAAGTACACTTTTTAACCAATTGATGCAAATAATAGTAGCATGTAAGGAAAAATAAGAAATATTATCAATGTTTAAACCTGAACTTTCAAATATTGTCTTTTGTATGCAGCATATTGATATCACTGGATATTTTTGTATAACCTTTACTATAGCGATTATTTATATGTAGTATACGAGATAAGTTACCCAACCACCCTACAGCCACCCTACAGAGACTCCGAGCCATTACTACTTATTTTCAAAAGTGAAAAAAACCTACAAGTAAGACATTCATCACCAATGATAATGTCCAGGGTGCAGTTTTGGTGTTTTCGACAAAACATTTTTTTCAGACAGACAGACCGACAAAAATTGCAAAAAATGTTATATTGGTAATGTACCGTGAATAAAAAATATGCATTGAGTAAAAAGGGCTATTTTAATATTCCAAACAGACACACCAATTTTATTATGTGTATAGATTTATTAACATAAGAATTAACAACATTAAATGCTTAAATATATATACACAAATATGAACTAAAACTAGTTACTGTATAAATCTTGACCGCGTGGAATGGTGGCAAAAATCCTAGCAGCATTTATTGTGTATAGATAAAAAAATAATACATTGAAAAGGAATAAAACTGATTTTTTTATTTCTTCCCCATAAAAACACAAATCTCAGTGTTTCAGACGTAAAGAAGACGTATTTGTTCATATTATAAGGAGTCTACCGCAAACGAATTGCGAACAACCTCACCACCAATAAGATCTTATTGGCTTGACATTCCTCGAGTCCCCTGGCAGTAAAGTGCAATCGCAGGTGGCTCGCGTGATTAATTGGCCTCAGAAGGCTATTTGTTTGTACACGTTGTACGAATACGTCGTATGTATGTATATTTGTTTAAGCTCGATCAGTTTGACCGTATACATTTGGGAAAACGGAATCTAGCTACATTTTTGAACAAATTATATAATTCTTAAACATTTTAATGCACTTTATATTTTTCTGTATGATGTTACTATTTATAAATCTAAATATCATATTAATTTTACCTGTTTTTAGAAACGTATAGTTTATTTTTCTATGGCTACAAATTCCGAATACCTTAATATTTCATTGTAAAACTATATACCGAGGCCTTATCTCAGCAGTGGGACATTTACAGGCTGTTACTTTACTTTTTTTACTTTTTTACTGTAATCCCGGGGTACGCTTGTGATTCTTCTAGTGTAGTCGATACCTATTTAATAAATTCACATTGACAACGCGTTTGGACGTTGGTACTCTTCCGTTGATCCTTCTTTTAAAACCTTTCCCTTATCCTGGTAATGGAGTCGTCACTCAAGCGGAGTCCTCACTGGAGATCAGGTTTATGGTCGTATCAGGTTATGAGAATTAGGGAATCGAGTGCTTCGATTTTAGTGCACGTGAGAATTAATCTTTGAAAATCATGCTAACCTGTATCAAAATTGCTCAGGATGACATCATCATCACAGATCAATGTGAAAAGTTAAAACATACAAACGGCGCTAATGATGAATGCACCAAATAAAATTATCGCAGCTTCGTTTCTATATTTATCGAAAAGTAATTGTACAACAAATTCCATGGTTCTTGAGATAAAGGGAACAGTTGTTATTTACTACACACAATTTGTACCTTATAAAATAATTGTATATTATTTTAATGTCTATGAAAGTATCGTCACGTATAGTCAAATAAAAACAAGTCTAAGTTTATTTTAAATTATACGGGCGCTAAAAAATACTTCAATTTTGTGAGTTAGTAACAAAGCATCCGTAGCGCATTATCGTAACGACATACTTGTGGTTATAAATAATACACTTTAATATAAAATTTTAAAAAAATACACCTTTATTCAGTCCATAGTTTTAATATTACGATTATTTGTACAGATAATTAATAATGTAAAATTTTAATGTTGCCAGTACTGATGTATCGCTTAGGGCATCGGTCATATTTTCCATGTGTTTCTATAAGCTTACATACATGATGCAATGCTAGATTAAAATAATTTCGGGGTTGTATTTTAAAATGTAAAGTCAATGAAGTTTTTATTTATTAATGTTTCGACATATAAGTTAATTATTATTTTGTTTAAAAACTATTTAATCTTAAGCGATAAACAACGTACCTTTTTGTTTACGATTAATTTTTTTTATAAATTTATATATTCTGATCTCAGTAATAATGAAGGCGACTGTCAAAATGGGCATACTAAGCTCAAATTATAATAATTTATTGTACACTAAGTCTTTATCCATCACTGGTTCTTAAGTTAATAAAGTAGTTCGTTTTCTGTTACCAACGTAAATAAAATGCTTTTATTTAAAGAATAGCTTTAAATCTCTTTGTTTCAAGTAGTTAAAATTCAATGAGCAATTAACTTTAAAGTGATTTCTTGTATTTGTAGTATACTAAAATCACTTAAAGCTGAAACAAAGTTTTAAGCACATAGTTTTTCAGATTTCATTAATCTAAAATGACAACGCATAAACGCTTTTATACCAACCTGAATAGAGTATATTTTGATTTGAATTTTAATACACTTTTCAATATGCGTCTATGCAACCTATATCATTGCACAGCCATATCAATAAATAATATTTGACAAGTTCGGTTGTGTGTACAAACCTTAGACATCATATGCATCTGTTTATATAGAAAGAGGATTTATTCTAACAAAAATTTCATAGATAATCACAAAATAACTTTTTTCCCTCCTTCGATTCATAAGAAACCGAAAGAAAAGTTTTTCTAATAAGAATTTTATAAAAAATATTGACATCTGCTTGATGGACATTAAGAACATTCAGCTTAATGTCCATTACCTTTGTTCTATTTGTATTTATAGGAAAATTGCATTCCAGAGCAGAGACAATGAATGTATTCAATTTAATGGAAGCTGCTTTATCAATTTCTGAAAAATACGATATCGTAGTCCTAATATTTTTTTGTTACGGTGATGTGTTAGTTGATGGTAACATTGGTGCTTTGTTTTTTGTGCCTGTAAATACACTGGTTCAAATCGTGAATTGACGTGAAAACATTTCTTACGCCGTATGTCATATGACGCTCGAAGTTTTATTCTTACTCATCTGACGCTCGCAACCCCATTGCGCTCAAATAGTCAAATAATCATCAACATTATATTTATATAATTTTGTGGTATATGTATGAACACGGTTCAATGGCCCATTTGACAGAAAGTGATCGCCACCATAGATATCAGTAATAAAAAATAATTATGTCCCATACTTTACATACCGAATGTGCAACTTACGATGGAAACTAAGATGTTTCATGATGCTAGGTCAGTCACCCTGCAAACAGATTATGTTTTATGAGATTACAACAATATACTTTGAAAAATCGGCAATTATAGAACCGGTATAGAATTTTTTTAAAGCAGAAGATAATGTATATAATCTTGAAACAAATTAAATAAACTACACGCAGTCTTGTAATTTAATAATTTTGTACTACATGTAGTCTAACATTGAAATTAAACAAAATAGGGCTTTGGGCTAAGGTCGTGTTATCAATAACAATATTAATAAATAATGCGCCTGTGCTAAAAATGACATACTTTAACACTTAACCATAACATAATTTCAAATACTTTTATTTCGAGGAGGAGGAGAGGTCCTGCTCGGTATTACATAGGTATAACGATTCATGCCTTTTGTCTAACTATCGGTTACTTGAACAGTATTGGGAAAATAATACTAAAAATAGAAATAATCAAATTTTATTAATTGACTTTGTTTTATTCAGAAGAGAAAAAAACGTGTTTGATAAATTGTAAGAAAAATAATCCTTACAAAATTTAATTTGCTTATTTATATTATTTGTTTATAGTTAGTGAAATCACGAGTACTTCCAAGAGAACTTATTTTGGTATATTTTATCAAAGTCAAGAACAACGCCACAATGCAACAATAAACTAACTAACTAACTGCATTTCCGTTGAAAGTTCGCAAAATATTTGCCTATTTCTATGTATCTGCTGTTGCTCAATCGCTAAATACCAATGTATTCGTACATATTTTAATTTAATTTGTTACATATCCTTTAAAATGTTAATATAAATACTTTGTAGTATACGTATTTATGGCATCAAGCACACTTGGTTTTGATACATAATTACATATGTTTCTATAAAGTTATACTTTAAAAATTGATAGCAAAAGATTATTTGACCATTAATTATATTACAATATATATTCCATAAATGTTATAGTTACGGTAAAATTATATACTGTGTACATAGTTGTACAATGAAATATTAAAATTAAGGAGATCAGTTCGATTGCATTTTGTTATATAGCAATACTAACAAAATAATTTATCTTCAATTTAACTACCTATTATATAAATATTCCTGACTGACGACAAAAGTATTAAAGATTGCAAAAAATTTACATGAAATTTTTATAAACTTCCTAAGTCTTTTTTATGGTATAGGTTGGCGGAAGAGCATTTGGTCCACCTGATGCTAAGCAGTCATCATCAGCCATAGACAATGACGCTATAAGAAATATTAACTATTCCTTATATCATCAATGTGCCACCAACCTTGGGAACTGAGATGTTATGTCCCTTGTGCCTATAGTTACACTGGCTCGCTCATCCTTTAAACCGGAATACAATACTGAGTACTGTTATTTGGCGGTAGAATAGCTGATGAGTGGGTGGTACCTACCAAGACGGGCTTGCACAAAGCCCTACCACCAAGTTATGTATATTACCACTACTCTCGAAATTGTATATAAATTATGTGTTGTTGTTGAAAAACACAATAAGGACGAAAAAATAAAAGCCCACTCTCGCAAAAAACACACTCATTAACATTATTCCGTCTTCCTTCAACGTCAATATGAAAACGCAAAACACTCAGCGTAAATATTTATATCAAATGCAATTTTTTCCATAAAGAATACAGATACAAGAAAAAATATAGAGTTTATCAGTTAATGCTTTTTGTTTGTGATGTTGCCATATCAAAGCGAGAATTCTTCTTCTAATGAACAATTTATTTGAAATGTTATAAATACAAATTTCATTTTAACAAATTGCTGTTTTATTTATTTTACATATTACAACGGTTTTGTAAAGAAATACTTTTCTGTTTTTCTAGTCGATTGAACTATGTAAAAAAAAAGAAAATGAGTTAATTATAAAATACTCGACTCTTGCCAGTTACACAATTTAAAAATGAATTATATTTTTACATAGCAATTAATTGTGTTCTTTACAGTCGATATAAACTGGATAAAGTAAAAGGAAGTTACCAAAATAAGTCCAACACAGTTTTTGTTAAGAAATATTAAACATACATATTTATAAAAACGATCCACCCGTCTTCGCACGGGCGCGAAAATGATACGAAATTATAATTTAATTATATACGACATTATATTACAAACTTCTTCATGATTATTTTTTATATTGTCAATGTATTATATACAAAAACCTTCTGGACTTACTCTCTCTATTAAAAAAAAACCGCATCCGTCGCGTAATTTTAAAGATAAGCATCCTTAGGCAAAGACAGTTGTAAGCGACTTTGTTTTATACTATATAATGAATTTCACGTTTGTCTACTTGTATTTGATGAGTGTTTCTTAAAAATTTAATAAAATCTTCTTCTAAAGGAATTTCAATATAGCCCATTTTGAGTGTTCTATTTTTAAAGCTTTCGTTGATAGATCACCGCCCACGTCGCTGCGATCGAGATCAACCTATCTTGCATGCACCAACGATAATGGACGCGCATTTTTTCATCGAGGCTTATTAGACAATAATAAATAATAAATTTTACTAATATAAATATACAAATACGTCGGATAGTACACATTACATAAACTTTTCCACACACAAAAATGTATATTAATGTTTTGTTATTATAATAGGATACTTAACATTATAGGTTATACCTACAATAATATGCGAAATGTGTGTTATATATGTATATTACAATTAACTCGTTTCTGAATAATAATGTGCAAGCTACAAACATACATCATAGAATAAACACAGTAGGTATACAGAAAAAAAAAAACAATTTATATGAAGCTATTGTAATTTGATCTTCTCAAATCTCGCGGACAAAGCAAATACAAATATTTAAACATCCTCTTGACAAAAGCTTGAAATATGGATAATGAATGGAAATTCAATTAATATTACAATATATACATATTTATTTGACTGACATTCAAATTTTAATATAAAATTTCAAAAGCCTGTAATGAATGTTAAGTTAAATCTCTTAAATTATGCAAAGTAATGAATAATTATAAAACGCATTTATACCTTTATAGATTTAATCACGACACGCGCCGTGCTTTTAAATCTAATTATAGATCTGATACGACTGGTCCTAAATTAAGAAATAGTATGCTTTAATATATATTTTTAGTAATGAAGCTTTGATCTATTTACGTTAATTGGAAAAAATAGGGACTTATATTTAAGCATATACTTACTGTTATTTTGTTTTCATTGCAAATTAAGTAAGGAATATAAGGATTTTTATTTTAGTTAAATAAGTAATCAAAATAAAAATGACCTTAATTCAAGGCTTCTACGAACACTTTTGAACAAAGTATGTGACGTAATGACGATATCTCCCAGACCGATTTCCGCCACGGCGACCAAACTATCGACGCAGGACAAATGTGTCATGTATTATTGTGAATGTAGTTACACATTTAAAGAAATCAAGATATTCTGTAATGTTAAATAATAATGCTTTTAGATGAAAATGTGATAACATCTCAACTCACAGCATGTGTACAAGTAACGAACACAAACTTGTTTCTGAACTGCATAGTCAGTAATTCGTTTGTGGAGCAATGAATACGGCTCTACAACAGGATCCCAGAAATCGTTTAAAATGCCTCTATTGGAAAATTAAAAAAAAAAATGTTAGACAACGCTTGTGTGCGAAAGGTTGTTATGTGATTGATAGTACACCTGAAACGATCGCCTCGTTTTATTCCTATTCGAATTGAATATTTGTATATAATAGAATTGACCATAAAAAGACTGCTGAGTTTCTTTCGCCGGTTCTTCTCAGGTTAGAGTATTTTCCGAACTGGTGGAAGTGTTTAACTTGACAATCAATAAGTATTGTTTCTATATTGTATGAAGGAATTAGAATTTCACACACACTTCAAAGTTCTACTCCGTCTTGGTTCTGAAAATTTCAATAGAAAATCCAATAACTTTTTATCTGCTCGACCCGGGGTTTGAACTCGGTATTCGGGGTTTCGGCTTTATTTGAAACCACTAGATCGACAAACGTCCCATTTATATTAATAGTTATGTTATATGATTATTACCTATTTACAATAATAATTAATTTACTGTTAAATATTACGAGATAAACTATTATTCTTAAAAAAATTATAATTAATTATTTAATTTAAAATATATAGCGTTTTACGGACGACTTATTTTATACTTCTCAAATCATCACATCTACTATTCTTATAAGGAAAAACAAAACAATAATGTTTTATAAAATATTATTTGTAAATAACCATTCCAGAGTTTCAAGGTACGACATACAGACGCTTTAAATAATTTAATTGACCATATAAAATCGATACCGCTTGAGTCTACAGTGAGGAACTGTAATTGTACATTATTAAACGGCCACGATCTAAACAGACGTGATTGATCACCCACTTGACCACACGATTAGTCTTTTGTAATTCGAGATTACATTTATACAGTCGAGATATATCAACACAGTGTTGAATTAATTGAAATTACATCAGTAACATAATCTCAGTAGTAAAATTTTCTATATCTCTCACATTATTGATATCTGAAATAACACACGGAAGAAGCGTGTTGTTTAAAATGGTAAAAAACAATCGTCCATCAATTCACGTAATTTAAAAAAAAAGCCAAGTGATTACATATTTAAAAGCCAGAAGAAATGAAATGTCGAACAGTCCACGTATAAAATATTTTTACAGCGCTATTAACGAAAATAACCAAGAAGTTAAATTGCACCGATTAAAGCTAAAATAGATAGAACGACAAAAAATAAACGAAATCCCAGCTTAACGTGCGTTTTCCACGTGGCTTTTCAGGTGATACGAATAGAGGAGCGTGAAACAAAAAAAGCGGCGAAAGATTAGTTTTGTGACGTTACTAATGTGGTGTAATGTTTTGCCTGCATTTCCTTGGTGTTGCTCACAGGTGGAGCGAGCGCAGGTGGTGGCCGTGATTAATCGGAGTGGGTGCCTGCCACCCTATTTATAGCTTGTCGGAAACGCCCTGCCCGAGGCGCAAGACCGAACCGCAGGGGGATGCCGCCGATTTTCCTATTACACCTAAAATATCCAGCTGCAACAACTGACTTCACCGTGAAACGTGATAAATATATCGGTTTCCAAACGCTTCCACGTAATCTAACTTTATATTACAATGCTTCTGAAATGTTTTTTTTTTATTTGTTCAGCAATTACAACGTGATATTATCGTAATTTACGATGTTAACGAAAACTTCAAATGAACCTTGTATTCATTGATGATTAGTAAATAAATGTATTTGAAAGAATACTACATAGAAGTATTAATTTTTCAATCATTGTTTTAAGAGTTTCGTGATGATAAGTTCCGCGGTATTTTTGGACTGAAATAAATATTTCAACACTATTTTTTTTAAATCGGTATACAAATTTATTTTGACGATTCAATTTTCACAAAAAGGTTAATTTAGATTTAATTTTTTTTGTCGACATTATCTTGATGGCGTCATAAAATTTATTATATCATTAATATGGCTTAACTTTTGATTTTTGATATCGTTAACAAACATATCTGAATGTTTGAAATTAAAATACTAGGATCGATTACAGCGCCATGAGTCATGACATATACAATTTGTTGAATTAATAATTTATCTACAACGAGTTTAAATTTGTATTTGTTAATATCTGTTTCAAGTCACTCTTCAAGTTTTGTTTCTGCTGGACAGAATATTTCAAATTGATTTTATTGAAATGCCCTTCGATGAGCGACAAGAACTCAACAACATTTAATAATGTTTAGATGATTGTGTTCACCATTTTTCGTAGGGAAAATCTTCTAAAGGGTTATGTAGGATGTTTACACACTAAAACGGATGCGATGACCATCCTGCAG
Source organism: Vanessa cardui (assembly GCF_905220365.1). Taxonomy (NCBI): domain Eukaryota; kingdom Metazoa; phylum Arthropoda; class Insecta; order Lepidoptera; family Nymphalidae; genus Vanessa; species Vanessa cardui. The sequence goes on from NC_061136.1 coordinate 8,848,872, forward strand.
CCGCAAAATCGTTTTAACATTCGCATCCGTTCACCCTCCCATGCCGTGCTATACCCTAACACAATAATTCTTGCGTTCATTAATGTTCCTGCGCTTAGTAAACCTGCTCTAATTGATCACGATGATAGCAAAAAATATTTTGAATTAACTCAAATACTTTGGTGAGGTAAGGTGTTTCATAATCAAAATACGTTCTTAAAAAATTCAGTACATTTCGTTATACATACATATAAGATAACTTCTGGTATTGTAAATGCGTCCAAAAATCGAAAATCTACTTTATATTTGTATAAATATAGATAAAGAGAAGAACCAAATTTCTTGAAAAAATAAGCGATTATACAAGAATCTATAGATAGTTATTCTCAAATCGTTCAACTGTTTTTTTGCACTTAATGAATACGCTTTTACAAAAAAGAAAACCTAGTAGTATTGTATTATATTTATGCACCCTACTCTAGGTTCTATACCATTCTATTAAAATAAAAATTTGAATAAGAAAAACGTTATCAAAGAAAAGGGGCGCTTAAATCTCTAACTTTTGATACGTAAACAAAGTTTGTAACGCAGATGGGAGAATCCAATAATAGTAGGGGAAACGGAAGATATTCCTGAAGGGGACAAATTTCCCTAAAGTATTAAAGCCATGCAAAATAAAATTCATCGATATAGCTGTTTTCCAAACATTACTTTCGTTAGGACCATCATAATATTTTATGTGTAAAGCTTCCTTTCCTTTTCGAAATATCATTTCATCCTTAATTTAATAAAATAAATAATTCTAAGTTAGCAGTACTTTTCATAGTACCAAGAGAAATTAAATCAGATTAAAAAAACTTTTATTTTTATGTTGTTTTATTTAAAACACTCTCTCTTACCCACAAAATGTATTTTATAAATATATATATATATAAATATATATTACTAGGTTTTTTATACTTATCCAAAAACCTCTATTTTGCTTAAGTCGATAAACTAACAATGTTTAAAAAAAAGGTTACTCCATGTTCGTTTGTACCCATTAGATCCTTGGCAGCCGTATAGACATAAAGAGGCTCTTAACATGTTATAAATGTTTCCTTTACTCCAATAAACTGGAGCAAATGCAGTATGGAGCTGCGGTCTCATTGCCTTCATTTAAAACAATCTTTGCTGTGAAATTTTAATAAGCTTTATATTTAAAAGTGTGCGTATCATTTAACGAGGGTATAGAATGTTGTTTATAAGATGTGCAGCATTTGTTCTTAGATATTTCGATGAACATGAGATAATGGCACTATGGGGAGTGCCATTATCTCATGTTAAAAATAATCTTAGGAATTAGTTGGTTGCGCGGTACAGGTTGTTAGATACTTTTCATGAAAATCCCACGAATCAGATACTTTTTTCCAGCGTTACGTATGAGTAAAATTAAGGCTATGATATGGCCCAGATCTGTATGAAGATCTATGTATATATTATGTTCTGTTCAATGTCGACTTGAAAACGCATATCAATCGTTATATAAACCGAAATGCTTTTATTAACCCCCTGTACAGGAACAATAAAAAAAGTCAATTTCGCTAATATTCTACTGTTTCGCTCATTTCTCCTGTTTCGTACAAAAATGGATATTTCTTGTCATTAACGAGCTTAAGAGAAATTGTAAAACAGAACCATTAAAGAAATTCAGTGGTTCTGTATTTTAATACACGCCCATCGAAATGGTAGTCACATTTTAAAATACTTTTCCTTGTGGCAGACATTGTATGGGTTCTGGCTACTCACCTATTATTTTATCGCTAATCATCATTTTTTATAAATACGTCTCGAAGTAAAATGCTGATAAACCTATGTGTACATACATAGGATACCTATGTGTATATACTATTACAAGTTCGGAAGATACTTAAAGTCCTTGATTAAATTTTGGCCATACATTTCATACTTTTACAGTAATTATGGTAAGAAGACATACTGGGTAATGGGTAATCTTTTATTTTTAAAGTCGTTTTGAAAACAGTTACATAATTCTTTTTCTTGATCAACGGTATCAAATAACCTAGCAATTCCGTTGTAACTAATCGTCAAATTAACTTAATATAAAGGAAGTTAAATTCTTATAACATATATTTTAAATTCATGATTAAAGTATGTGGAATGAGAGGAATCTGAATGCAAAATAGCTTGTCGAGTTTACAGCGCACGGCTCCCATGACGTCGATTAAGCAATGCTAACATCGTTTGTTTGTTAACTTTCCAGACGTCTTGGTCAAAACACGGGAATTCTCGGCGCCCGTAAATGAAGTTGCTTTTTTATTTATGATCATATTTAATAAAATAAATTCGTTTTTTAAAAACTAATATATTGTTAAGCCTCAAGGCAAATCTTTTGATTGTTATTTTGCTTTTATCGCCGGTTACGACTGAGCACCGTTATTCTAATTTTATTCATAATCCTAAAAGTTAGTGATATAATTTAAAATGACTTTGAAACCGAAGTAAATACAGTAACTTAAGTATAATAAGCTTAAACACGAATGTTTGCTACAACATAGCAATTATTTAGGCTTAATTTTTGTAGGTTTAGTTTGATTTATGTTACGCATCAACTAGCTGATTTACCCTTTTGTGACATGTTTTAGTTACGACATTAACGTTTACTTAATATAATTAAAATAGTGTGCTAACTGAATTATTCTTAAATAAATAGTAAGCCAAAAGTAGCCTATCCCGTCTTCTTAGATTACGTTTAGACAATTTCGAAATAGAAAAATGTTTTTAATTCATATCTAATTTTGTGAACCCTATTTATATTTTTAACATTTGAAAAAATGCAAAGTATGCATAACTCAAACAATAATAATTTTATTTCATGAGTATCTCTAAAGTTTAAAAATAAAATATTTTATGTTGAAATAATATTTTACATTGCAGTAACTGGCTCCGTAAAAAAAAAATTGAGTGCTGTTGTAAATATTTTAATATTCAAACAACAAAAAATTACCAAAATATTACTAACATTAAACAAATATATTTCATTTCGGTAATTTTTTTCCAATTCAGGTATAACTACAACATAAACTAAAATTGCAATTTATATGGAATAGTGTATATCAAAGTGTTACATTTTTTTGAGGTATTTAATATACTTCCGAATTTGGAAATAAAATGATAGTTCCATATATTTTCCATATAGATACGTTTTCGAACTAAATGAGAAATTATTTTACTACCTTGGAATCGTATAAGATGAAATATTTGAACCCTACCTTTCGCTTTAATAAAGTTTCAAGTTTCAATAATAGCTAGCACCACAATTACAATAAAAATACTAAAAATCCATCAGAAATAAAATATCTTTTTTACGAAATTATTAAGTGCTTAAAACGTCGAGACGATTCCAATAAAAATAGAAAAGCAAGCGCAGTCTATAACATTGATTTTGATATGCGCATTACATGACAAACAGATATGATCATATCATGTCTGATTGTTATTTTTATCAGCTAACATCAGAAGCGATGGAATCACCGCAGCTGACGGCATTAAATGGTACGAGCTAAGTCTGTTCATTTCAACTTTTTCCAATTTTAAACAAAACATTTGTTAACATACAAAGTTTAGACGTTTTTGTTAAGGAAATTACTTTGTAAATTTGAACAATATAATAATGTCCTTGCAAAATGTTATGTTTCTTTTTTGTTTTACATGTATGAAAGAAGAATTATAGTAGTAAAATATCGATGGAATAAATTGAGCGGTATAATTTTTTAGTTTATTTATTATTTGATAGTTATTACATTTTTTTAATTTACAAAATCATCATTACTATGATGAAATTCTGTCTCAGTTGGTTACTGTATGATATGTACTTGTTTACTGAAAAGATTAATAAGATTATTTAAGAGATTATAATAATATTAAGATTGTTATGTCTTGTAAAACTAGTTAAAATTAACTGCTTTAATAATAGTGTGGCTTTAAACAAAATAGAATGTCATAACAACAATGGTACTTTATAAAAGTGCTTAATACCATGCTTAATAAATAAATATCTTTAAAAAACATTTAAGCAGCTGCCTCCGCTCATTTACTTATTATGATAGCGGTTTGTACTTCCATTCATAATTAATCTATACTAAAATCATTATAAACCGCAACACTGAAATTATATTAGGTATTAATCTTGGTATTTCTGTGTTCTGATTTGAAGAGCCTGTTATTGTAATAATTGGCACAAGGGACGTAGCGTCTTAGAATGTAGGCGGTGGGTGGCGTATTGACGGTTTAAGAATAGCTTATCTTTCTCATAGTGCGAGTATCTTGCGTGGGAGTGCCCTTTAAACATAAGGTGTTCCATTTGTCTACTTTATATTAACTAAAAAAAAAACAATTAAATTAAATCGCCTGATAATTATGTTACTTTTTTACCAAGAATCTAATCATTTTAAGACAAAAATAGAACATCTTTAAAATAAAGACACTACGGGACAGAAAACAAAAAATACTACAGGACGGTCATAACTCAAACCCTTATACAAAATTTTAACGTCTATGCTGTTGATCAGTTAGGAATTCCATATAGAGCCAAGCCTTGTTGAGCTGACATCGAAACTGAAATAGCATGTTATATACGATTACGATAGCTTAAAATCATTGACCTAAGCAATGAAACTAACACAAGATTGAAAAAAAAGTTTTTAAAAATGCAGTTAATTGATACAAAAAAAACTTGAGCTTCTTTAAGAACGTTAAAAACGTGATAAAGTACTGGTAAAATACAATTGCGATTAGTCTGGCACTTTAAGCATTAATATCAAAAAGAACCCTGAGGCCCTTGGATTAAATAAATGAAGTGACTAATAATTAATTGGACTTTCACCCTATTTTCCGTTCGGTGACAATTAATTTCCGTTGGCGAGTAGAAAAAGAAAACCCTTATCACTAGCCGTTCGTACTCTCTTTTGGAAGTGGCCATAAGAATGATTCACTTAATTCCATTTGATTCAAATGTCAATAAGTAATTTTAATTGCATTACTGCGATAAATCAAACCAATTGTATTTATTCAAGTAAAGCTTACAACAACGCATTTTTAAATCCTAAATATAACAACTCTCAAAAGCAGCATGTAGCGTGAAGTAAAGGCAAGAAACTCGCATACTTCCCCTTTTCAAGTAAATAGATTTCCAATTATGTTATTTAGAATTATTGAATTACTGTCATGGTTAAATCCATGCACTTTATTATAATCGAATCAAATAAAAAAAAGTCCAATAATATAAATCATGCATTTCAGTTTTTATGGAATATTTTTTTGTATATTCTTGTGTATTAACATAAATCTTTTGTGTAATATATTATCATAAATATGTTTTTAAACAGCCATTAGAAAACCTATTCGTATATTTTCCATGGTGCGAGTGAGTAACAACAACTAAAATATATTATTTCAATGCTGTTCCTATAAAATTATTTACCTATTTTTCTAAGAAAATGACTGAGAGTCATATAGATTAATATTACGTATTGCCATACAAAAGTAATATTTCATTTCAATAATATCTCAATACAGTTTCAGCTTATGATATACAAGTTAAATCCAACAAACGTTGTCCTGAGTTTATAGACCAACTGCCATAGCGATCAGTTGATAGTTTAAGTAGTCGATGTGCTGCAGAGCCGTCGTGCGTTAAGTTACTTTGAAATAGGCAGTATTAAAATATTTTCTATGAAAAGATACTATACATTAGTTTTTCTACATTGCACGTGAACTTGAGGAAATAATCTGTGATCCACAAGTACAAGTAAAAGCGAAAAAAGCAAAGCAAAGCACTATACTCGTATAGAAGATACTAATTATACTTAGTGTTTTAAGTATTTTTTTTTGTGTTTGACGCAATGATGTGACAATTATAATAAAATGTTGATCATAGTATGAAGATTTAAATTACCTTTAATCATTGATAAAACTATTTGATGTGATGAGTACTAGTTTATTTTTATTCTACACTTTCAATTTCAATTACTGAAGGTAAAAACAAAAAGTGATTTGAAGTTTGCATTTGAGCCAAAACCGTAAAGCGAAGCGATTTTCAGAGCAGTTATTACGATTTGATCGAGAGGCTTAAACGTAGAAATGATCTATCATACTTATAACTTACCTATTAGAATGGATTTTTTAATACATCGAATTAAAACTTAACCAAAAAGTATGCTTCGTTGTTTAATTTTATGTTAAAGTATTTAATAATTAGCAATGCAAGAATACGAATCGGGACTCAAACAATATAATTATTTAAAGTACTGGCTGAATAAGCAACTCTTTAAAACCGCAGATTGCCTCAGATTTTCCAACAAGAGTTGCTGTTAGGAATAATTCCAATGCTAAAAACAAAAGCCGATCGTGTTGAAAATACAGACTCGAAACAAAACGAAAATATTCTAAAACTCGTAAAAAACATTTCGTCATTCCTTCAATAATTAAAAAGTTTGAGACTTGTAACGTGAGACTTTAAAGAAGAAAATAAAAACAAATATGTGTAAATAACTTTTTCTTTCAACTTAAAGTCAAGCCTTACATAATCAAGGTTGACTTATCCTCTCTGGACTCTCTGGTTGGCACTCATGCGCAGAATTCTTGAATATTCTTCTTAAGAATTTAAATTATTCTTAAATCGTTTCGTAGAAGTACTTATGTATAATACATATGTATAAAACTATGTTTATAAATGTTTTTTTGTGTTTCTTAATTAACTGTTTTGACGTTGATGTTTTACTTACGAGTTATGTATGTTATTTTATTTATTTTAATAGATAAGCGCTCGCTACGAAAGGTACACTCCTGGAATTTGTTCTATAAATCGGTCTCTTGCAGTTGTTTTATTTCTGTATTTCCTATTAACAATACATAAACTAGTATAGTATTAAAACCATATAGGTATTCACCGTACAATCATCGAATATTCTACCGTCAAACAGCAATACTCAGCACCGTTATTTTCCGATCTGAAGGATGTATGAGCAAGACTAGATGCAAAAGGTATATAACGACTTATTTTCCAAGGATTTTGGCACATTAAGTTGTTAATATTTCTTACAGCTTCAATATCCATAGGTGCTTGTAACCATTTATTATTTGGTAATCTATTTGTCAGCCCATTTGTTAGCCAATATTTCGAGTAACAGAAGAGTAAGCGTCAGATATCGAGTGACACATTATATGTTATATGTAATAGTAAGACTTATTTACACATCAATTTTCCATTTGAACCAGTGTAATCAAAGGTACAAAAAACAAAACGCCCATATCTTACCATAAAATGGCCCATCATCACATCCATTAATTCTAAAATAAACTATTAATAAAATGTCAATTCTCATTTTTCTCAGTATTCTAACAAACCTTTTAATAATGTATTCATATAAACATAAAACTTCTTAACACTAAGTCCTTAAATACATACGAAAATAAATTAAAATCAGTTACTGTATAAATCTTGACCGCGTAGTTAATTTTTATTTCATAATTTATTATCATAAAAGATAACTTCAATACAGCAAATACCGTATAATCGTCATTGTTGATTACTCGCATCCTATATTATATTCATAATTAAAATTAAGATTGCTGTTTTTCAACATTAATCATAATTCATTTCGAAAACTCTCAATATCCAATGCTAGAAGTAAATTTTAAATACATTTCTAATAAACTAAAACTTCCTCCTCGTATCAAACTATGTTACTGTAAAAATGATTTTGATAAGATTCATGTTAAACTAGCAAAACTAAACTGGCAGAATGATTTGAATGATAAAATTATTATAAAGAGAAAGCCGTTAAATTTTCTATACTATCTTAAATCATGTCATTGAAAGGTTCGTCCCACTTAAGTCATTATCAGAAAATAATAAGTATCCTTAGTCCTCTTAATAAAGTTAATTAATTAATAGCTTATAAATTTATTTACTATGTAATTATTTACTAAGTGACTGAAACCAATTCTCTGAATTTCACATTTCATCAAACAGCTCAGAAAAATCTTTCGTAATTTATCTTTAGAAACATCGCAAAGCGTTATAGTTTAACAGTATTTTGACTTAGTAACTTAATCAACACCTAATTTCATACTTTTTATGAGACTGTGGTAAAAATAGTAAATACCACTATGTTGAATAAGTAAAGCGTTAATCGTTAAAAGTAAAAATAAATGCTTTATGCATGTGTGTGTGTGTTTTTTGTATAACAAAAACGTAAGATTACGCTACTTCACAACGTGTCACTTAAGATTTTTTCATATCAAGCATCTATTTAATTTATTGATTGGTCTTTTTTTACTAAATATTGAATCGAAATAAAAATGTCTGTTGTCATGTTTAACACCGTGTCGTGCGGCATACGAAATAACTTCAACAAGCGAATTGCCGGGAGCGTATTGTCTCGCAAACGATCTGCTCGCTAGCTAGCAAGCTCGAACGTAGCTCACATTCACATCCACACAAACCTACATCATAACAGTTAAACGAATCAGCAATTCGGAGGTGAACAAATCGGGAAGTTTCTACCTCATTGTAATTTTCAGGTACTGTATCATCTTCAGCCCCAGCTTCAGACAGCTCTAAGACATGTCTCTGGATTACATCGAACAGGTAAATTTAATGATTACGTTTAAAGCGTGACTTACTCCAATAAATTGCATTTTCATATCGATCAATACCTGTGTTCTAAACAAATTAATATTTTCTTAGAGTATTTCATATACAGACCTGAAGCGGATACTACTTAGATTAATGCTCTTAAGAATACAATATATTTCTGTCAAGAACACTGTGACTGCTTACATAAGCTCTATTTATTTTCGAACGTATTTTTATAACTTATATGTATCGTATTTATAATGCACACTTTGGCCTAAGCAGAGATAAAGATTGTATAACCTTGGTCTTACAGATACTATACGGGATCAATTAATTTTCAAATTTATACATTACTATATATATGAGTCGAGATGGCCCAGTGGTTAGAACGCGTGCATCTTAACCGATGATTGCGGGTTCAAACTCAGACAAGCACCGCTGTTTCATTTGCTTAATTTGTCTTTATAATTCATCTCGTGCTCTGCGGTGAAGGAAAACATCGTGAGGAAACCTGCATGTGACAAATTTCATAGAAATTCTGTCACATGTGTATTCCACCAATCCGCATTGGAAAAGCGTTTGTTTACCATAAATATATTCTAGATATATTGATATTTGAGGGATAATGGCCTTAAATAAATTGCTTTAATATATGGTTTAGAAAAATGTTAGAAAGCCTGCATTATGATTGACCCACTTTCTATGAACATATCAGGTAACTTTGTTACATTTTATTGTTTATTTTTTCAGATATATATAACTATTCAGCTGACGTAGTTGGAGTACTGTTCAGTAATAACTGATATACTCGTATTGATACAATGTCGGAAATTTATAGTCTTAACAATGTTTATCTTCGAAATAACATATGTATAATATCTATACTTATTTTAAAATCGCGAAGTTTGTTACCTCTTCAAGCTTTACCAGCTGTATCGATTTAGATTAAATTTGGTATTTAGATAGTTTGAGTCCCGAAGGAGGACACTTTTTTTTAATTCACTCCTCGAAAGAGTAAGACAGGAAGTGACGATTTTTGTGCTATACCTAAAATTTAAATATACTTTTTAAAATATAATTATATATATAATTTCTTGTGAAATAGAAGTTTCAAATGGAAATATTATCTGATGGCAGTGAGATACTTGGATCCGCAATAAAATCTGGTTTCGATGTGATAGACACTAGTAAAAGAGTGTCATTTAACGAAGAAGTGAAATGATAAATAAAATTTGAGCTCACTACCCTTAAGGGTTTTCTTCAAATTAAAATGATATTAAATGGGAAGCATATCGGTAATACATACCCAAAAATAAATTTTTAGCCAAATCGGTTCATGAAAGACCGAGCTCTGGAATATATTTCACACAATTTGAATCTGTGTAATAAGCTATATTATGTACTTATTAATTACTAGCGACCCAATGCAATACTGATACTAAATATACTAAAAAATATCTTACAGTTTTTTATTCTTGATACAATAAATACCGCCATGTTCCTGCATTTTCAGGGCCCATATTAATCTATATTAAATGCACAATGTGTTTAAGTTACTTAATTGAACAAGGAATAAAGCTGAATTGCTTAAAATCTAATGATATTTAAAAATAATAATTCATGTGTTATACATATGAACCTTCCTTGAACCCTTGAATCAATCTATCTATTAAAAAAACCGCAATCAAAATCGGTTATGTAATTTTAAAGATTTAGAGTTTCAGAGTAATGGATTTGATGTTGTCCCATATTTATATTTATATATATTTGTTATATAAGCATACATAAGGACAGATAGCGGTAGGTGAGTTTGTTTTATACTATGTGAGGACAATTAGCTACAGTTCACAGATTCACCTTTTTTTAATTAATTTTATATAAGAATAATAAAGAAATAATAATTATATTAAGCTTTTCATAAGAAAGTTAATTACCAAATATTACTCTAAATAATGAATTCAAAAAATTAACATCTTGATAAAAATAACAAATATATTCAAAGACATGTTTACAGTTTCTAATTCTAAAATATTTTAATTAAATACATTTGATAAAATATAGTTTTTGTTATTATGTTTAAACATAGTTAATTAGAGAATTTAAGACGACTATTCTTAATATTGTAAATGATTAATGATTTAATTAGTGTCTGAAAGGGTCTTTCACTCATTAGGCTTTTATAAAATTTTACCTATAGTACTTAAATTGTCATCCCTCTTTTTATCGAGGAGGAGGAGTAAATTTAAAACTTAGTAATAATTCTCCAGGCCTCAAACTATCTTGATAGTTCTGAATTAGTTCAGCAGTTTAAGTGCAAAGAAGTAACAGACAGAGTCACTTTTGTATTTATAATATTAATATACAAATATCGACGGCGAGGTGGCTCAGTGGTTAGAACGCGTGCATCTTAATTGATGATTGTTCAAGTTCAAAAACAAGCAAGCTCTCAATTTTCATGTGTTTAATTTGTGCTTATAATTCATCTTGTGCTCGGCGGTGAAGAAAAACATTGAAGCAGCGTGGTGAAATATGCTCCAAACCTTCTCATCAAAAGGGAGAAGAGCCCTTAGCCCAGGAAAAGGAAGAAGGAAATTTTCAGGTTATTGTTGATACATATATCCTTAAAATAAATTAGAAACTTGATAGTGAGTATACGTAGATCGTCTGAGAGTATTTCTTTTGCAGTCGAGCGGTATGTTATCGGTATTGAGCTCTCGAATGTGAGTACTATCTGAGGGTACGGTTCAAGTCTCCAATTCGTACGCAGTCGTGTATAAAATCAACATAATTATTGACACATCAATCCAATCAAACCGCGTATCAATCGAATTCGTACTTAATTGAATATTTATTTCACAAGATTTTTATCTTTTTTGGCAATGGTATAACGAATAAATCAGGGCAATCGGTTTTTAATGTTAAAACTACTAGAGTCAGCTCACTTCTAGATTCAACATTAATAGCAATTGCTTGCATAAACCAATAATTTAATTAACAACAATTCTCAATTCATATTATTATAAGTTAATTTATAATGATAGTATTATAATAATGTAATTTTATCTTATTATTTTTGTTATTTATATTTAGCTACGGATCTAAATTTAAAAATAAAGAAGCGCGATAATTATTTGCCTGCTTTTATTTAATATGGGTGGACTAATTTTTTTATCTATCGTATGATCTTACTGTAAAACAAGCAATGCAAATTAGGTTTTTAATTAATTAACAAAAAGTGTAATCCGATGCATCAGCTATACTCGTATGTAAATAATATAAGAGATACTTCTAAACTTCTCCGTACCACTTTTGTTCAAAGGAACAGATTTTATTTCCAAGCGTTTTTTATGTTTATTTTTATATTGTATATATTTTTAATGAAAGCTTATCCGTTAAATTTATAACAAAATAAAATATTTATTCTAAGATAAATAGTATCTATATTTCTAGTCCAATATATGAGGAAATTAATTAATATTACAATAATAACATTTGTGTATGCTTTGAGAAGTATTTTTGAATTGATCTTACGAGCATGAAATGTAGCTAATTCTTTGTATCACTAAATATCACCTGGTTTCAATTTAAGTATGTTTTATTTTAACAGTTACAACAACAACAACAACAACAACAGCCTGTAAATTCCCACTGCTGGGCTAAAGGCCTCCTCTCCCTTTGAGGAGAAGGTTTGGAACATATTCCACCACGCTGTTCCAATGCGGGTTGGTGTAATACACATGTGGCAGAATTTCTATGAAATTTGTCACATGCAGGTTTCCTCACGATGTTTTCCTTCACCGCTGAGCACGAGATGAATTATAAAGACAAATTAAGCACATGAATCAGCGGTGCTTGCCTGGATTTGAACCCGCAATCATCGGTTAAGATGCACGCGTTCTAACCACTGGGCCATCTCGACTCATTTAACAGTTATATTGTGACATTATTTCAATCCTAAAAAGGGAAAGAGTAACCTCAACCAATCAGACAATCCAATGAAACCGATAGGGTAGAACTAGTTCAATATGTAAAGAAATCAATGAATTATAATAAATATTCAATTTAAAATATATGCTTTAAGAAGATAACAGTGATGTGAAGCAAAAAAAATTGGTTAATTAATTCGAGAGAAGAGCTATCAAAACTTTTTCTAATCCAACGAGGATTCTTTAGAAAGTGAGTTTTAATTCAGATATGCATTCCGTTTGAGTTCTTCGTAGTGGAACTGCGCATTGAAATGTTCTGATCCGGACTTTTACGATTAAAACGCATAAATTTTACATTTTAAGTGCGAATATATTATTTTTCTATTTAATTAAATTTAATATTTCATAAGAGAAAAAAACGAATTCTTCGTTAACAATAAATATTTATATAATTATAATTATATGACCATTAAAATGTATTTAAATTTAATATGTAATTAAATTAACTAAACATGACGCTTGCAAAATACAAACTCCACTCATGTGGTATAATTTAAAATAAATGAATGTTGTTTATTTTCGTTAAAAACCCTTTAAAAGTTTATCCTTATAATAAATTTTTCGCGGATCATTTCCCTATTTACCGCCGAGCGTATTGAGTGTGCTCATGACCACAACAGGGCCAGCCTACCGACATGTTAATCAAATTAAAAGTATGCTGCGAATTCGTCCGTTAAAAATGCGGCTCTCGTTTTTGACTAAAAATCGTACACTTCACTTCTCCGATAAAAAAAATTTAGTGCATCGATAGGTGGACAGCCAAATGGGACGTGGTCATCAATAACTAAAACTCCAGCAACCTTGGAAATATAGATGTAACGTCCCTTGTGCCTGTAGTTACACTGTTACTCTTAACTACCCTTCGAATCAGAACAACACATCTGTAAATATGACTAGGACGGGCTTACCCAAAAACCTAGTAAAACATATAAAATGTCATCACATTAGCTAAATGAAAATTTTCATTCCATTATAATAATTAATTCTCAAAATAATATTCTTAGGTAATGCAAAAAAAGTGGCTGCCTGAGTAAAATTATTATATTGACTACACTATAATCGTACTTTTTGAGTCAACGAAAATCGTACACGTTATTAAAACGAAGCATTGCGATCGTAGGATGCATGAGTCCGTCCCAAGATCGAAACGACGATTTGTCATCGACGACGGCTACGGACGCGGTTTCTATCCCAGTAAAAACATAAGTCCAAATAACAACTCCACAGTGTGAGTCATTTGTGCTTAAACAAAGCGTCAACTGCAGAGTTGCTGTTAGCAATAACTGGGATCATTTTTCATGCGGTTCATACGGGTGGCCGAGAAAAGCGATATAATAAATCATTGTTGCCAACATCACGGCCTTATTATTTAGTCCGGCTGATTTTTGCCACATATAAAGTAATACGTCTCCCTACTAACCGAGGATTATAAATTTATGAGAATGTTATTAAAGCTCGCTAATGGAATGTTAATAATATTAATATTCAATAATTGAATTAAACATGAGTTGATATGGAAATTGTTCAAATTGTTCAAATTGATTTCTGACAAATAGTTGATAATTTGTAACATAATATCTATTTAATAATTGATGTTTACAAGATAAAGTAAGTTGTATCACAAAAATCATATAACTTCAAAACTAATTAAAAGTTGTTATTAATCCGTAAAATTTTGTTCAAATAGATTTTACCTAAAAATCTATAACACTCTTAATTAAAATCTTTAGCTACGATCATATTTCCCGAAATTAATTCATAAAAATATATAATTTCTTATTTGTATAATGTCGCTAATGATACGATTACTTAACGCATTCGTACAAATTAGTAATGCATGTGAATATATGGGTAATTATATTGTTAATCTTCGAACGTAATCTCCCATTAGAGGCATTAATATATGTGTGAGTGAAACCGCACGTCAAAGCGTGGCGACACGAGGACCTCGCGGTTTGGCTTAACCGAAATCTCCTGTTATTTTATTTCACCATTTCAGAGTCAAAGTCGACCCCATTTGTCTTTGTTCTCGGTTTCCTATATTTTTGCACGCAAACTCCATTATCTAATTTAGCTTTGGCTCAATGCCAGGTCTGTATTGTTACTTTCTTCCCAGAAAAAAAGGTTTTATTTCTTTATATTAATCACCTAAAACATTTATATCAATCAAGATATTTCAATGAAATGTACGGACATGACACTATATGACCTTAGCTTTAACTTTATCATACCTTAGTATGCCTAAACTGTCATATAAGAACTTTTTGTTATAACACTTTATAAGTCTTTTTTGCATATTTACCTAGATTTTAAATGACTAGTAAACAAGGACAGGATTGTGTCTAATACTTTTTCGAAGTTATAAATGTGTAACCTAGACCTAAATATAGCGTTAAAGTTATTACAACAGACGGCTATTATATAAATACAACCCAAGAATCTCTCTCTGAAATTCGTTTAAGTCATAGGCAATATCTAAGGCTTTACAAGCTTCGGATTCGTCATAAATTATAATAGAACAAAACAGGCACTTTCGTTTCGACCGTATTACAGTCACGTGCGGCTCTTCGTTATATTACCGCCACAATTACCAAATACGTACATTTCGTGCTTACACACAGCCACGCAGTTAAGCAGACTGTTTAATTGTTTATAGGCTGTACGCTGAATTGCCCCACGCGTACTTACGCTTAAATAAGCGTGCCAACCTCTATTTAATTCGAATAACATCATCATTGTGTACCCTTTAAATTCCCGCGGGATAATATGGAAAATTTTATCTTTAGCATATTTGGACTGTGATAATATTTAAAATATGTACTCGTTTATACATCTTATTCCCAGTCGCCTAAAATGTTTTGTACAAATGTTTGTCGAAATTATAATTGTGGAAATTTCAGAGTTTCGATAGACTTAATTGAAATTTTGCATATTCGATGAGAGAACTGTGTCGTGAAGCGAAAAATTAGTTAATTAATTTAAGAGATGAGCTATCCAAACTTGTTCTAATCCTCCGAGCAGTCTTTAGAAAGTGAGTTTTAATTCAGGTTTGCATACCGTTTAAGTTCTTCGGAGCTGCACATTCAAATGCCGGTGAGATCCGGTCTCAGTCGATAGTAATTAAAGCTAAGCTTATTCTTCGTTTAATTTTTTTATTTAGATTTTTTAATTTATTAAATTCAATTATTTCTTAAATTGTAATAATTTATAGCAACTTAATTTTAATTACAAATTAATAAAAGTGTTATGAACCATTAATAAATAACATATCAATTTCAAATTAATATATAAATATATGTGCGAATTAAAATTGAAGAGATTAAAAAGATACTTTAATTAAACATATTTGTGACTGCACTGCAGTGCCGCTGAGACACAAGCATATCAGCCTCTAAACAGTTCTAATTTAATTTAGCTTAAAAGAGAAGGTATAAATAGATATAGTTTTGAGTTTCAAAGTAAGATGTTTTAATTAAGTCTAAGACCTTGCGATAAATAACTAGCCGGGAGAGCAGGCGGGGTGGCACTAATTGCTAGTATATTTAATCCGGTAAAATACTACGGACCCTGATTTCCATAAGCTTCAATTGTTTACCTCTGTGTACCTGCGATGCGATTTAGTTGCGACCATTTCCATTTGTGTTTACCTTCCGGCGACAAACGCTGAATGAATAAGTTGACATTTGGCCTTTGCTTGGGTATTTTATGCTCCATTGTAATGCAATATTGCTACTAATTTGATAGTAGTACACATATTATTGAGGATATTTGCTCGTAAGAAAATAGCTGTAAGCGTTGACGGGAATGGTCCTGTGGAAACAATTACCTTTGCGAAGTTAGATGTAGCGTAAGATTTTACTTTGAAGGTTTTTTTAATATATTTTTATGCTTTAAAACTTATGGTAAGTTATGGAAAATTTAATAAGAAAATTTACAAACATTGGAAGAAATTTTGAAATATATTCGTCAATTTTTACTCGATAAGTTGGAAATGGAGCAACGCTTGCGTGCGGTGAGTAAAGCTTATATGAGAAGTATTTATATACTTTTGTCAACATTATTATACTGAAAACGAATTTTATTTATTTTAAGGCCGTTTATATATGAGGATTATAATCTGAAAAAAAAAAAAACAAAATGCCACACAGTCTTTTCACGGTATTTTTGAAACTTCTCGTAAATAATTCTTAAATTTCTCTTTGAAATTACAAAATTTATAATAATATTAATTTATATATAAATAGGAACTTGTAATTAATATGAGATACTTTACGTCTTCATAAGTACTTTCTGACAATGAAATTAAACTAATGTTATCGTTTCTTATGTTAACTAAATTAATAATTTACTTCAGTAATTAATAAGTTTATTACTGTTTCTTATTAGTAGTTAAGTTTTAATTCCAATATATGTATATAATGTAAACTTCATGATACACTATCCTATCTTATAGATTAATGTCAAATATGTCATTAGGCTCTTATAATAATTTGTCAACGTAGTGGTCAAAAAATAATCAGTATAATAAATCGTGGTTCAACATTAGTCATTGTCTTTTCCTGATATATTATTTATCTATCTAATCGTTTTCTTCGTGTAAAGTAGAGCAACTGAGCCTGTAAATATTACACTGTTGGGCTAAGAATCCTCTTCCTTTTAATCGGTAGGCTTGGAGCCTATTCCATCTTGCTGCTCCATTGCGGATTGAAGGATACATATGTGGCAGAATTTAATTGAATCTAGACTTATGCAAGTTTCTTTCCTCCGAATGATGCACGAAATGTGATTAACAAATTAAGTTAAGTGTTGATTGCCTTGGAACCAACTCGCATTGGAACAACGTGGTAGAATATGTTCCAAACATTCTCCTCGACGGGAAAGAAGGCCTTAGCCCGGCAGAGGGAAATTTACAGGCTGTTGTTGTCGTTGTTGTTGTTGTTTGCCTTGGTTAAAATAACGCGTTCCAACCACTGAGATATCTCGGACAGATTCTAAAAATAATGGTGTAATTATCAAGCATCTAAAGACAAACATATTTTGAAGAAAAACTAAAGCTTCTTACACAAAAACACTTGTACAAAAGTTTTCCGCAAATGAAATAAGTTTAATGATCCGAAACCGAAACCCGAGGCACAGTTGAAGCCGCGCGGGGCGTAGCCTTTTAACTCTTTTCCACTCAACATTGTTACCTTTACAAACGAGTTGGCATCGTGAGTAGCCTACGAAATCAGTTAGATATAGGATAACTACGTTTCCTATCAAATTTGTAGGTACTACTTGTAAAATTGGCACATTGTATAAAATTTAATACTAGCCTACGTAATATGAGATTATATTAAAATTTATAGGATAGAAAATCCTAAAGCTTTTTTTTGGCACACATTTTTCCTGATTTGCGCAAAAATAAAACGATGAAAACAATAGATACGACATTTTTGTTTAAGATTCTATTTTAAACATGAAAATAGTGTGTCGAGTATATGGTCTATAAGATTTACACAAGAAGAAATCAGAAGAGACGTATTGGATTTAAATTTTCCAACAGTGTACATAAAAATTGAAAATTCATAAATAGTAAATATGTTTTTAACAGACTTATAATGTAACAAAAAAAAATGTTCAGCTCATTCACTCAGTTTATTTGTTTTATAAAATAAGAAGATTTTGGTACTTAAATAACTAGCTACGCAGCACAAAAAAATCTGCTAATGCGCTAATATACGATATATTCGGTTAGGCTTAATTGATTTATTTAATATATATAAAAAAACAACCCAACCAATAAAATGACTCATTTATTTTGCTGCGGTGGCATTAATACGTGTACCAATATGTCTCATGAAATGATATTGTAATTTCAATGTCTTTAAGGTTTTAAAAAACATAATCTACCGGCTTTAATAATATTACTTTTGAATTCTTCATGATAATGCTAGTATCCTAATATAACTGTATATATCTGTAGACTATATGTTTTTTTAATAAACTTGAACCACGGTATCCTAGGAACTAATAGAGGCTTCATTTTAAGTAAACGAAGACATAAATTATTGCTACAGCACAAAACAACATACTGCAAAATAGATGTTCGAAGGAGTTTTGGTAGCTTTATATTAAAAATGTATAATTCCTGTCCCCATATTTTCTGTCTTATAGTAAGTAACAGCAACTAAATAAAAATTAATTTATGAAGTTGATAGTTACTGTTAGATTGACCGTAGTTATCTATATAAAGTTATACTATATCCAGCAACGAGAAAAGTTTATCGTAATTACTTCAAAATTAAAGTCTTGACTTCAAAAAGAAATGAAGGAACTAGTTGAAGTTATTATAAGCTTCGCAGTGAGCCGTATCCGAGGATATTTTCGAAGAACAGTCAAGATATGGCTGCTTCGCCTCTTATTTTCCAACATTCCTCGACAAATCAAACTCGTATCGGTTTATTTTTACACAGAGTATTTCTTGTTTACGATCCGTTATATTGTTTATTTGGTGTGACATATACTTGTTCAATCATAGTTTATTTGAACTGTCATATAAAATAAACGATTTTCCTATTATAATAATTCTGACCGGGTCATTTCTGTAAAATTGGCAACTATCAAATACAATGTAAGATTTCGTTGTACTGCCAAATTGAAGTATCGGAAAATTGGAATGAATCTTTAATATGAGTTTTACTAGAAGGCTATTTTATTTATAAGCCCATATATTTATGGATTCTCAATGGGACAGACAAATAATGTTTATCGAACTTATCCTCTTATAGATAAAGGGGTCACGAATAAAGCTCGTTCGTTATTGTTTGTATAAACAAAATACATATTACCTTAATTTCATGGAGCAGATAGTTTACAATCCTAACCGAAGCAATTCGTAAGCAACACGGATGACTGCTTCTTCCTGATGATTAACCGAATTCCCTTAGTACAATTTAAGAGCAAATGCTAAAAGCTTAAATGGAAACTTTAATCATTATAATTGAACAGAGTGACATATTTTTGCGAAACAAATAATTACTTTTGTCGTCACTATTTTTTTCTCTCCTCAAGGAATATTTTAATAACATAAAACAATTTTAAAAATTGTTATTTATTCATATCCTTAATCCTCTGTTCTATCCAATCAATTGATATTTCGTGAAAAGATACCTTTATTCATTAAAACAAGTGTTTTAACTCATTGATTTATTCATTCAAATTTGATTTCCAATCAAAACTGGAAGTAGTTGCTTCATAAGTATAACATAATTTCTCAATTCATATAATTTTTAATTATTATATTAAGGTTACATATCTTTATTTAAAAACAAAGCAAGTACATGTTTAATTTTAATCTCTCCTCCACAAATCGACGTTGACGTTAACATTACCTGTTACGTCGCGTTAAATATATGTGGCATTAACGTTATGCTTCCTTTACGTCCTCGTTACGTTTGAATTACAAATTCGTCACATATTGGGTTACATGTCGTCATCGTTAACGGATCACAAAGTTCTTTACGTCACGTTTACGGCTTACACTATGAAAGTTATGTTAAATGTATATTTACATTCATCTTAAGATTAAGAATGGATTTTTTTATGATGAAAAATATTCCACACAATATTCTGTTCTCTTTTATCCATTGCGTTCTAAATATAACAATAAAAACTAACACACAAACGTTCACGGTTATTATAAATTATTTTCCTTAAACTTTTATATTTATAGATTAATTTAAAATATAATTTATTACAGTTTTATTAATATTATAGAATATTAATTGAATACAAAGAAATATATCAGACAAATCCCGTATATCGTAATATATGCGTCAAATTAAGATCCTCTTCTTAAATAATACCCATTCTATTATAAACTTTCCATTAAATCTTCCATCCAAGTCTGAAACTCCTAATTAACGAGCGAGGAAAGAAAATATTTGTGTTCACGGAGCTACTTACGGAGTTGGTATACTTAAATCACATTGTCAAAATATCTCGAAATATCAGCTTGATAGTCTAAAACGCGTGTAGTATAGCACAAACGGAACGTTGTAAATCTTTCACTGGACAACGCAACAGGGACGCGTTCACTACAAAACATTTTTTTCCATTCACCCCGCTGGGAATGCGGAATCCATTTTGTACATTCAATACAATGTCGCCGACTATATACCATTTTCACACAACAAATCGAGTGTCGTTCGAAAACCAAAAATATTTCCGCGTTGTGTTCTTTTTACGAGAAGTTTAATTAAACAGTGCGCGGTAAAACATTTTAGAAAACTCGCGAATACAAGTCGAAAAAATATTAAAACAACGAAAGTCGGTTTCCTGATCGCTTTATTATTCAAACGTATTCAGCTCCGCCCTGCAGATGCCCACATTACAAACCGAACCGCTCGGTTTATCTTACTTATGCGATTCATTTATGCTATAAAATACGTTTTAAACTTCAACAGATAACAGCTATAAATTAAGATTTCTATTTAAAAAATCTAATATATTATAATTTGATACGTAGTTTCGATTTATTTATATTTTTTATGTTATTGAGTAATATAGTATAATAGCTGTTTTCTTTTAAAATGAAACATCACAAACAGCTTTAGTATGTATTGTAGAATATAATTAAAATTACAATTCGTGATCGAAAATTTCTTAATTGTATGATATTATCTGTTTTCAAATAATTATATATTTTAATACACTTATTCGTAGTAAATAAAATCGTATTCAAAGAAAAGAAAAATAGATTGAATAAGGATAGACAATTGAATTGGAAAATAAATACATTGAATAAGATTTCGGAAACCCGTTAATAACAATGAAATTTATCAAGGCAACATTTCATTTGGGTGACGCAATTTGAAAAGTAACGAATGTGACTGAGGAGCTTATTCGTCTAAGTATATTTTTATTCGTCAAGCGCCAGCGCGACACTAAGCTAAATAACCTGACGCCGTTGGCTGAAATAAGGCGCTTTCTAATTTACATTCTGTATACAAATTGCGCAAATGTGAGTATGAAAATAAAATTCTCATCGTTTGTGTTTTCTTGTGGGGCGGTCTCTCGCATTATGTAAATTATTATTATAAATTCCGACAAATAAGCTTATATAGGTACTCTGTATCCCCGTATAGAATTCATTTTTCTGATGACTCTTATTTTGTTTACTGTTCTTAATATTATTTTAATATAGAAATGTTTTAATTTCAGTTTTTAAACGAAACCGACTTTTGAAGAAGATGGTTCTCATTGCGTACGTACATATTTTTATGTTAGTTTCTGTGCAATTCCAAGACGACCAGAATTTTATTTACTCGGACACAAAACATGTAATTTAAATTTATGCGATGCCTTTTTTAATAAAAGTTACAAATAAATTAATATATTTATAAAACAGATACCAAGTTTAAAAATAAAAAAAAAAACTTTACTATATCGAAGTATTTAATTACAACTTCAACGACTTAATCCATAATTCGAACTGTCGTAGGTTTTATAGACATTTCTTTTATTGTATATATTTTGTAGTAGAACTTATTGACTACTCTTTTAGTTTCCAGCGAGTTGTTCGCATGAAAACAATAAACACGCTTCGACGGTTCGGCAGTTCATATGATCGTTGTTTCTGAAACAGTTATAGTTTCGCTGACCACAATACAGAAATAAATGTTGCCATCCTCTTCGTCCAATACAAATTGTTAGTTTTTTTACGCTAGCACAAAATAAACATAATTTATTATTGAGGAAAAATGGAAATCATTTACATGATTCCATTTAATCGATTGGTTTTTGGAGTTCCGTGAACCAAAACCCACGTCTTGAACCTATTATGTATTCATGTTTGTGAGGTATAAGGGTATAAGTGCGTGGATTGGATGATTAAATATTTCGTTAGTTAATTAACTTTCCGTATTCATCTCGTCCTTCCTTATAGTTTGATAAATGTAACTGATTCATATTTATACATTTGTCGTAGAAAAACTCTTTAAAATTCTTTTGTTTGTAGAGACTGTACTGACACAAGTACACTCATTATTCCCTTGATTCTATAAGGACTATTATATACACTTTCTATGACACAGCAATTTAACAGTATCTACTTGTTAAATTCAAGGTGCTGCTGAAAAGTTACTGACAATAAAACCCAATAACATTTTACTGGTTCCGGGTCGAGTTTTGCTACCAGGATATTGAGAGGCAGACCTTATAAGCTAGTCATCGAACCAAATGGGCACTTGGAAGAAATTGCTTACTTACTACCCCACTAATAATATTGTTGTATATAATTTGATTGAAACGGAACCCTATCACAAGTGTGACCTAAAAGATCTGGCCTGAATAATTTATATAATGTCACTATGATTCAGCTAATATTATTATGAGGGACTAGAGACACCCCACATACAGTGAGTCAGTAGATACTCTATAGATTTGAAATAAATCATAAGGATATATGAATGTACTGAATTCATTAATGTTCACTTGATGATTCGTAAATTTAAATATAGAATTAATATATGTACTAATCATAAAAAAGTACTCTGTTGAATTTTTGTTATTGTTTTTGGCAGAAACGGAGTTCTAAAACGAGGAACGGATAAAGGTCAAAAGCTATAAACGTGCCGAATTCCAAATTTCAAACTAGTCTTGAAGTGGACGCTAGCTGAACTGCTGCCGTTTTGGGCCGCCTTCGTTGTGCTCGTTTATAAAAATATTATTTAACGCATTACCTTTACAACCTTGATATCTTACTGGACAATGAAATATTTTAAAATGGTCTTACCATTTGCATACATTAACTTATATGAACTATGATTGAATTAAGTACTATTTGTGTTGAATTAAACACACAAGTAAGTGGATATTTGCCTGGATTTGAACCGGCAAATATCGGTTAGGATGTACGTGCTCTAACCACGTGGCCATCTCGGCATCGGACATAAATGACATCCCTTCGGATTAGGGAAGGAGGGAAGTGGGGAAAAGGGGAATGCATTCCGTCTTTGCATGCACACATGTGCACTATAATTTTTGGTTAGCATACCAGCGAATTACCTGCTGTGGCTCTAATAAGCTAGACCATTATATCAATGTGCATGAGTCCAATCTTACATTGAATTTCAATTCACTTTCGCTACTAATAATAATTAAATTTCCTGATTCATTTTTTTAATCAACAAAAAATCAACTAGTTTAAACGGCTTATTTAATATAGAATTATTTTCTACGATTGCTTTAATATAACTAATCACAATATCTAACTGGGTCAACTTGTATAATAACGTAACCTTTACATAAAGTAACCTAGACCATAACATATACCAACTCCTAAAATAATACTGATACGACTGTATTGTCTGAACGACTTTATGGATGGCGATAAATGTATAATTATATACCTAGATCGGATACATATATGTGTATTATTAATATGAAGGTGCTGGAGCACTATATGCTAGTCGACTTTTAGGATAAAAAGGGCTAAGGTCTATCTTGCAAATTATCTTTTTTTGTTTTCAAATATAAATCTAAAAATAATTAAAGATAAAATAGGGTGTATTTTCAAACAGTAAAGTAAAAAGTAATAGTGTGTAACTACTCCAATTCTTAGATAGGATTTCTTATTATTGAAAATATCTGGATCATATTTCACCACGCTACTCCAATGCGAAATTGGGAGATGGACATGTTGCAGATTTCTATCCGATACACACAGATTTACTCACAAATTTCCCTTTCAACGCCGTGTGCGAGAAATTCACTAGAACTATCTCGGAATTGAACTCGCAGTCTTTTGTTATTTTTTCTTACAACTAGTCCAACACAACTCTATATCAGTAGGTATATGGTAACATATTTTTGCAAATAATTCTAGCAATGCCACATTCTTCAGAATAACGAAAATTCCAATTTACTTGTGTCAACACTCATAACACATTTCATTACGACAATAGCTAAAGGATCAGGATCAATCCTACGACTTTTATATCACATCCTCAAACCATTGCGATATTGACGATGATTGTCTTCAATTTTCAATCCAATAATTTGTCTGGCAATTAAGACACGCAGGCACGTAATATAATCCCGTGGCGCCCGCCGAAAGACGGAGAGGGTACCGCTGGTTTTTTAGTGGGTAAATGGTGGACCTGGGCGCACTCGGCACTCAGGAAAGCGGGGAGTACCACACCCCCCCCCCCACTTTCCAGCACGTAGGGTAAACGCGTAACGTTTTTCCAGCGGGAAAAAAAGACGTGTAATAAAATAACGTAAACTAAATAATCGATAGGATATAAAATAAACGGCCAGCGCACATCTGTTGTGGCAATAAAAATGACGAAGCTTTGTCTTTTAAAATAGTTTGTACATGCAACCTAGAGGCTTATCTAATATCACTAGTTTAATAAAACTTTAAATCTTATAAACTAAGTGAGTAGTTGCACACGCCATTGGAAGTCCTTCCGTTTCAAACTCACTTTGGAGTAACAAACCTAACATCCGTTCAAGAAACTAATCTTCTCATAACTTATCTCATTTATTTTTATGCTCCACGTAATCTTTTGATTGATTAAACAAACTTTGTAGGGTAATTGTATTCTTCTAACTAAAATATATTAAAAATTATATATGTACGCTCGTTATTAATAGTCACTCTTATAGCACGTAGATATATTATTGTAGCTCTATTATACGGCTCGGCAGAGGCTTATATCGTTGTACAAAAATATAGACATATATTTATTCACATGTGTTTGAATCTGTAAATATAAATTTACATTTTGCAATCTGTACCAGTATTTATGAATGTATACATGAATAAATATTAATAAATATTGGACAACATCATCATACATTATACTCTGATTCCAACCAAGACAACATAGAAAACTAATAACTAACTTTTTCTACATCAACTCGGGAATTGAACCCTCAAAGTGGCGTAACTATGAAAACCGGCATACACACTAAGAAAGATTCGATCTAACCAAACTAACAAGCATATTAAAAGCTTGTAAAAACGCGTTGTGTCCTGATTTAATAATACTTTTCCACAGTTCAATCATCAAAATTTCAAATTTTAAAGTTTAAAATCAAAATTTAAAGGATGTATTTCGGGCAAAACGTCGAGATTTTTTAAATATTTTATTTTTACTTATTTTAATTTCAGTGAAATCGTCTACGATGGTTAATTGGTAACCCCATATTTCCAGTTTTAATGGTAACGAGATAATTACTTGATGGTGCGTAAAATTCTGTCTGTTGACAGGCGACATTCAAAGCGAAATTTCAGTGCTTATTCGAGCACTTTCGTTTGTATTTTATAGTTCGATTAACACAAAAATAGTCATTACCACATTTATGTGTACAGAAATTTAAAAATAAAATAAAATTACTTGAAATATTAAAAATCAATTGTTATTTTTTGTCACTAGATATCAATTTTGATTACAGTTTTATTTATGTACATAAAAAATGTATTTGTCGAATTAATTTCAGTATAAATTACCTGTGGGAAGGTTCAAACGCTTATATAATTTAATTTAAAAGTATGGTCAAAAGAAAAGAAAACCTTTTTAATTTCAAATGTATATTATCGAACCTTTTTTTTATTTATGTCTAGAAATTCATGCAAGATCGTTATAATCCTGAAATATACTGACGGAATCATGAATTGCATCATAGTTCAGGAATACTTTTGATTTATATTTTTGGTAAGTGTGCAATCTTTATAGTTTAAACTAAATAAAAAATCAAGGCTGTCTTCAAGTGAGTGTTGCAAACTGCATAAGATATATAATGGTGCTAAAGTGTGTATACAAATATAGATAAACAGCCATAATCCGATAGGGTGGCAATACATCACGACCGGAGACCGAAAGACTAACAGCTTCGCTCTATACTATTATTGCGAGTATCGCATTCTAATTTTTTGTACATCTAGTTTAGGATGTTCTTTAATTCTTGCCTTTTTATCACACAGAACAAAGTGCCAAAGAGCAGGTGATTTACTAGACGAAATCTGACAACCAGCCTCATGAACGTTACAAAACCGGGCAGAAGGACGGTGCGTTGCTGACTCTTTTCTTGAAAGTTTCCAAAATGTGTCCAGATTTCTGTGTTTCTGTGTTCAAAATTACAGCAGTAGTGGAGTGTCCAATCCTGAAGTAACAAATTCATGCAAGTGGTGTTTTTCACGATATAGCCAGGCTGACAGAGGAATGGGTTACCTGATAGTAAACGCTGTAGGAATTAATAACCATTCCTAATGATTACATTAGCAATGCGCCACGAACCTTGAGAGCTACTATGTTATATTTCTTGTCCCTATAGTTAAACTGGCTCACCCACCTTCCAAACCGGAATACAACACAATTATTACTGTTTGGCGATAGTGTGTATCATAATAAGGTAGTACCTACAATATCTGTACAAATACATACATAAAGCTGTGGGTTTGGTTGTAAAAATACTTACCATTATTATAAACTTATTTATTGATTAAAAAATAATATTATATACCTACTACAAGGATCACGCTATTTCAAACGGCATGGCACATGCTTCGATCATTTGATTGCTTAAACCAACAAAAACCAGATTATTACCAGTATGTGGTAAACCACAGAGATTTTGAGTTAAGCGCTGTATTTAGTTTGTATTTTCGACTGCAGAGATCAACTAGTAACACTTCAATACGAAATTCTATAATAGCATTTGTGGTATGACCGACTTAACCAGTAGGACACCAATAAAGGACGGGTCATAATTTACAACTTCACAAGTATATTTGTATATATACAAGTATATTGTAATTATAATCTTTAAATACAGCATTATTAGAACACATGATTTTAGAATTATGTATGAAGACTAACTAACAATATAATATATGGTAGGACTTTGTATAAACATGTCCGAGTAGATCTGTCTACAAATAACATTTTTTTTTCTCGTTTATACTAAACTTTAGGACCAAACTTGATTAGCAATATAATAAGAAATACTAGTTTTACCCCATATCTGAATTACCAAAGCGAATCTAAGACAACATCAACATGAGAGACACTAATGCATCGACCGAGATCAAGCCTCATGGCAGTCATAATCCTCCAGAGCACGCTCTGAACGGCGTTTAAGCTACGCAAAGAAAATTTCATGGAATTGCTTTAAAACGTTCTAAGTATCAGAAACCAACCATTTAGTTAGATTCAATTATTGTGCAAACTGTATATATATATTTCTCAGAAGACATACCATAAGACAATTGAATCACTTGGATTAAATGTAAATCAAGGATTGCGATACATTGCAACCTATATGATTATTCGCATAATGCAATCAATGTAAACGACCGCTTAATCAATCGAAACACTTTTATAACTATGAAAGTATCGCAGATCATCTTACAGTATCAGAAAAGGTATTCTATTAGAAGAAAATCTAAATCCACCGCTGTATAGAAGCGTGAAATGTCAGAATGTAATGAACATATTTTTATTTTTTAAACACCTATCAAAATAATGTATTACCATAAATCACAGGATTACGAAGCGAAGACTTACATAATTGCACATCTGCAAAAAGAAAAGAAATATTCGCCCAAGTAAAATATTTTATTAATAAGGAGATATCTTCTATCTATATAAATTGATTGAGTTGATATTGTAATATCATGATTACTAGAGTGTACATGGTCTAATATATATTTCAAATATACTCGGCAATCCACTAATCGTCCTTTACTACTATAATTAAATATTTAAACTTCATGCTTTGCGGACATATCCAATGCATTGATACGTATCACTGGTAGATTATATTGGTTTTCATATCGACATATTGCGACAAGAGTATAACGCTCGCTGCAATTTCAAATTTGGATCCCAATCAGCTACAAATCCTAACCGTCACCACTAAAATGGGCCGAACTAAGCAATCCAAACATATTAAAAAAGATATCATTTTAAAACCATAACACAAAGTTGTTTGAGCTTTCAAATTTGGCAACACGAACCCATCTTTACAGTGCATTCTTGTACGATTACAACTTATCCCAATTTGAATTAATAAAGTAGAAAGTTACATTTTATATTGTTATTTGTTTACTTGACAAAAAATTATCACCATCACTTGAATCTTTACTGACGATTTTTGGGTTCGAATACTGACAAGCACATTCCTCGTTATTTTCATTGACAAGTTCATATATCTCATCATGTTTATAACAACAGCAACACATTAATTGGAATCCTGCGTCTATCTAATCTTTGTTTGAGTAGCATCATGGAATAAAATTAACATGGAATTAATTGTATTGAGTTTGATATTATCTACGAAAATTTTGTATACTTACAAAAATAGTTTTAAAAAAGGTTTTTACTAGTAACCATTTTTAATTAGTACACGACATCATAGTAGATATTGCTAACAGTATAATAATAAGGAACTTAATTTATTTATATATTAAAGCTATATATAACAATAGACTAAACGAAAATACATTTTTCTATTTATATTTTCACAAGTTAGAAGTGAAGTATTATCTATAGCTACACAAACGTAGGCGAGAACGACTAACGAATAGACGTGTTAATCTCGGAGTGTCTGAAACATGTGACGGTATTATTTTTCTCGGCATCATATCGAGTAATTAATAACGTATTCCTTATGGTTCTTATGTCACGTTTTTATATAATTTCTGCCTTTTATTAAAAGATTAGTTATTATTATTTATAGAACCTTAAAGCAAATAGTTATTTTATAAGTAATATATGCTTAAATATCTGCGCAAAATGTAAGATGTACGATAGTTATTTATATAATAATTATATATTTTCATATTTTGCGCGAAAAATTAATATTTCATAATATCAACGCGGTATCGTTTACTAATACAAGTTTAAATATTTCGTTTTATTACGTACTTATTGCGTAAATGATCCAATGTTATATTGAAAAATATTATAAATTATTTTAATAGTTTTTTTTTTATGTAGTAAATTAAGAACGTTTGAGGCGGAATTAACAGATAATTATTTCATATATGCACTCTCATTAATATTAATAACAATATATTTATCTTTAAATTATGTACACATAGTATAACATCAACTGATATTGTTAACAATACCCACATATGAGAATTATAACCGATAAAGGTAGAATAAAGTGAGGTAGACTTTCAATTGAAAATAGAAAATAATATATTTCTTTTCCTTATTAAATAACAAAAATTAAATATTTCAATTTTTTACATTCCTAACCTGTATTACCCGAACTCAATACAAATTTTATTAAATTATCATTTAATTATAACGTCCTACAAAACAAAATACTTTTTTTTTTCATAAATGTGTTTATCATAAAACTAAATAACTTTTAATATAATACGGTAACCTATTATTATTGACCCTTTATTCTGGACGGAAACGCCTTCGCAACACAATTTTCTCTCTCTTAAATCACATGTGACATAAACTATTTTATAAAAAGGAGTACCATATCCAATAGCTTACAACTTATCGAAATCATATTTCAGGAACGTGAGGACGATATAGCTTACTCTTTTCTAAAAACACTCTCTTAAGCCTCGTTTACGATACCAACCACCCATACTATGTTTAGTACTGGACTGTACAGCTTCTTCCATATTTGTACATGAAACCATACAACGAAGGAAAAATATATTGGACAGTAGGTGTAGTGCGTTTAAACAAAGCACAACCCTTTTCTAAGGCATTGTCTATATCATATTGTCAGGAGCACGTGGCGACAAAAGACATTCGTTGAGATAAAAGTTTATTTTTGTAATATTTCACGATGTTTCGTGTTATTCAAATACCAGTTTGAGGAAAACTATGAATATAAATAAAACTTTATACTATTAAACGATTTGTGGGAAACAAACTTCTATTCATAGCTTTTATTGCTACGATATAATCACTTTCAATGTTATACATTCAAAATTTGAAAATATGTATTTATTTCAAATTGGTAACAGTAGCTTTTGGATTTAACAGCTCATTATTTTATTGGCAAACGGTAATGATCTGAGTGGATTAGTCGGATGTCAAGGTACGGTAGGTATTTTAGATACCAAGCACTCGTCTTCGGCACTAACGAAGAAGATGTTACCGAAGCGAAGGCAGCCAACATTCGACGGTCGAGACGCCCCGGGCTCGTCCACTACGATCTCTAATGAGAGCGCTTCCATCGTTAAATAAATTGGATAAAGACATTCGTGATCTCTCAAGAACAACTTGAAGCCCTCCAATGTGACTAGCAATTAACTAAATTAAAAGATTGTCCGAGCACTTATCGAAACGTCTCAAGCGCTTCAGCCATCATTCATGCGCTTTTGTGTATACTTTAACTATTCTATTTTTTTGTCGTTTTCTTAATTCCTACTTAGTCATGTTCATGATCGTAAGTACCTTGTCCGACATTTTTACAGCGTTATCTTAACTGAATGTTTTAGTAGATACTTAATCATGCCATAGCCTGGCCTCGACGGGAGATTTAACTTATTATGCGGATTCTGGAACACTGACAGTATCAATGCCAATAAATTACAAGTATTCGTAGCGGGATGATAAAATGAACCAATATTGAAACGTTTGTTTATCTCATCAATATACGATCTGACCGTCGTGTATTATTTTCTTTATAAGACAAATATTACCAGTAACAACACAGGCCGACGTAAAATATGTACATTAGTTTTTTCTTTATTTTGATGTCGTCAATACAAGAGATACTCAACTTTTCAGTTTCTGAATATAAATAGACATGGTCAAGAATTTTAAGAATATAATTAGCTATTCCTTTATTAATAAAAATCAGAGATATACACTGACTTTTTTTTCAATAAAGCTGAAGCTATGATTGAAATGTCCCTATGATAGGGCGACTTAACGCCGCGTGACACAAAGGAACGTTCCGATGTCAGCTGAGCCAAGACCTTAGTCGGATCATCGGATTAACTGCCTGTAACAGTATGTCAACCAGTCGACCAACAAAGATTTACGCCTTTGTTTTCATTCTTTAAAAGGATTCCTCTTTATTTTCCAAACACAAAGAAATGTTATCTACAATGTATTTTATCAGATACAATCCTTCTCGTTCAAAAGCAATTAGTCAAATTGTTAATTACGTGTAATAAAAACAAATAAATGTTATTTATTATTAGTCCGCGTTTATAAAATATATTTAACGATATGATTAGATTTTAATATGAGAGTGTCAAGAGTACGTCAGGATGGACTTACGTTAGATCCAGCCAGCACCATATCCACCGGTACGGCACTACGAGTGAAAGCCTTTAATCTCTGCATTGCGTCAGACCGAGCGGAATGAGGGTTATCGGTTTCCCTGATAAACACAAACGAATGAGTTCGGGTACACAGTCCAACGAAATAATACCCATCCACAGGATAAAAATTGATTGTCGCGCGCAATCGAATAGGTGGTTTTTCCGTTTTTATTGTTTAAAATCAAGCGTTTCTCAAAAATGAATAATCGCTTTCGATTTTCGTTATATATTGTTGCGGTGACAAAATTTATTGGCTATTAGCTGCGCATTAATTGGCAATCACAATAATGCATAAAAATAATAGCCGGTATTTAACGATATATAAAACTAAAAACTGTCACGTCGTTCTGCGTCATACCGAGGCGTCGTCTTCTGAGTAGTAAGGAATTCATTTAAGTTCCGTGGTAAGTAAAGGTGTTCTTGAACAGCTAGGATTACTGAAAAAAGAGCGCACTCACCTAACGTGGTCCTGACTAACGATGTATAAAATTTCCATTGTCATCAATCTCTGACACTACGCCGAGGATTCGCAAACTCCTCACTAATTGCAATTTGAACAAAAAACTAAAAAGCAAAGTCATCGTGCGCTGCAATTTTACAGTCCGCTTTTTTAAAAAAAAGAGAGTGGCTGTTGTTAGTCTTAATAAGCAAAGTCAGCAAGCAAGAAGGAATGGAAAAGAATATGACTGACTTTTGTTAAAAATAATATAATAAGCATCTAAGCCCACAAATGAGTGCACAAAATGGTGAAGCAAAAAAATGGAAGCGAGTTTAAAAAGGGTGGCGCTTATCCGATATGTGGGCCGCAATACATTGCCTCCGCCATGCATATGGCAGTTAACAGCTCTTACACAATAGAGCGTGACATAAAGAGAAAATAGAATAAAAATGAAATTTCACGAACACGTTTCATATGTACTAAATTTTAACCTAAAATAATCTTGATATTTAAATATAATTTGAATTTACTAGTCAAATAACTAATGAACGATATAATATTACCTATATAAGATTAGAAAGAAATAATACTCTTGCTACATTATGAGCATAGGTCGTTGTATTATCGTCGGTCGCAATAGTAATCAAAATACTTTTTCCACAAACAAAAAATTCGCACCTGATTCTGCAAACAAGGACTCATCATGTAACACAGAGTCACGTAAATTGGCTAGGATATGTACTAATCCCGAGATAAAACGGTTAAGCCTACGCCGTATTGCTCGGTGTGTAAATACCTTTAGATATTTGTTCTAAACGTTAGTGTTTGCTACAGATTCTTAATTTGAATTTTCTGAGAATAAAAACGTTACCTATAAATTAATCGTTCGGGTGAATTATATTGTATCAATTAACATTATTTAATTTATCATTTGAAAAGAGACAGCAATTAACATTATTGGAATGTTAACATATTAGTTTTATTGATCGAAAATCTTAAATTACAATTTTAGATACCAATTTTTACTTCATTAAAAATAATTGTAATTATCATACCTCGTTGAAAAAAAATATTACTTCTCGCCAAAAAAATTACTGTCATTAAAAATAACGATAGCAAATATTAACCGCGAAAGTACCTCCGGGTATTGAAATGTGTTTAGCAGATCAGAAAACGTGAATAAAGATACCGGCAATAAATAAACCGATGAAATATTGCCGGTTAAGATCGAACGCAATTTGTAAGCGCAGCTATCTTTCGCGTTAGAGATCACGGGTTCAGAAATTACCTACAACAGGTTCTCGTGTGATTTGTAGCGCCCCGGGGCGATTTTGTACCAGATGCCCTTTGCGGAAAACAACTTGTGTTTAAGTAAAATTATTCGTGGGAAATGCGTACATGTATTGGTTTTTCGAACAATAAATTCACTTTCATTTTGTTTCTCTCATTTTTTTCTATTTTTGTGTATCGTTAAAATTTATTTCCCTGCGTAAATGCCTTAAAGGAGTAAATTATTATTATTAACATTACAATAAAAACGGAATACAATACGGAAGGAATTCTTAGAATTGCGATATGAATAATGAAGTAAAACGTGAGAATTGCGAGTTAATTTTTAATTCGTATTACAATTTTTTGTTAAATAACTCCTTAGTGTTAATTAAACTTTGTATTTTTTTAAATAAATTCATTCAGTTTTTATTCGATAAATATAACAGTCAAGTAAGTAAATATATGTATAGTGTGTGTGTAGCCTGAATCTATCAATATTATTTAGTTTTATTAAATTGTTTTTGTAACGATTTGTAGGGATATTTTGTTATTATAAGTTATAAACATAATATTAATAATAATTGACGATAATTTCTATTTATCATTACTAATGCGAATGTACCTTTGTATGTCTGTTTGTATGTTGTTCTTTTACGGCTAAACCCGAATTTGTTGAAATTTTGTAAACAGTAAGCTTGATTTCCAAGAAGGGGTTAATACGTAGTAGTACATCTAACAGGTATAGACAACAATTTATCCCTGCTAGATATGTGTACTTGACAGCCAAGACTAACAGAGCGAGCGAAGCCGCAGGTGGTACTAGTTAAAAATATACAATATATCACTATATATTAAGAATATTGTGAAACCATCATTTTAGTAACTGTTTTGAAAACATTATTGAGAAAAACTCGATTATGAAAGTTACTTACTGAAGTTTAATGTAAAAAAATTGTTTACATTTCTTGAATTTCGCTTTGTTTTCTACTTAAGTTTTTTTTTTTGTTTACGAAATCTGCGACTTGCTGTTGTTTTTATCCGTCGTAATCCGTCCTCCACCTAAACATCGTTCATTCGGCACCTATCGCAGTATTAAGATAAGAAAAGGGATGTCGTAAAGTTGAAAACAAGCTTTTTATTCCGTGTATGCCAACGGGCTTTTTAACTTAGCTTTGGGTCCTGGAATTACTGAAATAGGTCCAAAAGATTTTGTTCGTGTTAAAACTTTTATCCTTTTATTGATTACACTTCAAATGTTCGAATATGAGAAACAAGAGATAGTATTAATAGTATTTTATAACGTATAAAAACTGTCTTTAGAATTTTAAAACTCTGTTTTTTGTATACACACTATATGGTATGATTATGTACGAAGGTATGTCATACACCATCAATATACACTGGACCCCATGGTGAAATAAACTCAACCGTGGGACATTACCCGCGGTTACACTACTTTGCTATGATGTCAGTAATGCCATTACATGTCCTTAATGTAATGCGTTTTATAGGCTTTTAATTTTGAACCAGGTGAATTTCCGAATTTAACGATAAATGAATACAAAAAAATATGGCAAATTTTATCAGATTTTTTATGACCTCTCACGTACACTAGATATCGGTTTTGAAACAAAACGACCGTAAATTTAGAGACGCGCAATTTTCGCAAGTTATGCGAAACCTTAACCGTCAGTAATTTCTGATAGGAAAATGGAATTGTACGGGGAATAATATAAATTACTTCGACCTTTCGTATAGGCTCCATGCTTAATTTATGTGCAAATCTTGCGGAATCAGGTGAACACATGTGGAATCACGACCTGTGCAAAATAAATTAATAGTGTATCATTAAAATAAAATGACTGTTTTTAGTATGACTAAATTAAATAATGTATAATTGTTTATTAAAAGTATTATACATTATATAATAAAATGTATCTTTTTGTTTTGTTTTGTTCAAAATAAAAATAAAATAGTAAAATATGAAACACATAAATCTACCGCAATACGTAGTAAATTAAATTGATTTAACGTGAATATTATTTCTTTGTACACCTACAATACATAAAGTATCATCTAAGCGGTATAAGGAATCATGAAATTGAGGGAATATTTTTAAAAACGATACCATCCAGTTGGTTATCCCAATTTCTGATATTTCTATTAGAACATAACGAACAAGTAGTGGAGAGTAAGTCAGCTACACCACCAACCGCAAGCTGCGGCGTTCCTCATCAATATTGCGCGCACGTTCCAAAACTTTCTGCCACAATTACCTGGGAGCTCAAGTGTCGGAAAATATATTGGTTTTGTTCCTCTCCACTCCGACCATCAAAAGAATCGAATTCCTAACGAATTAAATATAATAAACGATAAAATATGACCACCTCAGCAACGTTGTATAACGACCTCATTAACCAAATTATGTAGACGATGAAATTGTACGCGTCGTTATTAATATATATTTTCGTATTCGTCGTTTTTCATTTACTTATCATATTTATTCATATAATCAAAGATATGGCATAAACAATCAAACTTTGTATTAAATAAAAACAGTAAAATAAAAAAAAAGTTAGCTAATCTACAAGATCTACTGTTAAGACAATATTATTAATTTTACTCATAAGTATTACATAATTCATATATTTATCGCCTTTGCATAAAATAACGATCTCGGTATCCCTCGGGATTCAACTTCCGCACTAGCTAGCCATATAGGTACAGGTGAAGTAAGAACTACGTCCAAGAGAGTTAATTAATAATAACCGGGCGGTCCAATAGTCGGGAACGACGTGAAAGAAAAATATCGTAACGTAGGTTAGTTAGTGGGAAGGAACGGTACTGTGTGGCCAGAAATAATAAGCCACAACCCGCCTTAGTGATTTATTGTTTTGGCTTTGCGAAACCTCACTCGGCAGCTTGATAAAAAATGATCGCGCTTATTAACACCGCTGCCTGAATCCGACTTTATTACGCCCCGCCGATTCCTATGACAATCTTTCATTTTATATTCTAGCTAGAACAGTATACATTTGCAGAATTTATTTAATTATATTTCACAGCGGCTTATTAAGAGAAAATTATCTTACATTTTATATACAAATATTTATGACTCCCTCCGTATAAATCAAAAAGTTATTTACTCTTTCCTTGTTCTGAACTGTAATGAGACTTACGTACAAAGCAAGTATAACGTTGTAAATGTAATAACAAAATATAATTTACTATGCGGAGGGCAATGATTTAGAAACTTCGGATTTTATTGTGGAAAACGAAATTCTTTGCGGTAGGCGTTAGAACGGGGTTACCTCGGGAAAGTTTTCAAATATTACCTCCATTATTTCATGAGATGACAGAGGTTGGGCACATATTAGCAAAGTTTGGAAATAGCCGTTTAATGTCAGCTCGATTCATTTTTGGAGACTCATACCAAATGGTTTTTCATATAATTATCCATGTTTTTTATTTTTGACTAAACATATAAGAATAGTGCAAACTATTTATAGCTCACACAATTTAACTTAACTAGTAATACAAAGCATACACAAATTGTAACTGTGAAAATATTTCCAATTTTACAGTGTAGAGACAATCACACAAATACATACGTGCAAAAGAATTGGGCAGAGGTAATTGCACAAAGATATATATTTTTTATTTTTAGAAGTATTTTATAGTAAGGGGAAAGGTTGGTTTAAAGATGAGTCAGCCAAAGGCTTAGCGGCTGAGAGAAACCTGAGAGAAGTCACGAGCAACAGATTACCAAGATTTTTATACCCCTAAGCAAAAGAATTTAAACAAAGAAAGTAACATTTAAAAGTTTCAAAACTCTTTTATCCTTAGATAAAACCCTTAAGCTATCCAACTTCAGCCCAGTGATATGACTAATATATTTTCGAATAAAAAAAAAAACAGATTACTAAATTTAAAAGACGATTTTTTTGTTAGGATAACAATAAATAATTACAATCTTCCAATTTTAAATAAATCTATTATTTACGAGGTTCTTTAACATCATCCGATTAAAATCAATGTTGCATGCATTAACTTAAATTGGATACGTCAAGTTTTAAATACTGAAAAGGTGTTTTAAGATAAACTCATTTACATTCCGTAGTTTACATAAATAACGGCAGCGATATTGTCATGCGTTACTGGCGGTGGACCTTTCGCTTCATATTCATATCGCTGTGTATGCTAATGAACAAATTTGAGGCTGACAAAAACTGCTAAACTCACCACTTTCAGTGTTAACAGATTCAATTTAAACAGCTTTGTAGGGCAAATTGCGTGGTTAGTATGTCACTACGCGATTAAAATAGGTAATACGTGAAACACAGGCTAAAAGATAGATTACCCGAATGATGTTACGTATAGCACAGGCTGTGAGATAAATTACGCAATTGATTCTTCGATATTGGCTTTTATAGTGATACATGCGTACATTACTTTATTAAAGGTAGCCATTATTCAATTTTTATTATACGGCTGTACGAGTCATAGTAAACAAAGCATTTTATTGAAGTTTACATTTGTTATAGTTTTAGCTTATTGTTAGAGGAATTGATTTTAAAACAGATTTTTTGACATTGTTAAATAGTTTACTTAAAGTGTATTAATTAAAACACTGAGCTAAAAATACGATTTAATATATATTCATTAAAATCGCTAAAAGTAATTACTTGATATTAATTGTTTATCCAATTATGAATGAGCGCCGAACCAGTGAATTAAGATGGCTTTAATTATACAATTATTATTTTTTGTAATTAAATACAGTAACTCGTTGTTTTCAAGGTGTGTATTTAAACGATTAGATAAAATTTTTGAGTTTCAATTTACTCAAAGTGTTGGAAACATTAAACCTTGTCTTTAAAACTGAAGGCGTATTGAGAGGCCTCTGCTCATTTTCTCGTTACTTAATGACTATAATTTCAACTTGATAATGAATACAGTAAGTTCGCTTCGTTTGATTCTGAAAGGTAAAATTGGACTAAAATAAATACTCTTAGTAACATAACCTAGAAAAATAAAAGCATTAAATAGCATGGTGACATTTAAAAACATCGGGGAATTGCTAATACCATGACTCTATAATATCATGTTTCACTATTTCCACGATTATCTGGTTTTTGTCCAAAATACTTTAATAAAAAATTTATAAAACAGACATAAAAAGACGCAATGTTAAATTTTTTTGATAAGGTTGATATCAATCTACAGAATAATTTGGATTTTTTTATCAAACGTAATACCCGAGATACAGACGACCGATAAAGTGTATATAGAGACAATAAACTTTATTAAGGGACGCGCGAAATATTATCTGCTTGAAAAATATATATCCAACTAAGTCCACATTATCAAATCCATACGTCTTGTATAATCTAGGAACATTACAAGTGCCGGCTGCGATTCGCCTTCCGCACCGTTGAGATATTGTAATGAAATCCAGCCATCTGTTTTCCCTCCAAAGTAATATGATGTGCGACCTGCGCCTGCTTTCCGTACCACTAGATTATAATAATGTGGAATGACTGCAACCATTTAGTCCAGAATTATAAAGAACACTTTCAATATTAGTTGCAATATTATTATATTTCTATTAATATATTTTAAACTTATAATAATAGCAAATAACGTATATTGCTTAACAATATTTGAAATTTGACTATATTTTGAATCAATCTCGCTCTCTGTACGTTTTAATGATTCATGTAGTTTGTAGTTAGCTTACACAGTAAGCAATCTGCTCAGATAACACACAGCGGTTGAGTACATAATTGCGAACATTTGTTACCTCGGCGAGTGATAAAGTTTATGGAACGGTGGGTAGAGCCAAGGCATACAAACGTCGCATGTGATCCAATGGCAATAATCACTCATGCCTAAGTCGATAATAGTGATAATATTGCGAGGCCTGTCTATACAGTGAATGCTCTAATATGCGATTTGTATTCACGGTCGTGTTGTTTATGGGCCATTGAGATACGAGCACCCATTGCTGCGCCCATTGGCTGGGCAATTTACATCGGAACGCTACTTTTGTATAGATAGTAAGGCTGTTCGATTGAAACGCAGCTATGTTCTAATTACGCGTAAAACCATGCGCAATTTCATTCGTACACCAACATTACGCTGTGAAATTCCATTCGCTGTGAAGAATATTCCTCGCGTTAATTTCGACTTGAATGTTCATTTGAAAGAATATAATTTACAGACCCGAAAATGTTTTTATTATATGTTATGTTGAGGTAACGTGTTTGTTTAAATTGGGTTACGTAATACGTTATAATTACGGGTCTAATATTAAAGCAACCTATTTTACACACATGTCACATTACACGAAAATGATGATTTGCTATGATAATTCTAATTTTCCAGATCATCATGTTAAATGCTAAGTTATTGAAAAATTGTATATTAATGGATGATATTTTAATTATATATAATATTTTTTAATTATCCATTAATATATTGATTTAATTATAGCTCACATTTTTACGGAATTATTTATTTATTGGCCCATTATTAAATGAATTTAATGGAGGAAAAACTAAACATTTAAATGACAACAACAACAACAACAACAACAGCCTGTAAATCCCCACTGCTGGGCTAAAGGCCTCCTCTCCCTTCGAGGAGAAGGTTTTGGAACATATTCCACCACGCTGTTCCAATGCGGGTTGGTGGAATACACATGTGGCAGATTTTTTATGAAATTTGTCACATGCAGGTTTCCTCACGATGTTTTCCTTCACCGCTGAGCACGAGATGAATTATAAAGACAAATTAAGCACATGAATCAGCGGTGCTTGCCTGGGTTTGAACCCGCGATCATCGGTTAAGATGACAAAAAAAAAAAATTATATTCGATGTTTCTTAAAATAATCTAAATCGAAAATAGACTATAAACAGTTTGATATTAAAGTACTACACTTTCCTCATTTATTGTTTAGTAATTTGATATTTGTGTTAAATATTAATTTAACGAAATAGAATTGCAATTGAAACCTAAACTTATTTTGCTTCATTATAAGTTTATAACATTAACGATCGAATGTTGTAAACTTCAGGATCTTGTCGTAGTTTGTAATAAACATACCTATTTATCAGTCAAAGTTGCTAGGTAACAAACGAACTTATTATCATTTTAAAAAACTTTCTTAATAAACGACCCGAGTTTCGAGTTTTGTGCACTACAATCACGAAACCAATTCCGCCTTACAAAACGCAATGCAACTTATTTAATAGTAAATTTCACGTTGTCACTGATAACGGCATTTTACTTTGGATATATTTTATTTAAAACAAAATACAATTAAAACTTCATAAACGTTTTTGGAAGTTATCTTTAAAGAAAAACTTATAAATATTAATCAATTGTCTACTACAAATAAAATTGTGCTCATATATTAAATTACATTCTTATTTTTTACCCAGTTATGTATCAAAATCAGTCAAATTAAGAACATAAGTCGAATTTTGAATTCATCTTTATGTATATAACCAATTGAAAGCTCCACTTTTTAATTTAACTGACTTATAACAACAACAGCCTGTAAATTTTCCACCGTTGGGTTAAGGTCTCCTCTCCCTTTTAAGGAGAAGGTTCGGAACATATTCCACCACGCTGTTCCAATGCGGATTGATGGAATACATTTGTGGCAGAATTTCTTTGAAATTAGACATATGTGGGTTTCCTCACCACGTTTTCCTTCACCGCCGAGCACGAAATGAATTATAAAGACCAAGTAAGCACATGAATATTCAGTGGTGCCTGCCTGAGTTTGAACCCGCGATCATCGGTTAAGATGCACGCGTTCTAACCACTGGGCCATCTCGGCTATTAGCAAATAACTTTTTAAGATACACTAAAACAAACCCAATATAATAAATTTGATCAAGTACACTATGTTCTTCTAATTAAATTTGGAATTAATTTTGAAACCCAAATCCGAAAACATAATTCTAATTAACCTTGTGTGAGTTTATTTAAAGGGAAACCATTATGGCGCTAACATACTGCTTATACATATAAATATAATCCCAAAACTTCAAACGCAGAAATCTGTAACGGAATCACGGAAATTTATCTCCTGTATTAAAATTTAAACGGAACCGGACTATATTGCACTATCGCAAATATTAATGTGTTTTGATTAAACGACATAACACCGGTAAGCTCTTTGTAAACAATGTATAAAATTTTAATAAAATTATGTGTTTTAGTGTGTTTACGATATTAGTGCTAGCTAAATTAATATAACAGTGTTCGATAGGTCTCGATATTGTTTACGAGCGAGGCGGTTAACGCGAGCCCGACATAATGACTAAGCTACACAACAGCCATAACAGCTAGCTATAAGCGAATGTTATAGAGCTCATTTAATCCAAATTAATTGTCCACGGTTTTGATAATTAGGTTACCGTGATAGCAGACAAACCTTATTTCAGAGTGATTTGCATTGTATGCGTTCCTAAATCATTCATCTAATTGAGTTGAAACTATGTAAAGTTGTTGTTAATACTTGCATGAACGTTTCAGGTATATCAATGAACAATAGGAAGCGCTCGATTTGTATCCTATATTTGTTTAAAAAAATAAATAAAACGTTTTT
Source organism: Vanessa cardui (assembly GCF_905220365.1). NCBI lineage: Eukaryota > Metazoa > Arthropoda > Insecta > Lepidoptera > Nymphalidae > Vanessa > Vanessa cardui. Next base: position 8,891,119 of record NC_061136.1, read on the forward strand.
GCAACGAATGCCAGGCATTTGCTATTGCATTGAAAATACCGAATCGATATTTCTAGTACTTTTTAATTGATATTACTTTCATTTTCCTTTTGAATTCCTTTACATGTATGTATTTACATTTATATATGGTGTGCATTTTACGTAATATTTTAACAGATCATAACAGTAAACTTTTATTGCTGTAAAGTAATTGATTTACATAAATACATTGCACATACAAAGCCACTTAAATCGCTTAAGTGGCAAGAAAACATTTCGGTTGACGTCGATACAAGGAAAGATCCACAGGCATTTTAAGTAAATTAATGGTCTTAAAGTATTTTCCTGAATCAAGTTAAATGGTCGCGTCACCCGGCTCCACACTTTGTCGTTAAATATGCAGCCCACATTTCGACGTTTACTTAATAAAATTTTTCGTTGTAAAAATATAGACATAAAAATAACTAAAATTTCAGTTTATTTAAATGAAATATTTTTATGTGCGAATATTACAGTTAGATTTATTTTTGTATATGTACGAGAACATAAGATTTACAGACCATATTAGATTATTCATTGTGCACATAACAGCCTGTACAATCAGATCAACGAAGTGACGTGGAGCACCCGGCGAGATCCTGTCGAGAGGCCATTAAAACGCCCTCCAACGTGCCCATCTTCCTGAGTACCACACCTAACTTTTACAATAACGATACTTTTGTCTTGTTCTAAACATAAAATATTATAAAATAATAAAGTATAAAATAAATATATTAACCTTTTTAGATGTTTATCGGAATCTTTGCCTATCACTATGTAGATATATTATCCAGTTACTCTCAGTATTGTATTTTCCTTACAAATCGTATTCGAGTATGAAAAACCAAGGCTATATTGTTACATAATCAAATTTGTAACTGAATTACGTAGAATGTACAGATGGCGCCCAGTAAGTAAGTAAAGAGCGAAGTGATAGGGTCCCAATATACGTGTCTCGATTACTGACGACTGCTTTCACATTTTTGATATTCAGATCGAGCAACCACTGAGAACAAAACCCCAGTTAACTTCGCAATATTGAAAGCTTATGGATTTTCAATGTTCCCAGCAACAATTTGGTTGTAATCAATGATCGAAAATAGGAATCGTTACGATATCTCACGGTTGCGAAATCGTAAAATAAAATACACCTGCCGAACTTCACACGCGAAACACAATTAAACGTATTCTAAAACTCAGTCATGCTTATCCCTCAAAATGTGTAACCGTTTTGGTTGGAAGCCAATTTTAATTGAATGAAAAAGTGATCGTCTATGCATTTTTTCGTTTTGGATGATGGCTAATGGAAATTGGCAGTGGTCTGGTACGCCAGTCGTGCCAACTTTTGCAGAGCCAGCTATCGCTACGCTCCAGTTCGAAGCTACGATCGAGACACATCATTTCGATTGAATAATGGTCATATGGCATTTGCGTTTTTGCCCGCCCATCCTTTCATTTAGGCCGGCTATCATTCTTAACAAAAAACGTTAGCAAGCGATTCACCAATGTATTTTAATTTAAAATTAATATTTAAACGTACAATTGTTTAACACATTTTATATCATTATGTATCTCTAACTGCTAACATATTTTTATTGTTATCGAGAAGAATTTAGTGTGACTTGGCCAGCTATTTTTTCTACCATAAATGTTAGTCTTATAATTTGGAAGTCAGAATACAAATATTCTTTACGTTACCTAAACCAGAGCTAATTAAACACTAGACTTAAAAAAAAATTACTTAAAAATTGTTTCAGAAATTCTCATTATATAAACAAATAGTTCCTCTCCAAATTGAATGGAATATCCTATTTGAATGATTTCATTCATCTTTCAATTGGGAAGTCGATCGTGTGTGCCCCAAATGGACGTATTGGCATGCAAAGCCTTGTGCAGTTTCTATTGAATTGTAAATTTCATGTCTGAGACTCTTGTAAAAGTTTGCTATAAAATACCAAACTCAAGTATCGTAAATTAAGTTAAATTATTGTATTTATTTCTGATTACGTTTATTTCTGTAATTTCAAAATACAATGCATTATGATACGTCGGCTAACCAATTTGGCGAACTATAAAGTATAACCGGATGTTTGCGTTGAATGCGTTTTGTTTATCAAGCCTGAAAGTTGTATTAATTATTAAATGTTGAGCATCATATATTTATTGGGTCGTGATTGCATGAGAGCCCTCGCGAACTCTCCATTCCCGTGCCACGTGATTTAATGAGTGAGAATATTTCATGTATCGTTAGGGATTGCGTCGAAATCAATCTCGATATTAATGACGTGTGAAATAAACTGAACGAGTACTACTTTACGCAATAATTTACCTTGCAGAAAATTCGATTTTTTCACCTTATTAATAATTACACTCGTTTCACGCTCCAACGGAAACGAAAAAAGTATAAATGCAAACAAATGCTTACGTATATGTAAATACTGCTATCGATACGATTATGCCATTTATTAAAGAGTTTTATTTCTTTTTCAGTTGTAGTCGGTGGGGAATTGAATGTTCTCAGGTAAGTGATTGATGTCTTTATCTCGACATTTTCAAAGCGAACGCGGTATTTCAATTCGCGTGCATTGTACCGTTCACAAAATATCGGGCGTCATTTTGTAATTCGTGTATTGCTTACTGTTACTTTTATTGCGGATTATAGAGGTTGATTTTGCGTTAGCAATATTCATCAGGAAAAATAAATTATTTACGCGTATAACCCTTTTGTCCACCAAATGATACATTAAAGTTCTAAAAAGTAGACTTGACTGGTAGTCATGCATTTTTTTTTCTTGGTATGTACACGTAATATACCTCAGACAAATAGAGTGTATTTAAATGGCGTGGTTATAAACACGTATGCAAGAAGCTATAGATGTAGTTATACATGATCTCAAATTTAAAATAAAGGTTTTTAAAATTGTAATTATATTTTTCTGAATAACTCAAAATCGTCTGTCTTCATAATTGTAACCAAAAATCAAGTATTCGTTTAAGGTTTGAATAAGAAATTTCGTTATCCAGAAAAATACAGATACATTGATTTACTAGTCAAAGTTGGAAGTGCAAAAAACCATTAACAAGTTTTAATTATAATTTATTGCATCAGATGATAAATCCATTGAATATGATTAAATTCTCAAAATTACTTTTTAAATGAAATATTAAATATCTTTTATCCATAAGTCTTGCGTAAGATATTATACTCAACTGAATGAAAAATCTACTAAATACAACTTACTATAATAGACATGCTATAAGTGTAAAGTTATTTGAGTACCAAATTTTTATTAATATAGCAATTGTCAGAAGCATTTGTTAGCCGTTCCTCAAGTCGCACGTTCGCGATACCTATTATTTTATCACGCCCGAAGCTCATATTTTTCATCTATGTTCCATGTGAATTTTACGACTTTGCTGGATTTTCATTTTCATATTTGGTTTTAGCGACACGTAGGTACTAAAAATGAAAAACTTTTCTATGTTTTTTTTTGCTAATGCATCAAAGAATATTCAATTTATTTAAACAGTCAGTAGATATAAAAACATGAAAACGGAATAATGTATCTAAGTAACTGATTTAGCATTAAACGTAAACATGCTATTTTAGAATGAGAAGATAATTAATAATTATTTTTACACATATGTAAAAAAATACTTCTTGTTTGTTTTTAAATCTAACTAGTCGTCTTTCAATTGCAATGTTTATATATATTATTTATACTTTGTACCTAACGTTATTTTTCTAAAATATAGAACAACTATAATAATATAATGCTAGTCAAGTTGGAAACAATAATTGAGTTTTTTTTAACTTTAACTTAACTTTTTTTGTAATCCAGACAGGAGCAGTTTTTATTGTTCATAAAGTGAAATATAGATCTGTTGACTGATGACTGTATAGTTACTACAATTGATTTTAAGTCTTACAGGTCTCGTCGCAATGTTTTTTTTTATCTTAATAAAGGATGATGCGGACACACATTAAATATTTGTAAATTGTAATTTTATGAACGAATGTCCTCTGTTGAGCCAACGCTTATTCTCCTTTTGATGATAATGTTTAGAGCTTAATCCATCACTCTGCTCCAGTGCGGGTTGAAAACAAGTGTGACACATTTAAAACGATACATGCAGTTTTCATGACGACGGTTCCCTTAACGATCACCGCAGACGAGATGATTATAAGCTCAAATTAATGCACATTAAAATTCAGTGATGCTTGCCGGAACCAAGAATATTGGTTACAAGCACATGTTTAATCCAGTCGACGATGGCTGTGATGTGTAGACATCATTACATAGTATAAAACGAAGTCGATTTCCGCTGTCTGTTCCTAGGTATGCTTAGATCTTTAAAGTTACACAAGGGATTATGATGCGGTTTAATTTAATAGATAGATTAATTCAAGAGCAAAGTTGCACAATATAGTAGAGAATGGTTGTGAACATTATAAGACATTCTGCAGTATATTCAGTATCAGCATTGAAGCCGTGCGAAGCCGGGTGGATCGCTAGTATGATATACATTATTATAAGTGTAATTTTTGTGTTTCGAAAATATTGAAATAGAATAAGCGTTTGCATACTAAGCTAACGGCAACACAATTTACCGCTAGCTTTTCTTGTCATAAATATAAAAATTTGTTTCTTTCGGAAACAGAAGGCTCTATTGAAAAGTCTATCGTGTGTTCGGCCACACGATTCATGGATCTGTCAGGGGCTCACGACCACAGCGTAAAGCGAAACGTAGGTTGGAAACGAAACCCTGCACCGTTCACTGTGATTTTATTCTACTTTTTTCCGTAACACTATTCTACCAGTTGTGATCTATCAATTCGGGTATGCTAAGAGAAAATAGGAAAACCACGGGAAACGAAAGCCTCTAACGTTCCGAATCTTCATTCGTCATATCGATCGGTTTGTAATGTGGAATGGAAAATTGCTCTTTGTCCTGCTATACGTAAAAATGCGATGTTTGTTTTTTTTATTAAGTGCTCAGCTTTAGGATGTCCAATAGTACATACATCCGATTTGCTTTTATTATTTATACCATATACTGTTATTCATTTATAAAATATATTAAATAATCGTAATTATTATTATTTTTAAAGTATGATGTTTAACTTTCATATATTACAATAAATGAAAAAATATATTATTTTATAACGAATACTAATAAAACGACAGCCAAAACCTTAAATATAATCTAGACATATAATTAAACCGGAGTGTATGTTAGTAATAACATTTGGTTAAACATTTATTACAATTTTTCTTTGGACCGATTTTGACGAAACTTTCACTGATGCTGGAAGTCGGTTTCATAAAGGTTAATAAGAGTTAATAAGAGTAACTCGGGCTACTTTTGTTTTAGAATTATATTTTATACATAAAATACAAATAAATTTACGCTGCAATGTCCAAATAACTTAAAATCAAATGCGTACGAAGTCGTGGGCACAGCTAGTACTATGATATAAGTAACGCGTTACGTTTTCACCCGCTTAAATACAATTTTAGAACACTGACGTAATATGCGTGAAACTTTTTGCTTTGTATTCTTTGTTTCAAATTTAATATCAATTAAATTATTAAAAATAATTATAAGTAAGTTTTTTTTTCATAATACACAAATAAATAGAACTCAAATTTTGTTTCATGAACTCGCATGACTTTTACTTTAAGGTCACCGTCAGGTATTGTATTTAAATTACGCAAAAGCTATTATCGTCGGCTAGCAGCTTGTTGTGAAAATACATTTTCATATAACAACAATTCCATTTTATTTCAAAAGAAAAACGGGCCAATAAAACGCATATTACCTCGCCGTTTTATATAAGAAAATTTGAAGAGAAAGGCTGTCTACAGAAACGAATGGTATTACAATTGTTGCCATTTGCTTTCGATGGTGCTTATGTCTAAATATTATATGTTTACGTTTCAAACGTAATAAACGTATTTTTTGTTATTAATATTATTTTAAAATATACTTAACAGTAACAGTTTCATAAATATTCGTTGTTGTCTAAGAAGTTATATAAAATTCTGACATCTTATTATAATTAATTCGTTCCTTTTACGAAAACTAAGAACTTTTGTTCTAGCTCTGTTTTAAATTACAATTCTTAACATTATGCTAATCGAATCATAATATTTTTACTATTACTACAAAGAAATGAGTTTTGTTTGTTTGTTTTATAACAGATTCATAAAAAATGTTCAAGAAATCCAATTAACATGTTAATTTAACATAATGTTAGTTTTTTCTTACGGTCAACCGTAGGCTTTATGATATAATTTTTATGTTGTTTATTTCAAAAAGGTAGCTTATTATACATAATAATCTCATTGTTTTATTTTCATAAGAAAATGGCTTAGATTGAACCTTCTAATTTTCTATTAAGCTTAGACTTCCTCACCTTTTAACAAGCAATCAGCTTAGCTTAATCATTTTCTCCGTCAAATATTTTTATACATTTACTGGTATTGATTATAAAAGAAGAAAAATTAAACTCGTATCATTTACTGTACGTTGAAAAAAAATTAATTGAATTTCATTCCAATCAGAAAGATAACGAAGACCAATTTATATCATACGCAATAATTTATATTCCTCATTAAAATAAATTAAATTGTATTAACAAGAATTTTGTTAACTAAATACTATCGTTAATCAATGTGGTGAGAGAAATTGCTGAAATGTTTTAGAACTGTTTATTTTTACAGCGATTGCTTAGCGTATTCTATTTCAAATATAATATTAACTCAAAATTTCTTTAAAGTAATATTATTGCCGTATTGTTCCTGTCAGTCGATTCACTAAAATTTTATATTCCATGATATTCCAATGATTTTTTTTTATATAATAATTTCTAAAATAGTTTAGTCAATTTTGAACATGGAATTGATATAAGTCAAAGCTTTGAACTCACGCAACCAAAACTGATCAGTGCTACCAATAAACTAGAAGTAAGCAATTAGAAAAAACGTTACGATTAAGTCCCCCTTGAACATATTCTGCAACATATCAAGCCACTAATCCACTGTGAGGTAACGCGATGAAATATAATAAATAGGAAAAGTTATTCGTCCCGATATAAAATATTAAGCGACTGACTATTGTGTAATTGTAAAAGACATTGTTTAAAAGTAAATTTTACCTGTAAATTATTCTAGCATAAGTCATTACCTAACCAAAGTTATCCAGTGTATATTTATCAAACAAGATTAAAACGCTTTATTTCACAAGATAAAAGATATTAAATAATTACGTCAACATAACGTAGCCGTCAAATTATTGATCAATATCTCAGGCCTACATTTAACAAAGGCCTGAGGAGAACACGAGAAAATTCATCAAAACTTTATTGAAGTTGAAACAATACATCAAGGCGCTAAAACATCGTAATAGCCCAAAGATTGATCGTTCGAGCTGCAAGCATTATCGGACGAAGGCATTGTGCCTCGCAATGCCTTCGCCGCCTCCGCGCCTACTTTCAAAACCAAACAATAGACGCCGTAGAAAATCTATTCTGATCTAATTATTATTAGTTCGTGGAAAGAATATTTCCATTGAAAATAACAACCGCGCAATTCTAAACAGTTTATTGAATTATAATACTTTATACATGTTTACGACCTTTAGTTATTGTATTTCTTTAAATTTAAAATAATATATTTGTGCATTATATGCGTAATAAATGCGTCATTTATATGTATTACATATTTGCAGTTTACATATTCATATATTCAATATTTCATATTCTGACAAAAACGTCAAAGTTGCTTGCTTTCTGTACACTGATATGAAGTAACCCAATACACTGAAAAAAACAGATTTACATTTCATTGCAACATACAATGAATAAACTATCGAATTAGTTTTATTTTATATGTTATATAATAAAGCAACATATAAATGTTCCATTATTGGGTGCTCCGAGATGTTGACATAATCATATTACATATATCATTGAACTCGTGATATTTTTTTACGATATATAAACAACAAGAGCACATGATAACTCACTGATTGCTTGGATTTGAATTCAGTTTACATTGATGGGTTTTATCCATCAATTTCCGTTCATCTTCCGGTTATATAATAATAATAAAAGCGTAAGTTTAATCAGATCAACTGTAATTCAAAAAATGATAATCCGCGAATCCACTGTATCCACTGTATCCTCTGTATCAGATAATGTTATTGTTAACAGTTAGTCAGTCAACATTTTTCACGATCTATTACTTAGCTATTTACTTTACCGAATTTAATTTCAATGTAATAAATTTATATAAAAAATCTTAAACAATTTCTTCCCTAAGAAGCCTGCTTCAAACTTTTTATGTTTGAATATTGATTTGCTTTCAGAGAGTGATTCGCATTTTTTCATACCTAAATGTGCAAGTTTCTTTTCGCGATCACAAAATAAAAGTTTTTGTCGGAGCACTTTGCTTAATTCTTTTTAATGCGATAAATGTACCTCATCTATCTACTTTCTTGCTTTATCATTGTCTGATGAAAAAGTTAATAAATTAATATTAATGTATTTACGGTATTCCAATTAAGATAATATTAACCCAGTAAAAGCAACGTGACATCGTAATAGCCTCCGAGGCATATTTTCCCGTAATCGAATGAACAAAGATTCAGCAAGTCTATTTTATTTCTCCTATTCAACCAGCAATGTTTGGGATAGGACCCGTGAGTCAGTAGGCACGGCACGTCGTGTACCCTATCGCGAACTTCATACACTGCCCGGCGACATCTGCACATTTTCGACGTTATCGACTAGAGGACACATTTTTATAGGAACAAATTTAATCTAAGCACATGGAGGGATCAGTCTCAGGAGTGCCCTGCGCGCACGTGTCCCCGCGACGTGAGCACGGGCTAACGATTTTTCACAGAACGTTATTATGTGTCCGATAAAAGACTTTATCTGGAAACTGTGCCGTTGGCGTATGGACCCTTTTTGTGAGTATACATGATGTTCTATTTATTGAATGTTTAACCTTTGTACAGATTACCGACAACGATGTAATATTTGTACAATGGTATCGGTTCTCTAAATTTATTGTACATTAATTCATTACCAATAATATTGTCTCAACCTTTATTCATGTGTTCAATTATTTATACAACATTTGTTTTTATAACCCACAACTCAGACTAAAATAATAATATATTCCTGTCTATCAATACTTTATCTTCTCTTATAGCTCTTGACTATCAAATACTATGGAAACACTGATGTCATTAAGCTTTTCCGACTTTTTCCCGAGGGCTCAGTGAGGATGTAGTATTGTGCGAAGAAAATTTTCTTAGAAAAACAATAAATTTTCTGTGAGCAACGCTCGAGTGAGTTTCGGTGTCGGCTGAGCGAGAGCACGCTCGCCATAATATATTGAATTTGAAACGAACAAACTTTAACGTTCTTCTCGCCGCGTGTAAAAAGATTTTCTCTAAATGTTTACAATGCAATTTTTTCACTTCGCGCGAAATGTCGTCTAATACTACGATTGTGCGTTATTTTATTATTTTTTTTAACATGGTTTTAAATAACGTCTGCTTTTTATCACGTGCTTAAATATTTTTTATAAAATACGTCATTCATTATTTGAATTGCTTGATATATTATTTTTTATAATTACAGAACCAAAGGACATACAAATGTTTGGATCTGATAGTTGATTATTGTTTATCTTTGATCTTGTTTTAAGTGTCTATAGATTAAGCTACTACTTACCATTGAGTGTCTTATCTAATTTTCTGCTCATAATATAACTTACATTTACATTAATTAATTAAAAATATTGCTCTATTTTCAAACTTTTTAAAGAGTCCGATTCCAACAAAACACTTTGTATCACAGCAATTTACCCGCGGTTAAACCACAAAAAATATTGGCGAGAAGGTGTGAGCTCTTCTGGCTTAATCTCCGACGATTTGCGAAGACGGAAAAAAGGGTTCCCGAAGCTTAGTCGCGACGGATCCCCTATATAACCGACCCGCTTTCTGTCCGCGCTTATCGTCGCTCAGCCCTATTTATTTGGTAATATACAATAATATTACCGTATATATCCAAATCAAGAGACTTTCGTACAAGATAGGATTTGCCTTCGTGTAATCCTTTAAGATATCCACATTCGGAACTATTTGTATTATTATAATATTATATTGTTTATTGTTGTTTTATTTTTGACTAAATATTACGTTGCAAATTTATATCAAAACTAACTTAATATGTTATCGAAACAGACAAATCTAGACAATAGTATGTATCAGTTTTTTTAGTTCAGTTCTTCATTTATCAATAATTGTAATGAGACTTCTTTCATCGCATTTACGAGTATGAGTAATGATAGATATAAATCAACGCCCATTTTAGACAATATTTGATTTAGACAGTCACGCTGAGTCAAGCAAACTACATTAGCCTTAATAAAATACACAAAAAATACTAACACTATTGTTTTAATAATAAGGGTTTGACGCAATACATGCCAGCACAGTATTCCTAATTATGAAATAAAATGTAACGAATAATCCATTAAATAAATAAGAAATTCATAAATTCAGTTTCATGTATTCATAACAAATGCATGAATTTCAATTAACTACTTACGCGCAAAACTAATTAGTTATTTACATGGATGACAAACTTTGCGAATCGAATGCCGAATCTCGATTTGATCATTATTTAGATACCAGTGCAACGTGATTATGATTTGAAATTATATATATTTTACAATATATTATTTAAAATTATTAATCGTTTTACTGATAGAACTTTAGCTGTAATATTTCCGCTATAAAATATACTACTATTAAGGTCGGAATAAATTGTCCTCCTTCATGACGATAACAAGTAAAGTCAGTGTCTAATGCGTATCACCTGTCGTTTTCCCACCGTATCTCGCCTTCCCACTGTGAAGTTTATGCGATTATATTAACTAGTGATAAAGCCTTAAATAACAACACCCTTGAGAATTCGGGTAACAGAAATACAACTAATACAACGCTACAAAGTTAACATTCCTGTCTAAAGTGTTAGTATTTATCTTTCTTAAAGGGTATTAAGATATGGATGTAGCAAATTCTGTAAACAAATTATCTTAACAAGAATTTTGTTTTAATTCGTTTTGTCTCTGAGTAAATAGATCATGCATACAAATTTACTCAATTGTTATATAAGCTGATATCATAAGATATCGTACCTCGATACTGCTGAATATATAATTCAGGGAAGCATTTTTCTCAAAAAGAATAATATAACGACTTTTAAATTAAATTCCGTATTAAATAATAGATTCAATGTCAAACGAGGGGAAAAAATATTTTTGTTACTTAGCATGAATCTTTTGGCTATCTTATGAAACTTAAAATCTCGTCATAATTAACATTCATTTAAATTTGAGATTATTCATGGCAAAAAGCGAAGTTACTCCGATGGTATTTAATGCCGCACCTGCCCGAGGCGTCTTAGCGTGGCCGAAATTAATGCGACGCAAAGTCGGCAAAAGTCAATTACACTTTATTAAAACCGTCTCCATTTATATCAATTTGACGCAAACTGTTACAAATACTGGCAATGTTCCGTCCTTTCATTCGAGAGCGAGGCGGGGCTACGCAAGCGCCGCGAGCGTAGAAGATTCGTAGACAAAGCGGCGAGGTTCTGTGTAGCGCGGGCAGTACGTAGCCAGAGCGGCCCGAGGCTGCCGCCACGCGCCCTGACGCCTTAACGCCACTTCGTACGGCGAACGCGACCACGATTTCGCTGTTTGCCGCCCGCTCGACCCACAACCACTCAATGAATATTTAATCAAACCGATTTCTACGTCAAGCCGGCAAATCAATGAGCGAATCCTTCGCCACACCAACAAACTCTTGACAACACTTTTGTTGACATATCACCAATAGATACAAAAGTTCGGAGTTCCTTTTTATAATGCTGATGGGTTAAATAAATATTAAAACAATATGAACTGCCTGGGATGCGCTTGGCAGTCTACAGTAGTATTATTACTTTTAATGAATGCAAGTCCTGTTACATCATCCGACGGTAAGTTTGAAAAAACTAAATTAAGTTATATATTAAAGCTAATACAAATAAATCATTACATTTTCACCAACGTCATCGTTGCTGTATCAAGTATTTCATTATTTATTCATTATATGGACAAATTAATTAAAATTTTAAGTATTCTATTGATTTTAAAATACAATGCAATTTATTTCATTAACCTATTTTTAAACTTACTGTTTATCTTGTTTATTTTATCGAATAAGAGAAAATAAATTATAGCCGCGATAAAACTTTTCGTCTTACAAAGTTAGCAGTTTTATTTATTCACTTGTTTCCTTTTTTGCAACAACTTCATGTTTTAAACTTTTGATAAATAAAGTTATCCTTCTATGTAATAAAAGGCTAGTAGAAGATATTTTGAAAAGTTTTAAGAAATACAATTTTATCCGTGATTACCAAATGCTTAAATTCATGTTATCTTCTTGGACTTTTAAGAGAAGTGAGTAAATAAGATGGAAATGTGGATTATATTACTAGTAATAATATTCGATGTGAAATTTTCAAAATAAAGTATACAACCGGATGGATTTCGTTATTACGTTTCTTGTCGCGAGCCATGGATAAAAGATGTTGGTCGTTGTAGCTGTCAATTAGAAGCGATATTTATTGTCGTTTACCAATTTTTAAAGAGATATAAAGTTGATGTAGTTGTTTATATTTTAAAATAATGCAAAAAAATTACACGATACAATCGAAGTAATTTATTCTTTTAGGATATATTAATAAAAAAGTTTATATATTAAAAAAAAACACGCATGATGGAACTTTTTTGAATGTAAATATTTCAATAAATAAAACCTTTTTTTTATATACAGCCAGTACCAAACACACATAACTTTTTTATGTTCGTATAATCGTACGCAAAATATTGACAAGAACTATATAATTTTATTGGACATAACTAATAACCATAAGCAACGATAATTAATGTTACCAATTTCAAAGTCTATTGAAAGTTAAAGAAGAATCTTGTAAATATGACACTTTGTTAATTTTCTACTAATAAAACTGTAATGAGGTTATAGGCAATATATAAAAGTTTTAATACTCTTCTGAGGTTCAGAATGTCTTTATCGAGAGATAAAAGTGAGAAAACCGTTCATTACATAATTATAAGACACATAGAATATTTTGCACCTAATACAATTATTCAATTTTTTTTTGTTAAACCAAGTACAGTTAATATTTAAAATAATATATATTTTAAAAGTACTATTATCTTATGAATCCATATAAAAAAACGCATACATAAACCTATTATTTCAAACACTATAATAATTGGAAAGTATAAAGTTATATTTTTTAATTAATTATTCTATGATAAAACCTTTATTAATAAGTCATAACACAGATTAAAAAATTGTAAAATTAATATAAAAAATACACATGTTGGTTTATCATGTTTGTACGTCAAAATGACAAAAAATATACATTGTGTGGGATGTCAATACTTTTTGTTTTTTTCTAAAATAGAATTTTTGTTTATTTAATATCAATTACTGAAATAACAATGTCGATATTAACCGTATTTGCTTTATTTGCTGTGTTTACGATTTATCTGGGCTAGAAATTGGAAGCAAAAATATAACACAATTTGTTTATTGAGTATAGCTCATAAGTTTTAACGCTTGTAACTTGGCCCACCATTCTATGCCTTTCGCTATATTTGAAGAATGCTTAAGATTTATCTTTGAATCCCTGTTTTGTTTAGTCGAGCTCAATTTATATAACGTAGCTTCACATTTGTGTCATATTTTTTCTTATTTAAAAATGGTAAGAATTGTTTGAGTAAATTAATAATAAATATTTTCTATAAACATGTGGCCCTAGTCGCTCTGCCGTAGATATGATAATGACATTCAGGGAAAGGAAACTCAAACATTATTTACCGAGGCTTGAAAATAACAATATTTGTATTTATTTTTTGGTAGAAATAACATAACTATCCAATCCACCAAATAACAAAATAAAATTGAATATTGATCTTGTGTAAAAAACAAATCAAACGAAGTTTTTTTATGTATATATTTTTTATAAATATTTACTCATGAAGTTTAATGACCGACATTTATCGAGTAATTTGTCTTTGGATACCTATAGATTTTTACTATGTCTTATGAAAGATGATGAATAAAATAGTGTGTTTATAATTCATTTCGTGCTCGGCGGTGAAGAAAAACATCGTGAGGAAACCTGCATGTGTATAATTTCATAGAAATTCTGCCACATGTGTATTCCACCAACCAGCATTGGTTGATTGAACAGAGTGGTGGACTATTTTCTAAACCCTTTCCTCAAAGGGAGCAGAGGCTCTAGCCGAGCAGTGGGAAATATACAGGTTGTTGTGGTTGTTGAATAAAATAAATTTTAAGTGAAATTTGTAGTATGTGTAGATAAAGTCACGAATTACTCTTTCTTGTATGACATTGCACAAAGCGTCTTAATAAATACTAAACATAATCAAATGTATCTAATGAGCTTGACGTTAAAGTGCATGGTCCATCATAAGCTTAAAAATAATTTTTAAAACGTGTCTACTAGACTGGCTTACAATTCTGGCAACTCAAGAGCTGGTTTAAAAACTCAATGGCTGAGTCTTGCTATTTAAAAAGGTAATAGCGCTTCTTGCTTACAATACCATAGAAATGACTTTTGTTCGGCGTGTTCTTTTCATAAATTATTTATTTTTATATCTATTAAATTATTTTTATCCAGTACTAAATTGTATGGAAATTTGATAAAATCGTTTTATATCGACATAAGAATAGTAATTAATTATCTTAGTAATTTTTGGCAACTTCAAAAGAATAATATTGTTTTGCTAACCGAAGGCTAACGAAAAATCATTTAAACCTATCAATCAGAAGAGAAAAATATGATTAGTTGATGGGAGGTGGAGAAAATATCCCTATCTGTCACAGTAATCAATCATAACAAATCTCTTTCATTCAACCTTTTGAGTGCAGTTTTAAAGAAAAAGCATTTTTAACTGGTAACTTAGCAGAATCATTGTATACATATTATTTATTGTTAAACTATTGTTCCTCAAAAAATACACACTAAGCTATGGCACATATAAATATGTTACCATTACTATGACATCGTATCATTTGCGTGACCTAACCCAAGTTTGACAAAATTATTCTCTCGTAAAAAGTTTTAGTTCATCTATAATGCTTTTACCAGTTTTCGTATTTCTTGTCGACGTAGATTTTCTTTCCGAATTAATATAAAGTCGTGACTATCATGATAGTAGATGATTAATAATGAGTCGTGTAAACTATTCACAAAGAAATACATGTGTGGCAAGGTTAATTAAAAAATCGTAATTCATTTATTTTATCTTTACTTTTTTTACCGCAGTGACAAATCTAAAAAACTATTCATAAATGTTTATCTATATCTAATATCTGTATGTGTTGCTGAGCCATTAATCCCATTGTGATTATCGGAAATTTGTTCTACTTACGTCCGCAAAGGTTCCTGGTCCAAAAAGAGCAACAATTGTTGAACAACAATTGAACATTTAATGTCCTTGAAATTAAATGTTCTATGTAAACTATTATTATCAAATAAAATAAAATCAAAATATACTTTATTCATGTAGACTTTTAGAAGTACTTTTGAATCGTCATTTAATAACTATATTAAATGAAGCTACCACCGGTTTGGAAAGTAGATTCTACCGAGGAGAACCGGCAAGAAACTCAGACACAAACCCGTGCTACGGCTGTATGGATAAGACAATATGGTACAGTAAATTATGTGAAACGAAACTATAAAAATCATTAAAGGTATTCTGTAAGAAGAAACTCGAAAATTACCACAGAACACGAGTAATAAGTGACAGATTATGATAAACGACATGAATATAATCGTTAAAAATGTATGGGATACACGTATCAAAGTCACGTATCATTGTAAGTCGGTTGTCAACATTTCACGAGTGAGATACGAAGTGAATTTATACGGAATAACACTACAGAATGAGTAGTTTAAATGAATATCCGAATTTATAATTTATTGCATAAGTATGAAAAAGTTGAGCACGTTTGCACAATGTTTCGTATAATATTCTAATTCATTAAAGCGAATAAGCAAAGATATTCTTCTTTACATGTTTTAATCAAATGAAAGTATTATTTTTTTATTCATCAGCATGTTGATTAAATATGTTTATTATACGAGACACACGTATCTTTGAAGCATATTACCCCAAGAACGAGTCTTAAAATGTAAAGAATGATAAAATGAAAACTGTAAAGATGAAAAACTTTATATTATTTTATAAAATCTTTTACATACTAGTATATAATTTACGTCAATACCATATAACCCAGTTTCGCTGAAGCACCATTCAGTTTTATTCCATAATACTTCATATATAAATATAAATGTCTTCAACCGTACAAGATAGTCTGTCTATCAATTGTAACTAATCTAACAAAGAAAATATTTGTCTAAAGTCTATCAGTAGCAAGTCGGTAATTTCCCAATGCTGGGTCTCCTCTATCAATAAAGGTTCGGAGCTTATTCCACCACTCGATTAACACATATACCTATCATATATTTCATGAATTATAAGCAAAAAATAACGACATGAAATGGGGCTCGGATTTGAACACGCAAACTTCAGTCAAGATTCATACATTCAAACCACTAGGCCACTGCCTACACCTCATTAAAACAATTGAAATGTCTTCTTACTAAGAATGTTGAAATAAATTTAATTTAAACAACGTTATAATACTTTGTTGAAATTAATTAAGTTTGCTTGTGGCTTAATTATTTTCTGTCATTTATCTCTGAAAGGTACGATGATGTTATCGTGAAATATTTAGTAGGTAATCTTAGATGTTAGTATGATATTAATTCTCGGTATATTTTTTTCATAGTTAGTAAGACTGTAACAATGCGAATACTGACTAAATTGAAAACATATACAGCTACATCACGAATCAATTGAATGAGCAGTTTTTTTTATTTATATTATAAGGTCTTTTATGCTTTTAAATCTTTGATATTAGTGAATTTATTTGATAGTTTTTTTAAGGAGGATATCGAAATATAAACAGGTTTATTTATGAAAATAAATATTTAAATATAATTTACTAAAATACATGTTATAATATAAAAAATATAAAAGTAAATAACTGCCTGTAACTTAGGTCAGAGACTGCTAATGGGCAAAGATCTTCCTTTTAACCTCCTTAAGCTTTCAAGCTTATTCCAGCTGTTCTAATGCGGATTCATGAATATACATATGACAGAAACACATCCACTATCAAACACGAGATGTCATTAGGGCCAGATTATCCATTAGACAGTAAGGCAACTACCTATATGTATCCGCATCGGCTAGGTAGAGCTAAAAATTATAATATAAATATTTAAAATTCTCCTTTAATGAAAATGTTAAACCCGTATTTTTATTCTATATGATTAGGGTGATGTCAACCCCTCGTTATTATTACGTGTATTAATTTGAAAAATACAAAACATTTCCAGAAATAAGATTTTCTTTTTTTGTTTATAAACAATTAAATTGTTTTGTTGCAAAACATAACGTGATCCCAGTCGCAATCTAATAGTTAGAGGTATACATTAATAAGTTTAATTGCTGTTTGTAACAATAATGTTAATTCTGAACATCAATTTGATTTTCACAAATGATCCATTAGTCGTCTAACCGCTGGGATTGTAAGTTATGAAAATTATGTATGAAACGCGTATACCAATTGTTTGTTAGCAATTTATTTTGATAACCAAGAAACAGGTTTTCAAAGTATTATTTAATTTATTTACATTTCATGCTTAAATAAATAGAAATATGAATTAAAAATAGTTACTGTATAAATCTTGACCGCGTGGTGTTTACTAAAATTATAACAATAATTATATTAAATTCTGTAATATTACTTTACTTTTCTGTCCCATTTGCTGTCGAAAGACTCGGAGTAGTGGTGCAAAAAGCTTCATCAAAAGTATAAGACATCGCCTTATTGCCTCCACTGGTGACCGAGGGCTGGTTCGTTTTTTGCCCAGAGAATCAAAATTGCGATTCAACAGGGAAATGCTGCTAGTATTCTTACCACCATTTCAAAGTAACAATTTTTTTAAAAGATTTTATGAGGTAATGGGAAACAAATTCTCTTGACACTGAAGTAATAAGAAAACACTTCTTACAATCCAATAACACGAATATTATGTCTGTAATTTTACTGTCCCACTCACCATTTAAATCGGAATGCGAGGATACACCTAGAATATACCTGTTTGGAGTTCAAATTAAAAAGGATCTATACTAAGCCCTATAACGAAAAAAATCCTTATCATATCACGCATTATAATATTATACCGTTAAGATATAACAATAAAATCCTGATTTCGAAAGATACTTTTAATGATATACTCCTTAGCTTAAGCCTATTCTATTAGGTAAAGAATAAAACAAAGATATAACTTAATACGTATATTTGTAAAGATTTAATGAACAAGTTTTAAATGTGGAAAATAACTGCTGCTGCTGGGGTAAGGTCTCTTCTACCGGTAAGGAGAGGGTTTGGAACATATTCCACCAAGCTGTTAAAATGCGGGTTGGTGGAATGCACATGTGGCAGAATTTCGATGAAAATAGACACATGCAGGATTCCTCACGATGTTTTCCTTCACCGCCGAGCACGAGATGAATTATGAGCACAAATTAAGCACATATATAGAGTGCTTGCCTGGGTTTGAACCCGCAATCATCGTTTAAGATGCATGAGTTCTAAGCACTGGGCCATCTCATCTCTCAGGAGAAACAAACTTGACATAAAATATAACGCAAGTCAATTGAGCAAAAGGCAGGAAATTTAAATATTACTACCATATTAGTCAGAGGAGTTTGATATAAATCAAACCTACTTTGATTTGTTTATAACCAAACTATTACAGCTCTTTGAAAACAGATCGTAACCAAAGTTTTGTATCTCGTAAAAATACAATTTTATTCGTCTCATTACAAATACGGCGGATAAGCAACAACTACTTAAAGCCAACAAGATAAATGACCAAGAAACGCCCAGATCCTATTTGGTGTACGGATCGTCGAAATAAAACTAATATAACTAAAAAGGATTACTGGGCGGCGTAAGTTTTTTAGTTGTAGTTAAGATAAGCAACTATTTCGTTAAATAGTATCTAATAACTCTTGATATAAATACATATATTTGGTAGGTTCATACATAACCTTGTATCAATCTTTTTTGTTTTGTCAAGAAACTCACTTCCTGATGTTATAGACGGTAGAATTAGTTTATAAAAAATTCCAAACCAATAAAGAATTCTTCTAAACTCTTCGATATACAAACCCAAACTTATATTTTTAAATGAATATCATATTTTCAACAATTTGTAATCGTGAAACTTAGATTGTGAAGCTTCTTGGTAAGAAAGGGTTAATACAAATTTAAAAAAAGAACGGAAGTCGTATCTGTCTACATAAATCGTATGTTAAAAAAAATAGAAGTATAATTTTAGTTTTTTTACGTATATTTTTTTAAGCTGACCAAAGTAGTTCATTTTGTGTTTGTTTCTTCATGATTATTGCTAAATACTGGTTATAATTACTATTTTCAGAATATATATATTCTCTGATATTTTGTATTTGAGCATCACCGTCCTCTGAGTTCAGATGTCCATATGGAATGAGGTGAACTCTTTCGGATTACTAAGTACGTTACAGGAGTTTCTCATAGCATTACAAGAAAAAAGACTCCCGCCATCAACAAGGTCCCTGCGATTGAGGCTCTGAGAGAGCTGAGGGACTAGCACTGGGACCCTGGAAATGTGGATAAGCCCTAGTGTGCGGCGCTTTATGTGACGATACATAGCCCCAACTCAAATCGATGACGATGCAAAAGTTATTATTCTTCTTATAATATAAATTATGAATTTAGACCTTTCGCAGTTGAAACATATGGAGATTAAATAATATGATAACTTTTATTAAAATCATAATGTCTCCACTAGTGACAAAAAGGCTGATTCATTCATTAGACATAGAGAAACGGAGTTTTTATTTCTATATAACATCCTTATAAAAGTGGAATTTGATATAGAGATTTGAGATTAATAGAATACGACATCACTTGACCGATTACTATCAATCAAGTCAATAAATCCATCGTGGGACAAGCTATTCGATTATATACTGGAATCCGACAGAAATTTTTAACTTTGCCAATTTACAAATCGAAATTCAAATTAAAGAGAGGAAATGTATTAAGGATATCTGTACTAAGGTGGGACGAACAACTCGTAGTTAGCTAGTTGTATTATAATTTTGTTAAATGACAATTCCAAAGTGCTTCTATCAATCAGCTTACCTAATTCGATGATATATTTACTGTAAGAAACTTAATCAAAACTATATCAAAGTTGTAGCACATAAGAATATAGTATATAAATAAAATAAATATAAATATAAATATTCGACAACATCACATACATTACTCTAATCCCAATGTAAGTAGCTAACAAATTTGTGTTATGGAACGTCAGGAGAAACGACGGTACCACAAACATCCAGACCCAAGACAACACAGAAACTAGTGAACTTTTTTATATCGACTCGGCCGGGAATCGATTTCGGTACCTCGGAGTGGCTTACCCATGAAAACCGGTGTACTACACAACTATGCACACTGCACGATCACGGATGTCGTTGTAAATATCTCATTGAAAAAGTTTTTACATAACCTACTTCGTTGTAACCTAGGTGAGACGGCAGTCTGCAGTACACAAACTACTTGATCATATTAACACATGCAAGATAAAGTCTGCCGGGTTGTTCTAGTAAACATAAATAATCGAATAACAGTAACGAAAGTACACTGTTAAAAATATGTAAATGATTCTACAATTTGTGTTCACATCTTAAAAAAACCTATTTCCAACATTTCAATCGCTCAGAGTTATTTTTACTTTCTTTACATCGTTCAATGAAATATAAAATAAACATAAAAGGCAATATTTGTACAGCCCAAAATGAAAGTACCTTAAATTACAGTATCGATGTTTCCGTATACACATAATTCAATATCTTTTTTAGAGTATTTTATTTAAATAAATTAAAAATTATTAGATTTTAAATTAACATGGTTATTTTTATTATTACCATTTTTACCTTACATTTGGACCTCGATATTTTGACATTATCTACGAATGTCTTGGTCACGAGACTATCGAGAATAATCGAGCTCCACCGAAAAAAATAAAAAACATGGTAAATATCCCGAAATTAATAACTTTAATAAATTAAAAATTGTTTATATAATTTTCTTAAAATTTGAATGTTTATTCAGTTTCTTCGTCACTATGAAGGGGTATACAGTTTCAGTCTGTACGTCCATATTTGCCTGCATAACTTCTAAACAATTTATCATAAATTCGGCAAATGGGTAGCGTTCGAAGCGTCTTGATCTTGATTTACAAGCTATTACGTCACTCCGACTTTCATATTGTTCTTTGTATATTACATAAGATCCTACATTTGTGGAAAGGCAAAGAAAAATACTTAATAAACACATTTCAAAAATATAATTATTAAAGATTACTCCGATAAGTTAGTAAACGAGATTCGAAAGGTGATTTTATAAATGTATAAAACGTATTCGATTTTGAAATTTGAATAATTAATCTTTTTTTTTATAAATTACATATAGTTCATAATAGTAGTACTTCCTGGCAAATAAACAAAAACACGATGCAATTTATTTACATACTAGCGGTGCCCGCGACCTTGTACGTGTTTGCATTTAACAAAAAAAAATTGTAACCTAAGCTACTCCTTATTATATCAGTTATCTGCCATTGAAAGTCCCGTCAAAATCGGTCCAGCCATTCCTGAGATTGGCATGAACAAACAGACAAACAGACAGACTGAAAAAATTGTAAAAAATGTTATTTTGGTATATATGCCGTGTACATATACAAAAGCATTAAGTAAAAATGGGCTATTTTAATATTACAAACAGACACTCCAATGTTATTATATGTATAGAGGAGCAGTGCCGAACACATCAACTAACATTTAATAGATTTATTTTTAAGTCTGTGTTATTTTCATCATTGTAAATATCAATTTAAAAGACGTTAAAAGATTTCTTATACGCACGCATAAGGTCGCCTATAAGATTTGATGATTTTGCTGTACATGTGGATAGATTGTGGAACTCTTTATTTTGAACTATTTTACGAGTTATAATTCAATAATATTATAAACGCCTGAAGGAATAGCTAGTTAATTATAAATGTATTAACAGATCTATATGTTTATAAACAATTTTACACAAATAATAATGGACAGGTTCCATTACTCACAACTATATTAGCGCCTAATTGTTATGAAAACAATAAAAGCTTTAACAAAGCAAAATTTATTATCATTATTAATACTATATACTCGTTGAGCGCCGAACAACTGGCATATTTTTCACTACGTCTGCTTCGACGTTGATATCTATAACGCCATTATTCAACGGATTAGCTTTTTGCTGGATGATCCGTAGAATATTCAAAAGGGTATTAATGGATTTTGTTAAATCTGTATGAGTGTTGCTCTAAAATCGACCTCTATCTTCAATATTCATTGTTCTTTACTCAATTCTATTTGCTTACTCTGTCAATAAACAAAAGAATGAAACGCAAACATGGAGCGGATTAGGGAGGGACAACAAAAATAATATATTTCGATTTAAATAAAAATGCAATATTCGATATTTAAATTGAACGATGAATAAAACGAATGATCTTTTTGGCTGTAAAAGGTTATCCCATGATATAATATTGTCATTCATTTTATTAATTTAATTGTTTACCGAAAAAGACATTCGAAAAGCTATTTACATAAAAACAATGAATTCTATAACCATATTCATCTGTCTTGACCGCAGCACCAAAGTAAATTACTATCAGACTAAAGTTGGATGAACTTTCAGCGCTCGCTCGGTTCAAAACTTACCTAGGTTGGGTACCTTGTGTATGATTATTTGCGAGTTGCCAGCGCTATGCTTCAATTTGTTACTCAACTCGGGAACGCCTTTGGAACTTGCTCTCGCTAGAATGCCAGTTCATTGCAATGCCAATTGCCACATAAACAAGCCTTGCTAACACCAGCTATGCGGCCGTGATAGCAAAACTTTTCCGTTCACTTTTCTCATAACATATCATTAAAATCTCCGTGCTCGCAAAGTCTTGACTAAGACTTCTATGTGTTTGAAATTGGTTCTTATTAACATAGATTGTATGTAATCAAAATGAACCATGTTATTTTCCATAACTTAATAACTTTAACTACCCCGATATAACAATACTATTGTTTGTAAATTTACCTAATTTACAATTGGTTTTTGTGTTAATTTTGTTTTGAATCTTCTATATTCAATATGCCATAATTCTGTGATTTCCAAAACTATTATAAAGTAGTTCCCTCGACCACGTGGTAAGAGCAGAAAGATTTGTCAGGAATATAGTTACTCTGTGTCCTTTTCAACTGATAATGTCATGATATTCGAATGATAACACGACATTGAAGCGGAACAAACAAATAAACATAATTACAGTGATCAAATTTTTAGAATGCGTATTTCATGAGTAAAAAAATAATGGTAATGTAAAAAAACTATCTTGATTTTGATTTATTTTATAAAATGAATTTTGTTTTATACACTGGCTTAAGAAAGTTATTTTATAACCCAACCTAACAGCAGCAATAAAAGTTGTTTTCGGTTCTTCTCAATAGAACCGTTATTCTCAACTATCAGATGTTCTACATTAATTAAAAAAAACTTATAATGTTTTTTGTGAAAAAATATTTTGCTACAATTAGTCCAGACATTTAGTAATTTGAACGGGAAAATTTTAAAATTATTATTATTTTTACATTTATTTTTATCCAATTACTGTACTAAATATAGACTTTATATACAAGAACAAATAAAATTATTTTATGTTATTTTTATCATAGAATCCAAACAGACACATTTCATCAAACCTTTGTAACACAAAGTAAATGACGACAAAGAAATCCTAATACATTTTCTGGTAATAAAACTGAACTTTTTATAAGAAGAAGACATATATAGAAAATGAGTATTATAGAAGAGACAAACTAATTTTAACTAACTTAACATAGTTTTAGATATAGTGTACGATCTGCATGCTCCAAGCTATCTCCCCAACCCCGCCCCCCTGTCACTCATTTCTAATCCCGCTATTTACGGCTAATTTCGTCTGTTAACAGTATTCTATATATATTTATATCAATTTATTTTTATAACACTGTTATGTCATAGTACAAATCAAACTACATTAAAATAAACATTCATTGCGGTGTTGAAATTGACAAATCTGGTTCGTTATACAATTCTATTTTACTCTGAGCCGTCAATATTATTTTCGATTACATTGTCATAGCTAATTTATATTAAATATAAATAAGCGATCCTTTGACTCGATCTTAAAAGGAATAAATTATCCAACCAAACCCAATTCCACTTAATAAGATGTAGAGAATCTTAAGACGAATATAAATTGTTTTTTAGTTTATAGCTTTAACAAATTACATACAGCACATTCATACAAAATTGGAACATGTCATAACTTTATATTGTCAGTCATATGTTTTTTGATTAAAACTGAAATGAATTAAGTGGTTAGAATTTGTGCATCTGGCTTGGTACTACGCACTACCAGAAATGACTAATGACTACTACTAGGGATGACCTGCCATCAGACAGCACCGGTTTGTAATGCCGTGTTTGAGATTAAAGGCTGGATGACCAGAGAAGTGTAATTACATCTACAACAAAATCGTAGTTCACATGGCTGGCAATACATCGGCGCGTGCGGAATGCTTAACATTCCTGACAGTAAATGCCGACGAATGATCGTGATCAGTTACCATTAGATAGGTCGTGATCAGTTACCATTTACCCGACTGACTTCCTAAATTAAAAAGGTAACTATACAAGTTTTGTCTGGATATGTCCATTTTTATACAAACTGATCTTTCTACTATCATCTATATCAGATAGATTTTGTCTTCAAAACTACAGTTTACAGCGTTTTTATGAATGAAAATTCTGTTTATTTATTTATTTTTGAAGAGGATAAGCAATAACCACAAATATACATTTAAGTACAGTATACGTAGAAATAAATTAGACACTAACAGACATTGTAATAAAAGAAAGGGCGACGGGATATGTTAAAGACAATTATTATTCTAATATACAATAAAAAGCACGAATTTATAAATCACAAGAATATAATTATATCTAACTTATTTATTACAGTATAAGATTTAGGAATTAATGAATACGCGATTCAAATCCGTTATAACTATTTTTATTTCAATTATCGCGATTATTACACATAATCGCGAAAATTTAAGACAACATTAAGATTTAGGAACTCAAACTTTTATGAGGTATATTTTATATAAAAAAAATAGTAACTAAAGATTTTTTTAGAAATAAATCAATCTAAACTTTTTCTCAATGTGTTTCATTTTAATCTAATAATGATTGACATATATATGCTTTTACTTTAAGTACTATATATTTACAGAGGTTCCTTACAAAGCTTCGACTTATATCTAAAGTTTTATAATTTTATATTGCCTTTGTCTACACATTCACTAAAAGGTATATGGCAACCTAGTGACCGATTTTATAATTTGCCTTTCCAAAACAAATTGACTAAAAATAAAAACGATTTTAGTAGAACAAAAAATATATAAAAAATATCAATCTTTCAGCATATTTCTTACTTATTAATAATGAAAGAAGTCTTCAATTCATAATAAATGATTTACAAGATAGTTATAATATTAGAAAGTTGGGACTAAATTTAATTAAGAGTGCTATAGGTATATGTAGTATTTATTAGTACGATTTCATAACACTGTCACAGTTTTTTTTTATTTTTTTACAACCATATACCGTATCCGGTAACCGATAGCCGATTGGGCAAAAACGTTCTTGAGTGATGATCAAGAACCTAACAACCCCTAAGAGGGCAGATCTTGTAAAGGTCGCGGAATGACACACACACACAACTACTTTGTGGAACCAGCTTTCGCCGGCGGTTTTTCCGAACCTATACGACATGGGAACCTTCAAGAAAAGAGCGTACACCTTTCTTAAAGGCCGGCAACGCACCTGCAAGCCCCCTGGTGTTGCAGATGTCCATGGGCGGTGGTAGTCACTTTCCATCACGTGAGCCTCCTGCTCATTTGCCAGCTATGCCATAAAAAAAATAAGAAAAACATGACACTAGGTGTAGGGCACAGCGCGAAACCATATTTTAGAGATCCAAATTATGGAGATCCTTGGAAAGGAGGTCCCAGCAATGGTAGTCTATCTAGTCGTCCCAGCAGTGGTAGGTAGTCTACCTGAGATAATTATGATGACTGTAATTATACAATACATATACAAATTAAATTATTCCAATTAACAATACGTATTTCTTTATAATAAATAAATAATTAAACTAATCAGGTATTAAATATATGTAAGAATAAAAACGAAAAGGGAAGTTCGTCTAATCCGTCATCTTTTCTAAGTTTTAACCGATTTGCTCGTCCGTTTTTATTGAATAGGTTTATAACTCGACGATACTCTTATTTCTACTTATAGAAACGATTACACCCCCTCGGTCATAATCTCTTCTTAGAAATTTTCACTCATTTTTCTAAGTACGCCATTATATTTCCGCAGTATTTTAAAACCGATTTCAAAAATTTACGATCGATAGGGCGATATAAAACCACAAAGCGTTATATATAAAACTATGTTTCTTCTAAGATTTTTAACCTTCCTATAAGTTATTTCGAAGTAGATTTAGATTTATTAGATAAAATATACAATATAAATTATTCATATATAATCTTAATAAGTAAATACTGAGTCAAATAAAATCTAAAAGGGGTTTTACACATTATTAATTATTAGTAGCACACTAATAGTTCGTCAATGTACTGCTGCAGGTCAAATTGCTCCTTTCCTTTTAAGGAGTACGTTTATATTCCAATTCTGATTGAGGAATTAACATTTAGCAAATATAAAGCAGATTAACATTTAGAATTGAAGTTTTTTAGTCACATAATTGTGACTAAACTTCCTTCTATCTATACTAACTATCCTTTACTGAGTACTAATTGTCGATATGGTAGCTTAGTTATGCTTGTCCTTTACTTGATAAACGTGCTTTGGACCGAGATAGAGTAGCAGCTAGAACATGTTAATTGTCAAAAAACCTGTAATTGAGTATGATTCATATGATTTTGTCAATTATAAAACTTTTGCTCACTTAGCATCGATCTGTTATTACACTCGCTGCGCCGCACGCTTTCGATAAGTAGATTACATAGTGATGTGCCGAGCGTCGAGCTCTCTCTAAAATCTGGTAATTAGGTCGCCTTAGTTCACCTGAATGTTCATGTTACTCATAAATTCATTTTGTCTATTTTTATTACTTTCCTGAACCAAGGCTTTTTTATGTCGACGTGTACTTAATTTACTATCCCTTAAATATTTTGTAACTTCGATGACTATTTAAATATGATTTCAGCATTAACCTTAATTAAACCCGCCTCTTAAATTTCTCACAATTCATAACAAATTTAACGTATTATTTTATTTAACATTAAATTATACAAATCTGTGATATGATTTTAGACAAGTAGGTATCTTAGAATTCAAAGTATATTTTATTATAGCGACCCGCCCGGCTTCGCGCGGTTGCAACGCTGATACTAAATATACTGCGGAATATTATTTTCAGCCATTCTCTGCTATATTGTACATGTATTATACATATAAGACTTTCTCTTGAATCTGCCTATCTATTTAAAAAAAAAAAAAAACAATAAAAATACGTTGTGTAATTTTAAAGATCTAAGCATACAAGTATAGGGACAGACAACGGTAAGCGATTTTGTTTTATACTACGTAATGATTGAAGGAAAATGTTTCCTTTATATTTTTATATAAAGTCCAAAATAATATATAATATGCATTATTATTATTACCTAATGTGAAAACCATGATAATTTATGAATGCAGCTAAAACACTAATTAGTCCATAGGGGAAGGTATCCCACAGCACGCAGTACTTTGCGCTACATCTCACGCCTCCCCTCTATCTAATGAAGCCAATTTTCGACGCCCGCTCCACCTTGCTTTTCTTTTGAATTTTCTCGTGTATTTTCCTTGGCATCCATCTCCTTCCGTGTTTCCGCGTACGCAGATTACTTTTGATTTCAAATTCCTCTGCCATTGATTTAGTGAACAACAGACTATTTGTCACGTTTCACCTCTCCGCTCGTGCGATTAGAATGAAATTTTCTTTTTTTTTTTCTTTCTAAAGTCTAATGGATCTAACAAATGCTTCGCTTAAATATGCACTATAAGTTTTTCCTCTAAGGATTTTCTACTTGATTATTTATGTAGTCCCTAAAAATATTTAGTTCATCATTAGGGGTTTAAAGGGTTTTATTGGTAGAGGCCAATTTATATCGTTTATTAATTATTGTACAAACAAATGTGTAAAGAAAAGATGCAAGAATTATCTTAATTATAATCAGGACGACCCTGATCGATTTCAGCCGCGGGGCCAATCTAACGGGAAACCAGTCAACTACGCAGGTCATATTATAATGGACCGGTGTCTACGGTATCTCACGTTCACTCTCACAACCCAATGGAAATGCAAATCTGAAACGATCGAAAAAATTTAGTCAAAGGACCTGCTGGTTTACGTGCGTTCCGAGGCCCAGAAGTGTACAACTCCCAAATTCTTAGATGTTACTGAGAATTTTTTCGAAAGATAACTCCAATAACTTGATGTCGGCTCCACCTGGGGTTTGAACACAGAACATCGGTGTCAAACTGATACAAGGACATAGATCCCGAGGTTCTTTGATAGTCAAATTACTAGTACTACTACTAATACTATTTAAAGATAGGAACAAAATATTTTGGATTGATTCAATTGGTTCACGTTACACTTACATATATATTGTGCCACAATTCTTAAGTAGAAAATATCGGAATTTTAGCTTTATGCACAAAAAATTCAGATCAATGCTTATATCCTTTACCTTCTAATGATAATGGGAAACTTTTGATGATTAAAGTGTCCGCATAACAATTGGTCTTTGATAAGGAACCGTACTGTGCTTTAAGTACTGATGCGAATGTGTGGAAAGAAGAAAGACTTTTCTAGTCTACAGTGTTATTCTTTCCCAATAAAGGTACTATTGTCAAAATGAAATTAATCGCGTTGACCGTAAGAAATCTGATAGACTGAAACTGATTCAATGTGGACAAGATCGAACCCTAGTGCCTCCGCTCCACATCAAGAAAAAAATGTTAATGGCTACCGCAGGAAAAACTGATAAGAACAAACGATGTAAATATTTGCCTCTTGCTGCAAATTATGTCTTTGTTTCGTCTGCAGTTCACTAACGTGAACTTTAAGTTTTAGTTCTTAAAACTTTAAGAAGATTTTAAACCGTCTTTCTACCTTCATTGGTGAGGGCTGCGCCATTTTCGTCACAGGATCGAATTGTGATTTGTAACTCGGCCGGGAATCGAGTGGTGTATCCATGAAGAGTGGCGTACTACTGGACCACGAAGGTCGTCAATATGTTTAATTTTTTCAATATAGACATAATTAAGGCCTTACTATAAATAAATGTTTTATCCATTATGAGATAATATAATATGATCTTCAAATTAAGATAAGACAGATTTTACATAATGGATTTGTTATTTAATCTAGAGGAACACACCTTCACGAAAATAGATCTGCTATTTTTATCCTACGACCACTTATAGCCGAAATAAAGTGAAAATTTTAGCTCTTTAAATAGTTTATTATTGGATTCTTAAATATTATAATTATTTTAAAATAACAGCTATTCATAAGCATATTCTTGACTTGATCTGGTAACATATACGGATTGAAAAAAGAAACATAACATACAATAAAATGTAGTAGAGAACACAGTATTAAAATTAATTAGTAATTTAACGAACTTAAGACTATTATAATTTATATTATTATAAATAAATGTTGCATAAATACGTAGATACATATATTGTTTTATCAGATTATAGCATACAACGTCATACATTATGTAGTATAATAATAAATATATGCTTACACATACACGCGTGCTAACTTGTTATTGTTAAAGATTGCTTTCATTAGTAAAAATGGTGTCTTTTTTATTATTATTTAATTATTTTTATTAATAATAAGAAAAAAATATCTACCTAAAATCTGACTGATTACTGACTTCCAAAATACAGCTAAAGCAGGAAATCAGGTCCGGTGCTACAAATATAAAGCTTCTGAGTAAATTAAAAAATATTTTTTTGAAAAAATAATCTAGGATCCAATAAAAAACTGAAATAATCCCTTTTTATAATATTTTTAAACATTTTTTTTTAGTTAAGAATTCTATACTTAAATTAGGAAGATCGCGTTCGCATACCCAGATTCCATAATTATTATTCTGTATTATTTCCTGACTAATCGCATGTTCAATCATAGACCTTATATAAGTCACAGAATATCCCTAAGGCATCCTGAGACTCCCAAGCTTCATAAATATTCTTAATAAGCTCAAAACCTGAGTCGGTTGTCGAGCAAAAAAATTTCTCATAAAATCCCTCATAAATACAAATTGTTTTCTATAAATCAGAATGTGCGAGGGCAGCTAGTTTAAAATTAATATAATATAATCCTTTGACGTATAATCGAAATAAGTAGTAGATATCAACTATCATCAGCGATTGTTACAATTAAGCCAGTGCCTATAACTCCAATTTAATCTAACTGATGGATGGTACGAACCACACATGACTTTTATCTAGTTCTCTAAAACTATGTCGAAAAAGATTTTTTTGTGATTTAGAAAAGTAAAAACATGAACTTTGGAGTTCTCTTGTACTGTTTTTTTTTAAGTTTTAACTGACACTTCACTAAAGACTTCAGAATCCACGGCATATTGGCTAAATAAAAAAAAATAGTTCACGATTCGTTACATTGCACATTACGACACATATATATTATATATACTTATAACGTAGTAAGAATATATATACATTACTACATATACTCAGATGCCATAGGATTAAAAGAATTAAGAAATAGAACTAACCCTGAAGCAATAGAGTCGTGGCACCTAAAAATTCTTGTTTAAGAAGACTTTCGTGTAAGGGACCAGAAGCTACAGCACCGATACTTAATCTATCTAAATCTACATAAACCTAATAGAGAGCACAAGTTTGTGCACAGTCTACAATGATATTAACAACAACCAGTTTATTACCAAATTTTGTGAAAAGGATTCTATAATCGAAAGAGTATATATTTACAACTTAATTATTTTTGTAAACAGTTGATATAAAACATGCGTTTTTCTGAATATAATTTGGAATCCAATTTGCCGTTTGGATCCATTGATAGTTAATTAGTAGATAATAAGCAATTATTCGAAAAGTTATCATGCCAATGACTACTGTTTTCAATTTAAACTGAATATATTTAATAGAAAAGTTTGCTCGTTTACATTATTAATTTATATTAAATTTACAGTTCATAATTGTTTTCATTTATTCTAGATGAATATAAAACATGTATATCATAGTATTTAGGCTCGAATAGTTATTTACGTAATTCGATTTAATGTCATTTATTTATTTTTGATTAACCATTTGTTTTCATTTAATTAAAATATGTAAGATCAAATAAAACAATAAGTTTAATACGTCAATACGTATCGTATTATTGCCAATACAATAATAACTGCGTGGTATAGTCATAATTGTGTATTGAAACAATACATATATATACATATTTATATATACATTATGTTCACAATGACATTGTTGCCTTGTTGTCAATTATTTTATAAATAAATTGTTTGCTTTCGTAAATCCTATACCATTTACTAAATATCATCACGCTTCAAGACTAACTGTTCCCATTACTCCATCCTTATTAATTAGGTTGTGCCTCGTACATTATTTTAATATTTGTATGCCGATGTTCCAGTCCAAATTTAAAAGATTTATAAATCTTTCATACATAGATTTCATGCATCGGTAACAGTTTGGGTGGCGTTCGCTTCGAAAATTCTCTGTAGGAAATATCCATGACTACGTTGAAATAATTGCATGTTTTGCGTTTTAAAATATAACCAAAATATAAACACACTTTAAAATTGACAAACGAAAATTATATATTTATAATATAAGTACGAAGTAAGAAGAAGAACGGGAAAAAAAATCATTAGTTACCAAAAATTTATAACATAATAATAACAATATTATAGCAATTTAGCTTACGAATAAAATATGCGAGAGTATAGTATAAGATATACATATATTACATACATTATAAGACATCCGTGACATAGAACATTAATTATATTCTAGGCGAGATGTCGCTGGAAAATATAATAATGAGACATGCATATTTCACCGGAAATTAGGCTATATTATTATACTTACTTTACACTCATTTGTTATTTAATCTAACTCAAAATATTCATTATTCTAGTAACATTTTTTTTTGATAGGGTTACATTTTAATTGAAACTAATGGAGAATGTTATATTGCACAAAAATCAATACAATAGAAGTCAGTATTATAACTATGATGATCGAATTGATGGAAGACATGGTTCTCATCAATAATGATACGTTCAAACTAAGGATGATTTTGTTGAATTTAAAAGTGTTTCGTAAGTCTTTGTTATTCATTTCATGCCCAACGGTGCGAAAGACACGATGAGAAATCTTGTATATGTCCTCAGAAAACAGGAAAATATACATATACATCGATCCATAATAGGATAGCGTTAACGGAGCAATGTACATTTAATTTGAAATTAGATTTACTTTAGATTTAAAAACATTTCTCGACAGTAACATAAATGAAAGACATAAAACATGTCATATCCCAGAATAACCCACATAAAGATATGTAATATTAAATTTTCATATAAAAACTGACACTATCCGAGAAAATCTTAAAACAAAGCAGACCCTCTCTTAAACTTTTCTCGAGATCATATATTATGCATGTTGCTTAGTTGACATTTTTGTTGCCGTGCTGAAAACATTATATTCACCGAGTTTGCAACTAATTTTTATAAGTTCCAAGCGAAGTTCGATATTTTTTAAAGAAATCGCAATGTAGATAAAGCTTCCTTATTTGCATTGCTCGGTCTTTTCGTCTTTGAGAATATTTCGAAACAAGTTTTCTTCCTTAAAGTTAACGGCAGTTTGCATCGTAAGTCAGCTTCAACGCCACTACGCTCACCAAAGTCACGAAATGCAGTTT
Source organism: Vanessa cardui (assembly GCF_905220365.1). Lineage (NCBI taxonomy): Eukaryota > Metazoa > Arthropoda > Insecta > Lepidoptera > Nymphalidae > Vanessa > Vanessa cardui. Next base: position 8,924,636 of record NC_061136.1, read on the forward strand.
CACAAATTATTTTCAATGACCTGACTAATTTACAAAATGTATGTATAGTTTTTAAATTAGAACCATAAATTGTATTTAAAAAAAAATTTATTATGTTTTTATGATATGAATATAAATTAAATATTCATTGAAGCATTTCTCTTAAGTTTCTGTTATGAATAGAATTTGAAAATATTCATTGCAAGGTATTATATAAGGTGATGTTTGTCCTTAAAATATTTGAGATGAAAATACAAAAACCCTCTCCAGAACAAAAACCTACTGTTTTTACGGTTAATAATAAAAAAGAGAAATGTGCAATCCCATGATTATAGTAAATGCTTTATTGCCAAAATAAATGCTTCGGTTTTACGTACAGTAAAAACTTTATAAGAATTGCCTGGAGATTATAACAATAACCAGTAGATATGAAAAAAAGTCGCAGAGCCCGGCACGGCTCGACACGAGCCGCGTTCTATTGTGCCATATATTTCGTATGTGCGCAACGTTTGGTCATATTTCTGACGTCTATGCCGATGCCGGCACCGGTAGCATTTCACGCGACGCTCTCTGATTTTTCGATGTGCGGTTTCCGCTATACAATAGCATTTTATTAACGATATAACAACAATGCAACATTGTGTTGGATATTACTACGAAGTGAATGCTATAAGTGAATCTCACAACGTCACCGTTCTCTCCGTAACGTAATTCACCCTGGCGAGGCACGCGCGTTCCAATTTGACGATATGAGCCGGAAACCATTGCCAGGCACTAGCGTTCACGGTGTACACAGCGCTTTAAAGTTTTACTACTCGTTTACAATACGAGTGTTGACCTCGATGTTTTTCTTTTTTGCTGTTGTTGAAAAAACCTTTACTGACGATAGCTCTTCCATAGGTACACACTTTTCCCGTAGCGCAAAAAATAAAATGAATTTACAAAAAATTTAACTAGAACTGCAGACAGTTCTATCGGTATAGAAATGTGATTATGAGTGAAAACTAGACTGACTATATTGTCTAAGTAAAACTTCATAGTATTAAAATGAACAAATAACATAATATAAAGTCTTATATAAGTAAGTCAGTTCTCGAAGTAAATTAATTATTCAAAGTAATGCGACGCTTAACGCTAGTCTTCTCGTGTAAACAAATTACAGCAAGCACTGGGTTCGAGATAAGTCGAAGCGAATGCATGTTATCTAACAGTTGACATTTGTAGATTCGAATCGTATCGTGTCATGTAGGCATAGGTGTGCTGGGGGATATTTATGCATCTGATTGGTGTCGCCTACGAGGTGGCACCACCTCGCCACGCGCCACGCGCCTCTGTCGCGATGTCTCTGATTTATAACTGTAATATAACGCTGAGCTGTCATGCAGAGTATTTTTATAAGCCGGGGAGACGACTCCGCTTCAATATTTTCGTTTGTGACTTTTGCCCGGAAGATTGTGTTATTTTGTTTCTCATTTAAAAATATACGCAAAAAGCTTCAACCCATTTTGCTTTGCTTAAGAATTTTACTGGTTTAAAGAATATTATTTATATTCAATGAGCAATATAGAGAAAGAGTATTCGTATAGTATAGTATCGATTTAAATTGTTCGAACTTGGGATAATGGCAGGCTTTAGGTACTGTTATCAGTGAATTAAATTACTTTTAACATAATTTTGTCACTGCTAGGCTAAGTCTTAATTTCCTGTTGCAGGGAATAAGACTGAGATCGGATTAGAACATATTCATTCACGAGACTTTTATGCAACACACTCGACATAAATTATAAAACACATTAAGTACATAAAAACGTACTTACCCGGGTTTGAAAGTGCAATCTGCGGTTACGAGTCACGTGTTCTAACCACGGAGTTATCTTAATTCACATGTGTTATAAATTAATGTTACTTTGATTAATTTTGTATGGGATGCAATGGAGCTTCGGGACCGGAAGCGAAGCTATCGGATATCTGACCTAAAAAACTATCCCTCATCGAAACAAAAGAATAGATATTCATAATTATTTTGTTTTTGCATACTAGGTTATGCTTAAATAGAGTTGCTAAACGTATTTTAAAGATATTCATTTTTTTTCTGTGATTACCTCTAATATTAAATAATAGCCTACAATTTACTATTAATTTTCATTTATAATTAATATTTTGTTATTTTTTATTTGACAATTTCGAAATTATCTAATACTACTACTAATTATCTAATCGGTCTTCTTGTGTTAAGCAAAAAAGTAGCCTTGTCCTTTCTAGAAGTTCAAGTTTGCTTCATACCAAATTTCATCAAATTCGATTCAGCGGTTTTGCAGCGGACAGAGTTTCAAATTTATAATATTAATATAGATGAGAAGCCGGTAAAATATTAGTCATATATTCATATCCGTTTACAAATCCAAAATGACGTATCTATAACAAGCCTATATGTATAACGATTATTGTTGATATTTGCGCTAAAGTTGCTCGCATAGTTCCACCGGTAGGTCGTACAATAGGTGGTACGGACGTAGTAACGAATAATTGTTTACAACAAACTTTAAATAATGCATGTCCGACATGCATTGCAATGATTCCATAGAATTTCAAAGGTATAATCTCGAATCGGAAAGATTTATTGATTGGTCTTGTAGTTTATATCTGCTAGTAACTGTTGATATGTTTTGTAAATGTATAATATGTATGTCCTAGGCTTACAAACCTAAATAATTCTTCATTTATACAGGAAATTAATATGAAATGTAAACAATATATGATTAATATAGCAACAGTGAAATTATATATTTAATCGAATTTCATAGAAAAAATAATCAATTTTAGAAACATAATATGTTTATATTTATTAATTCGTTGTTAATCAAACAGTGACTTAAAACGATCTTAAAATCATACTCCCAATTACTAATACACAATTCATACATATTACGCTATATTGGTTAATGCGTATATTAAATTCAACAAAGTAAATTAAGCAAACAATCTCGGTGGTTTAGTGTAATACATAATATTATGTACATTGTTTGAAACAGTACACAAGTGTAAACACTAATTATCTACGTGTTAATGTTTACAAATTTCACCAAAGCATGATCATGTTTGTACATAACTGAGACTGAAGTTTCTTATACGTCGAACGTGATGATTGCAGCAATTCTATAGAAGAAATAAACCACAGATTAAAATAATATTTGTTATAATATAAAATAAACAAATAATTTCGCAAAAATGTTTTTAATTGGTTACTTTAAAACTATTTTAGCGCACATCGCTTAATAAAAGAAAATTAGTACTAAAATGTTACCACATTAAATAAATAAAAATATGCACTTAACCAAGTATCAGCAAACCCAGAAGTCATAAATTTTGCAACAATGAAAGAAGCTGCGATCTCCTTATAATATTTCAAAATACTTAGAAACCTCACTGTTAAAATATTTAATAGACCTTTATAAATGTAAAGGTACATTTTGAAGTGAAGTAATATATTTTAGTATTCATAATAAAATGTAGGCAAATATGATTTAAATCGACAACATTAAAAATTCTATATTGGTACTTATAAAACACTTCATTAATTAACAGTACATGAAATCTGATACTTTCAAATTGGCTTTCTACGCGATATCACAAATGAGCTATTAAAGCTCACGGCGTAATTAGACCCTAACCGCTAATTGTGTTTCATGTTTATACACGACTTCAATCCTCACAATTTCATCGAATAGGACATCGCATTTCAACGCCCTGACGCCGTTCCTAGCCATTTACAAGGCCGATAGCGATTCCCGTGTAATTGCTCGATAGATGTTTCGAATAATACGTACCTATAGACATTCAAGTGAATCTTGTTGCATTTTGCATAAAATCGATACTCATGAATGTACCCACGCCGAAGCCGCGGTGGTGCTGCATGAGACTCGCCAGATCGCATTTACTGAAATCGGTTTTATTTTTAGAACACTATTCTCGAATGGAAAACAGATAATTCAATTTTCAAACGCATAACTGTTGCATAGTTATAAGCTTATGGTGATTGCATATCGAATAATATTGTTTTTCATGCGCTAGGATTTTTTTGTAAAAACAAATCCAGTGTCATATCGAAATGAATTTTTCATTTCTATAATCACAAATATGGCGCACAAAACTGAGCGCATTAAAATGAACTGACATTAAACAGGACATTATATTTGTAACATGTCAGAGCGAATTTAAGGTTAACGTGTTTAATATTAAATAGCAATAAAGCGGACAGAACTTAATGGGGTAATGGGGCTTTGGCGCGTTTTTCAATTAGGACGAAGGGTAGTTAATTTGGGGTAAAAGAGGTAAGTAAAGCGAATGTGAATTTTCAGAGCAACGGAACGTGGGACGGAGAATCTAATTTACTGGGGTGGACAACGTGGACTTTTGTCACGGCGCACTGCTCCAATTAGGTAAATACGGATACCGAGAAAGGCCGGTCCATCACTTGCATTCGCAAACACTCACCGACCTGATCTATTCACGGTTCATAATCATGTTATTTCAAGTGCCTACGTAATGTCCCTTATTAGAGTTGAATATGTTAACAGTATCATAATTAATTAAATTTATGAAACAGAGCGATATGGTTAACGATAGGGTTCGTACGTTGTCATTTACAAAATGACTTTTTACTATTTTGATCTTCGGTTTAGTAGATTTGCAAGCTTCTTTAGATTAAACATTAGACTTAATGTAACAGCACAATTAGCGAAAGGTTGTCTCAATAAAAAGTGTCATACCCTTTAAAATAAAGAATATAGTTCCTTAGCAACGTATTATTTGTTATGTCATTACAAATATGGAATAAAAATGCGTTATAAAATTACGAATTATTATTTTATTTACTAAAAACCTATCAAAAAGATTTAGAAACTGAATATATTTATGATAACTGATTTAATTGTTATATTCTGTTGAAGACAATTAGCTAAATGTAAAAAAACAAACGCAATTTGTAATTATCGAATAATAGTTTTAACAAATAGAAACGCTATCACTGTTAATTTAAGTCAATATGTTATTAAACTCGATTCTATTTTGACTCACAGTTGCTTCATATTAATTGCATTTTACATAGGAAAGTAGGTGGTAATTGCATTCTCGTCAAACAACCTACTGTAGCAAATACGCACCGTTGCGGAGATTGGCTACGCGTGCGGGTTTCAACCTTAATTGTTTTTGTACGGTAATCAATTTAATTTTTAATTTAATTCTTATTATATAACTGATAAAGTTTGTTTTTATAAAAACGACGATCCAAAAAAATCACCCATCTGTTACTCATTATATCATAATACCATAATTTATTAAAGTCACTTGAAAATGAAATATTTTCTCAATTCAATTACGCTGAGAGAGTTTATCACTTATTTAAGTAAGTCTCGTACTGAGCCATCTATCATGCGCTGGATATTAGAAACAACATTTTCCGATTGTTTATATGTGCTCGGAGCTCTTCTTTCATTAGAGCGGCAGACGTCGTGCAGAGAAGGCTGTACTCTGTACAGCCAAGATTGATGGGCTCTGGATGGATTTGTTCTATTCGCGTTCACTCATCAATCATTCGCGGATATTTTTCCGTGTCTCAGGTTGTTTAGCCTAAATAGATTGTTGCAGGCTTTGAGCATCGCTCATATCGACATGTGTATCACATTAACTTTGACGTTTACTCAATTATAAAAGTATAAGGGACGCACCATTTAACTGATGCCGCTAGATTGATCCTTATTTCTATTGATTCTATTATATAACCTACAAATTACATTCATTTCCGATATTATTAGTATCAAAATAATCTCAACTTTAATTAAAAATTAATATTCACTATTTTGTTACAAAAATTAATCACAAAAAGAATGTAAATTTGAAATGGATACAATCAAAGAAATTTATAATTATAATTGCTTTTCTGTATAGACAGTATTGTAATATAATTGTGCTACAATACTAAAGCATATTTTCATATTATCATCTTGAAACATTTGTATACAATTTTCATGAGAGCCGGTGAGGGATCGATGTCGGTCGATAGGCATGCTTTATGAGCCTACCGTTTCAATTGGTTTCAAACCTAGAATATGACCTACATTAACTTGAATTGTTTGTTACATATAGGACGAGACCAACATTAATTCCTGTAACAAATATAAATATCATTTTTACGAAGCATAAAAAATGAGAAGAAACATTATATAAGCTTTTGTTTTTTTTATATTCCTTAAATCAAGTTTACGGATGAAACATAAAAAATGTGTGAAATGCGACACAAATACAACACATTTTCATATTAACAAGGTTCATGTGCCTTCAAAGAAAAGATCTGAATAAATAACTAAGTATTTGTACAAGGCATTGTAGTCGACAATAGGCAACGTAAACTTTAAAAACGCTGAACTCGATGTAAGGGGCACACAGCATACAGAACTTGGCAGTGCTCTAGAAACCAGATAGAAACCTAGTTTGCTATTTTCAGTTAAATTATTAAATTACCTACGTAATACAGCGCATTTCCTAAGTAGCACTGTGCAACGATTATATGTAGTGCACTCTTTGTGATATATAATATATGTTGTGATGAAGATATTTAACTAACCTCGTTTGCCTAAATTTATATTTGGACTTTGGATCCATTTGCATATACACCTACGACTACATATATTTGAATTTCACAACTGCACATTGTTAACAGCTGCAATCATTTTTTTTATCTGAAAAACGCAGTTATACAAAGGCATTTACAAAACAACGTTATTTTTAAATACATAAACCAATCACAATTTCATTTTGCTATTGGAAATCTGCATTGAATACAATTTCGGGAATAGAATATTTTGTATAAAAATAATTCACTTTGACTTTTATCTCTGAGATTTGAAAGCAACAAATAACGAGTAAAGCAAACACTACACAATTGAATATTTTATTACTGACTTGTTGCAGAATCGTTGTTCCCTCGCTTCGTAGAACCGGTGCCCAACGTTACGGTGACTGTCGGAAGGGACGCCCTTCTCGCGTGCGTCGTCGAGGACCTTAGAGGATACAAGGTATCGTGAACCAATTTCATTTACGATTTTAATAAGGCCAAAGAAAAACCTTATTATCCTAGACACTTTCATCAGTCTTAGTCTTACTCCGTAATATAGGTAATTAAGTATTTAAATGTTTGCTTAAATATTAAGAGTACACTTTATCTATAAATATTGATTATGGTTCCATTCTTTCGGTCAAGTACACCTGTAAAGCAACGTTTATAAATATGATTGTTTTTGCCTCTAATTAGTCTACGTTTATAATTAAAAGATGTTGCTGGGCACACTATGAATGCATGCTGTTTCTATAAATATAACCGTGGATAGTTACAGAAATTCTATACAACTTCATTCGAGCGGCGCAGGAAGTAAAGTTTTAACAAGCCAACTTAATATCACTTTGCTCAGAATGCACGATTCGCCAGTTATTAATCATGCAGGACGGCTAGTTAGTGAAATTGGAGTGGCATGTAGTGTGCTCAGATTTAAGTGGGATGAGGCGAATACACCAGAGTTGAGTTTTAGAAGACGATTTAATATTCTTTGACGAGTAAACAAGTCCACGCTCGCGCACTGCTCTGTAGCATTGTGGTCTGGAACAAAGAGATTATTGAATTACCTCATTGTGTGTTCTGAATCGCGAATAATAGTGTAGAATATAAAATGACTTTTATGAATTTTTGTTCCAAAACTAAGCTGAAATAAACTTGCACGTATTTGCTAGTTCATCTCAGATTGGATTTTGAAATAGATTGAAGATATCAAGTAAAAGAATTGCTTGTGCACTACGCCCACTATAAAGTCTCCTCTCAGTTTGAGTAAAAGGCTCAAAACGCGGTTATTGCGAATTAAATATAACTTTTGGTCAAGATAGTATATAAAACCGGGTAGTATAAAAATATAACAAAATCTTTTTATTTTTATATAGGTCGCATGGGTACGTGTAGACACTCAAACCATTCTGAGCATCCATCACAATATAATAACCCAGAATCCTCGCATCAGTCTGTCGTACAACGACCACCGCTCGTGGTACCTGCACATCAAGAACGTACAGGAGGTAGATCGCGGCTGGTACATGTGCCAAGTCAATACTGATCCTATGCGCTCGAGGAAAGGCTATCTACAAGTCGTTGGTTTGTATAAAATACAAAGAATATTTAAAATTATTTGTACACTCACTATATAGTTGAAGCAAATTTTATAAATCGTAAGATATTTGCGTAAGCCAGTCTAGTACTTTATTGCGTTGTAAGTCTGGAAATTTCATTTGAGACCTTTAGTTCTCCTTACTTTTTTGCTAGCCACAACAAACTACTTTTTAATGCCGCATAAAATAAGCTCATATTTAATGTGTTTCGTCTTTTTATTTTTGCCTACAAATTTACATTTTGGGTATATAAACGAGCTACTATTGTTTTTAGTACCGCCCATGATTATCGACAACATGACATCTACGGATATGGTTGTCCGGGAAGGAACAAATGTTACCATGGTTTGTAGAGCCACAGGCTACCCTGAGCCTTACGTCATGTGGAGACGTGAGGATGGCCAGGAGTTTAACTGCAATGGTGAATCAGGTAATAGAAATAAAATTAAGCTCTCTTTTTAATTTAATTTGAATGTTATGAAAATAAAATCTGTAACATCATAAGAAATTAGATAAAATACCCACCAATGAAAATGTCACGAAACATCTTTAAATCATTATGTTGACAAATTTACGAAACAAAACAGAAGAAAAATAAAAGACCGATAAAATACAAGCTCGAAAATCACGTAAAGAAGCGGACCACTTGAGAAGAGAGAGTCTAACCATGAATTTTCGATGAAATAAACGAAATACCTTAAAGGTCCTTTCGAATAATTCGAATTCCTGTAAGAAACGAGTCTCGAATTTCCTTGCGACTTTAGCTGAATGTCTGAATCCAATGGTTCGGGATATCGAGCGACCTTCCGGCGAAATGATAACTTGAACCAATTGTTTCGTACAATACAACCAAATTGTACAATCTTCGCATAGCCGAAATATTTACAAGATTGAAGCGGTAGAGTGAAACTTCGCTTGTTTAATATTATGTTGAACAATCTCATTACTTCAGAATTCAACTCGAATAGATATAATGTCCGTGCATTATCTAAACAGCTATTTGTAATCGGGGAGTGATTAATTATATTATGTAATTATACTTGGAACATCGAAAAATATTTTATGTTATACTATACGTCTTAAATATATACAAAGATTAATAATGATAATAATAAATAACACCGGTTTACGTGATAAATGCCAGCTGGAGGTACGCACGCACACTCTCAAACAATTACTCGACTTAAACTTTCTGGCTTAATAGGTTATTGTGGTCGGTGTTGTTAGTGTGATTAATTGAATTATATTTTTCAGTGAATGTAGTTGATGGAGAGAATCTAACTATATCTAAAGTATCAAGACTACACATGGGGGCATATCTGTGCATCGCTTCCAACGGCGTGCCGCCCTCGATCAGTAAACGTGTCGTATTAATGGTACAGTGTAAGTAGATGTTATCTATGTGGTAACTCTCAATAATATTATTTTTACATAGGTATTTATAAAACAGTATACACTTCGCAGGAGTATCCAACGTAACAAACAAAAACATTTACTCTAATATAAATATATATCAATTATATCTAACATTTGATAAAATAAAATGTTTAATTGGTATTAGGGAACAAATGTCTATGAATTTTCATAGACCTATTTATATATATTGGGAATTATTTTTGTTTTAATTGTTATGGAACTATATATAAATACGCTCTATGATACAAAATGAACTTGTATTTTATTATTTAATTATGTTGTTCAATACATATTATATTTCCTTTATTTGTATAATACAAAATAATGAATTTTATTATTTATGTGCTGGATATCAGTAATATAAATTGATGCTATCAATCATACAAAAGACAATTAATTGCAGATTCCACTTAAATCTCACAGCTATCTACATATTTAATTTAATTTAAAAAGGGATGAAGGTTGTTATTTGTTTATGTCAATCGTAATGAGTTTTTGATGTATTTTGTCGTAAAAAGGTACTTTTCGATATATTTCGTAACTATTTTTGTATCTATAACTATATATACACATAAATCTATTTCATCATTTTTATCTTGATCTACAGTCGGAGTAAGAAAAGGTTCGTCACCTTAAGATCTACTTTCGTGTGCTCAGTATGAACGATATTCTGCTTTACCGATCGAGAATGACATATTTCGTCGTAATGATTTGATGTTTAGATTCAAAAGGGACTAAGAGATTAAGACTTGATAAAGGAATGAATTTGAAAACTGACAAATTACTAGTAGTATATTCTAACTATAGTAGTATTCTTACTCTGACTGTACAATCTTATATACATGAACACATACATCGCATGGTAAATTTTGTAAAGTTTTTACTTACAATGTAATTTTATAATAAATCCCAGAAACAAATAAAACAAAACACAATTGATTACAATTAAAGAGAATACAAGTCCGAGTGTATACGTGCTGCCGTTACCGAAAGGACCAATGGGCGTTTAGTTTAGCCGGAACTTTTAAATATACGTTTGATTTTTTCACTATAAATATTTTTCCGATATTGAAGAGTATGATAGTAAATGCTCGACGGACTTTAACTGAAAAAAAATACCGAAAATATTTTTTTATCAATCTTTAAATGTTTTCTTTATTTAAGAATTAACTTCATAGAAAATTCACGATAAATATTTCGTTAGTTCATATTTTGAAACTGCAATTATTTTTATACTTACCTAATATCAGCCTAAACACCTACACACATATTATTTATTTATTACAATTTGTCATGAGTTAAAAGCGAAATACAGTAACCAACAATGTTAATAATTTTAGGTATTTAACATCGCCTAAATCAATTCATAAGCTAGCTGATACAGCTGATACAAGCGTATTATGTTTCATTTTGGTCTCTAATTAAGCTCCAATAATAGTTTATCACAATCGCGTATCATCATGTCATGATCTCTCAAATTAAAATGACACTTGAAAACAAATACGGACTAAATGTGTTTAAATAGGATTTGTAATATGCTTCCTTTGTTTATTCTTACTAAACTTATGATTAAAAATCCGTGAATAAGGAGTTCTTTATTTAAATAAATTGTACATTCAAGTATACTATGTTAATGACCTTGAAAATATTATTACTTAAATCTATTGTGTAAGAGTTATTTGAATACTATTCTATACATACGAGCTCCTTTATATATCTGATGCTTAAACTCCAGAACCAAATAGCAACTATTTATTTAGAGTAAACCGAATAGATGGGACACATCCTCAAAATTATACAAATATCACTTTCCTGTAATATAACCGCCGGCACATATCTCTCGCCCTGTTAACTCAGCCTCAAATTCTTCCGACGTAAGGATGCGAACGTTTTCACATCGTTTTCTTTTGACGGTAGTAAGCGTTCTAAAATATTATTTTTCTCAATGCGGGTGTCGTTAACGAGTATTTACGAGGAGGAGGTATCTACCTGACAGAGCCTTCCGCTGGAACGGTAATTGCGGCCAATTAGAACATTATGCTGACGTGAATATGGCACGGACGCCGTAATAGCTATCTGGAGTCCGCGCCCGCGTCGTCCTCTGTCACATCAACGGCCCGAAAGCCAATGAGGCGATTTCCTTACCCCTAATTCACATTCCGTATCTCAGCACATTCATAGCTCTACGTTTCTTATGAAATGTACGTAAAATGTTCACGTAACTTTCACTCGATTAACCAATGAAACTTCCTTATGAATTCGTCGTATTCCATTATAACAACGAAGCTTACATCTTAACGGTAATGTGGCTATTTGCTATCATAAATTGCCAATGATCAAAGCAAAGTTGGAATGTCATATGTTTAATTATGAAAAATACACAATATTACTCCATGTGCATTAACATAATAATTAATGAAACAGCATGAGGTATTTCTTTACTTTTTGGGTGAAATTTTTAACCATATTCTGTTAATATATGTTATTTAATTGATGAAGAATAGTTACTGATTAAATTTTATACCGATTATTTCCAAATAGAATCAATGTTCTTTTTAGCTTTATATTTAAGATATAATGTCAAATCACTATTCTGAAAAGTATGGAAGAAACTACTTGAATAAAATATATTTTGAATTTAAATGAATGTTATGTATCTTGAACATAATTGTAATTCGCCAATATATTTAAATGTATTTCGTCAGTAATCGTCATTTAAAACTATTAAATACATTGATATTGGAATATAATGTTTGTGTGCAGTCCCGCCGATGTTATCGATCCCGAATCAGTTGGAGGCTGCATATGTAGGGCAGGACGTAACGCTGGAATGCCACACAGAGGCCTACCCATCCTCTATTAACTACTGGACCACGGACCGTGGAGATATGATCATATCTGGTTTGTATCTTATTCGAGGAAATGTTTTACTTAACTTTGATGTATTTACATATATCGGTAACTCTTATGTTTTCACAATCAATTTAATTCTATAACAAAACAATTCTTATTATAATTTAATTATATAATATGCAAAATTATATTAGCCCGCTGAGTTATATTCGTCAGTCCATCTTAGGTCATGTTTTCTTTTCCGAATCACAATAAGTATATAATCGTTCTATGTTGAATAAAGGAATTCGATTAGATTAATTTGATTCATAAAAGCATACTAATACAATTGTGCATATTATATTTATTTAATTTTTCACAATTATATGATTTAATTGAAACCAAAATTATTTTACAGGTAACAAATACGTAACAGCATTAAACGACGATAGTTATAGTCGAAAAATGAAACTGACTATACGTAAAGTATCGTCCAGGGATTTCTCATCTTACCGTTGCGTAGCTAAGAACTCCCTCGGTGAGACAGATGGTCTTATACGACTTGACGGTAAGCTATAATTTAACCAAGCAAATACTTTACCTCCACATATTATCTATGCAAAATATACTCTTATTGAATTAATTGTTGCAATAAATTTTAAATTTTAAAATATCGTTAATATTTAAAATTTTTACATTATATGTAGGATATTATTCAAAAGAGCCAATTTATTACTTTTGTTTGTTTCACTTCGTACAGAAATTCCGGCTCCATCAACTACAAGTACTACAATTAATTACGTCCCGACATTTCCTCAACGAAAAAAAGGTAAATATAACGAACAAAGTTATAACCAATTGAATATAAACTAATTATTTTCCCTCAAATCAACAATCAGACAAAGATAGGCGTATAATTAATATTTAAACAGGTAGGAACTTCAATGAAACCCTTTCGAGTTCGGTGATTTCGGAATTAATTTTTCATGCTCATCCTCCCTTCTGCTTATTGGAAAATTTGGAAATTTAATATAGCCATGTAAACCAGGGTTAGGAGACTAATACCAGTCGAAACTTCTACGCCCCACGTGCCTTTTATACATTCATCGTCGGCCTGTAGCTGCCGATCGAGAAAGGTCGATGGTTGATTCTGTATTTATTGGTTTTGCCGCCGTAGCCCAATGCTTCCGTACAATTGGGTCGTTAGTAATATTATTGTGGGAAAAGCGATTTTGTTTGCTCTTTGACTTTCAATGTACATTTTTATTGTTACAGATTTGGGCTTTCCTCTATATCCTTTGCGAGACTATACGTTGTATTTAGAATTGAAAGGCGCTTTTGTTCCGATATTGTTTTCGAAAACTAGAACTAACCTTCATCTCCTACCACGTTTTAACGCGATATCTTCGTATAATCTTATAAACATTGCATGTTATTCTTATCGTAAAAATAATTACCAAATAAATCTGTCGGATATAATTAAAGAAGCCAACAGGAAATCCTATCAACGGAACATTACAAAACAAATCTTAATCTCTTAATGAATTAATCTGAAGATGTGTGAATCAATGTATTATAAGATAACATTTTCATAATATGAAATAAATATATATTTTTTTGTTATAAGGTAAACACAAGAATCGATGGCGAGACAGTTCAGCAGAAAATAGAGTAATAGGAGATTATGAAGTCGAAGAGTGGAAAGATATCGGTATGTATATGATAAATTATTATTTTATTGTCAATTATAATTAATTAATTTCTATCTTAATTACGTTAATATATCTATTTTTAAAAAGTATTATGTCATCGTCGTTGGAGATCTAATAAGATATGAATAGCAAAACATTTTTATCCATTAGAAATAAAAGTTATTATAATTTATAGAAGCAAGCTCCTATTAGTCAACGCAGACTATTGGTTTGTACAAACTTGCTTAACTGTTTGCTTTTTATACATTTTCTAAGGACACAACAGCAATTATATAATAGCATTATAATGTACTAATACTTTAAAATATTTTATGAAACAAGAAATAAAGTATGAGTGTTAGTAAATCAAAATTAGGAAGTATCCGAGTACTCAGTAAGGATTATGTTACATTTTAAATGTATTCAGTTTCATTAACATAATTTTTCTTTATATTTAAATATATTAACAGAATTTTAAATAATAAAATTCTATTTGGCAGTAATAAATATTGTAATGTCGACACGAGGTAATAAATTGTACCTCGCTAACGTTCATTGAATTGTAAATAGACAAAAATAAACATCATTATTTCAAAAATACTTGATATTACCAATTGTTAATCTTTTCAAAGGATATTTTATACCTGGAAGAGTATACAGTTTTGTATAATTAGCTATCCGTTTCCGAATCTAAATCAGAAATAAAATTAAGGGCTCGGATAGGATCATAGCAGTTTAATATTACGTAATACTTAAGGAATAAAAATATTTTAACCGGACTTATTCCATAAATATATAATGATATATATTGAATACATTATTTAAATATTTTAATAACTAACTGTTTCGCGTTATTTCACACGCGTTATACTCCTTCCTTCATGACTATATTATATCGTAAAAAAATATACTCATGTACTCTAGATAGTGCATTCGAACAAACAAGATCTTCACTGATAAAAATGTCAAAGCACAAAACTAATTAACTTTTTTTCCTACAGATTACGAATCAACACAATCTTCTAGTTCTTCTTCGATTCATGTATTCATTTACAGCACTTTTTTCGTGGCACTTCTTAGCTGACACGTCGTTGAAAACTTCAAAGAACTCTTGTAGTGCCAATCGATTGTGAAGTGTCTGTAAAACTAACTCTGTGAACATAAAAAGTATTTTTCATAGTTGTTATTCTGTAAATAATTATTATAAATGTGTGTGTAGTTTTTTTCTGTTAAAACAAATACTTCATAAAACATCGAATAAATATTTTTTTCCCCAAACAAGTTTCCATCTATACTTAGTAAAGAAACTTCCCACACATATACATATGTGGGTATCTAAGTGCAGTTTGTAATTTCAGGGCATAAGTGGAATGAATTTCCTAGACAAGAGCAATTATAACTTAAAACGATTTTCGACTAAGCAAAGTTATGGTATAATTTTAATTGAGATTATTTTACTGAAAGTTATTTATTCTGTAAGGTACCAGTTTACTTTAGTTTTATATAATTCTTATTATGATTATAATGACTCGATTATTTTTAAAGTAGATGTTAATTGATTCGTATCTTTATAAAGACTGATAGATTTTACGGTAATTGTGCCATATCTGGTTATATATCGAAATTTCAATATATGTAAATATGTAAGATTGATGTAAATATAAATTAAATGTATTGTTTACTAAATCTATAACAAGAGAGTTGATATCGACGATGGAACTAAAATATAGGATAAAAACGATCTTTTATTTTAAAAATAAATGATTTGTGGCAACGATTTTTATCAATTTAGAAAATACATATATTTTAAAGTATATACGAAACGTAACCCACGCACGTTTGAGGAGATTATTTTCAAGTCTTTTCTTCAAAAAAAGAGAAGTCACAGCAATTTTACTAAAAATGTACGATTTACTTAAAATGTTACTTTTGATTCAACTTAAAAGTAAAGGTTACAACTAAATCATACCAAATTTACTATAATAGAAATTTACATATAGTAAAAACATTGAAAATTAAAAAATAATTCAACCCACAAATTTTATTTTTGAAATCTGTTTAATTTTATTTCAAGAAATGAGAGCAATTATTGTTTAATAATGTATTTGGCTTTTATTTAAAAATATTGTGTATCATAATAATCTTAAGTTGGAATACATCACGCCAAAAATAACCTTTTTCAATTAAAATATTCTGTCAATACATTCTAGTCAACTTTATAATTTTATTAAACATTAAACTTTTATACTTTATTCACAATCGTTAACTTGTAATCATTCCCTAGAGTCGCGTGTCAGTCGCACACGTCACATAATGCTATCAAAATTCGCTTCAAAGGAACTCTTTGACTATAAAATGTGTAAAAAATAATTCATTCCGTTCTGCAATAAAGACAATATGGCGTGCTTTGTAATATAAAATCCTAGTCTCAAATTATTGTAATAGTTAGTTGTGTACAGTAACTGTTGTAATGAAACGTTTGAATGTCCAAACTAGAAAATAGAAAAACTATAATATATTTCTTAAAACTAGCTTTTAATTAAACTATTAAAGGCTTTTGAAGTAACATCGAAATCTCTTTCAAGGGCGGTCGAAAATTTCTAGTATATATTACTGATTTAGGAACCAAAAATCAACGTTGAATCAATTGTTGTGCTTCTGATATAGAATGTTAACCGTAGTTTACAAAGCATATTTCAATGATATTCCTTATTGTGTAAATCCTTATTAATATTTTAATTTTAACAAAAATGTTTAAATTATTGTGTTTGTTTACATAAAAATATCAATAAATGTTATATGTAGTAATTTATAGCCGTTTGTATGTAGATTACCTTCGCCGACATATCCATCATCACATTCCACATATTATATCTCAAACAACAAATCAACTTGTTAAAATTAAGTAATAGTGACCGTTAGATATTTCTTTAAAGTTATTAAATAAACTTTTTGTAAGAAAACATTTGTATTATTTATAAAATTCAATCTCTCTGACGCAGAAAATATTCTTCTTATATTGTACTGGAAAATGTAAGCACGGTCATCTCATCTATTTTTATTTATTAATGTTGGGTTTCATTTTTATCAAATCCAGTAAAAAGTAGAAGAAAACGAAACATTTAAAAATATTTTCTGCAAGCGAACTTATTTACATAAGAGCAATGACGAATACCCTCGAGGCATCTTATTACAGTACGCAAACACTATTCCCGCGACCTACTTACGATAATAGAAACTAACACTTTAAAACTTTCATTTCTTATCTGTCGCATCTCGATGATACCGAATGCAGTGTCGGCTTCCAGAAAATATGAGATCTCGAGCTGCAAAATTCTATTGTTTTCGAAATTATTGCACATTTATTCCTGGTGAAACTTGTTTTGCATAATAAAATAGCGGAGGTACCTGGCCGCTTAGCTACAACGAAGCCTTAATGCACTTACGCCAAGTCATGAAGTAACTGACGAGCCCGAATATAACTCTGCCAGTTTTAAATTTGGAAGAAGCATCGTCGAGTTTTATTCATAACTGAATGCGATGACAGCCGCTGCCCGGGGGACAGACGCCTGTCGTGCCTCTACTCTTGCAACCAAGACTTTTTTTATACAACTTTTACCGACGTTTTGCTGCGCCCATGCCATGTTTGTTAGTTCTCGTATCAGAGAACTTTTTAGATGAACTCATATGAAAATTTTATCAAGGACTCGTAAATACTGAAACGAGTTACAATTCTAAAATTAAAATTCAAAATTTTAACATCACGATTTACAGGTATGTTTATTGGAACGTTTTTAATGAGAGATACGATCAAATGTTTTTTTTTTTAATCTCTATAGATACTTCCTATATTTTTTCCCTTCTTCGCTTAATTAATATTGAAATATTACATATTTGAATATCTTAAGTAGCCGTATAAAGCCAAACACTTAAGACTAACTGTAGTACTACTAGCTCATAAAAGTAATTTATTCAAAAATGTGTAATTTTATGTAGTTTTTAATTTATTTTACATACATACAAACTTACATACATTCAAAAATAACAATTATTAGGAAACTTATAGGTACTTCTTACCGAAGAAAAATTTCTTTCGATATACATATATATGAATTACTATTTATGATTTATTTCTTTATTGCAACATCTGTGAAACTAATTTAAAACAAAACAAATTAAATTTTACTATTTTGGTGCGATGATAATAAAAATACATTGAAACTAAGATAACTCACACCAGAGGCATTTATTATTACAAGCGCCCTACAAGATATCGATTTTATGCAAAATGCAACTAAGTTTCAAGCCGTGAGCGGGTTGCACCATATTAGCCATAAACCCCGCTTTTCTGCCTCGCAACACCGTATGCTTTATTAGAAAATGACCCATTAATTTATCGTTCCCACTTATCGGGCTATCAACGTATACATCCAATATTATAAGACTTTATAGCTCAATGGAATCTTATTCATTATTATTCGCGTCACAAAATTGTTAAGATTCTCTCGTAAGGTGTAATAAAATATGTATAATATTAATATTAGGGATATATCACAATATATCGCTATGAGTTATAAGGAAATAAAATACGCGCTTCACGAAGGTTCAATCAAGCAAGAAACATTTCGTTTTTTATAGCCGATAACCTCCTATAAAGAAAAGGTATAAAAATAATAAGGCGTCGAGAGGGAGAATAAAACATAATAATAACGCCCCGTCAAAGTCATTGTCCAACGGCCTCGTACGTTTTAAAAGCTTTTAACTGCTCTCTCAGATAACACATACAGACGTAGCTATCTCTGTGAGAAGAAACGATTTTGTACAATTTGAATTTCACGTCCCCTTCAACGGTACAATCATAAAGAAGGATATCGATGACAGTTACAATTTTGTTTACAAGGATTTATCGACGGCCGAGCTGACGCTGAGCAATAATGCTACGATTATTGTGTCCTGGACTTTCTGGAAATGGTAAGTACGCGCCATTTCGTCATAATTAAATTTACTGTCTTTATTGTATTTGTATTTGTTAAATTAAATGTTAAACAATTTTTAAAATGTATTTATTCAAAAAATTTTTTTTTCGTCTTTTCTTCCATGTATAACATGTAATATTAAAATAATAAAAATAAATTAGTTATAAGTAACCAATTATTTTATATTTAATAGTTATAGACATTATTCTTAAAATAGTGTTACGCACTTATTAATTGTAAGAGAAGCCTTAACTTTTAGAACGAGTAACGAACAATAATTGAACACCTATTACCTACAAGTAAGGGGTTGCATCCCATACACAATGGCACAACAAGGAGTGTAAACCTATCCTTACACCGTCAATGTGCTGCTAACATTGTACCTGTAATTACATTGACTCGCTCACCCTTCAAACCTAACCACAGCAGTAAAGACTATTGACGTTTGGCGGTAAATTAATTGTTGGTGGTAGCAACCCCAGGTGAGCCTATACAAATGGCCACCACTGCGTTAAATATCTATATCGTCAATGCCTCTGTATGAGAATCATTAAAAAACATTGAATTGCTTAGCAAAACCTACACAAAGAGAAAATAATAAAATGTTACACTCAAATATCAGTCTAAATAGTATGACAGAGTTTTTGCTAGTGTTTTACACGCAATTACGTGATGTGAAATTCGAATACACGGTTATGTACCTAAATGCTAAAAATCGGTATTTATATGTGTCTAACAAAATTCCACGTATGAGTTATAAAAATGTATATATTTCTTGTTCGCCGTTCCGGGAACTACATTCGGTGAACATTTTATTATAAACATTAAAGGTAAATTGATCTATCCTATATTAAAAACACGCTGTAAATGATATACCATTTTTCTTTAAAAAGTCTTTTCGCTGGTACTTCACCTACATTTGTTACAGATTTTTATCAGAAAAATAATTTTATGTCCATCACATTAATGACGAAACCAACACCAACATTTTTTATGACTTCCCACCATTAAAATAATCACTTCCTTTTCGCAGTGCATTTTAAAATGAACGAACATAGATTTGATGTGATTGTATCCACTTAATATATAAATTTATAAATTATTTAATAAAGACTTATGGTACGTTTATCATCTTTGTATATTATTAACATAAATATTATCTAAAAGGCTAAGTAAAATAAATGATTTAATGCCTATGCTATTTACAAATACGTTTTTGATTTATCGGCATTAAAATATATTTTATAGAAACAGCAACTGAATGTTCTATTACTGGGCAAAGACTGTATCTCCTTATCATAAGGCTTAGTATTTGTTACACCACGTTATTCTAAAACAGCGTAGTATTTTCCTTAACCAGTTCACTTTTCCTAAAGTTATTTCATTTTTTTTTTTTACTAAATATACGCCATAGAATACATTATAAACACAAATTAACCTTATGAAAATTCGAAGGTGCGAAGCAAAAATTCTGAAATAGGTTAAAAAATTCGCATATATTAGAGTATTTTAAAAATTGAGCACTAAATTATCTTCTTTGAATATTCCATTGTTTAATAATATAGAAATTAACAGCTAGTTTTTATATTCTATACAAAAGCATACAAAAGTTGCTATCGAAAATATTAATTTCTGGGACAGTGCCAACTTAATTTGCAAGCAGCACAACCTAATGAATAACGGATAAGGTTGTTGTAGAATTCCATATACATAATCTATTTAGCCATTCAAATAAACAGGATAATCGTGTAATTTCTGTACTAAATATAATTTGCACCGCGCTTTCCACCTCGGGCGGAGGTAAACGTTTAAATAAGCTGGAAGTATTTAACTAACTAACCATAACGAATTATTAAACGAACTCGAGTTCTCTTTGTACAAAAATAATGTAATCCGTTTATTTTAAGACATACTATACATTCCGTTTTTCCTTTTATGTTACATGAAAATTTAAATAAATAGTAGTGAACGCTTTTTTAATTAAGAATTTTTGTCTTTTTGTACTGACTTTTACAAACTTTGTGCGATTGAATGAATTTTGTTTAAAGTCTGCAGATATATGTAAAAAAAATAATAGAAAGAAGGAAAGGTTTTTATCAGTCTGATATTGAATAAAAAACTTAATCCTCCTGCCCTTATGCCAATTTTATTTGTAGGAAACGCAACGCAAGGTAACGCAGCATGTCTTCTCCTTCCATACTTCTCTGTGGGACGTCATCTTACAAGTAACATTCTTTCCAACTATGACTTCTTTCACACAATCTATCACATCCATGCTCAAGACCTTCCTCACAATATGTTCCTCATACCACCGTATAATATGTCCATATCACGCCTTCCACGTAACTTCTTGGCAATCGGTGTCACTTTCAAACTTCCTCTTATATACGCATTCCTTACTCTATCCATTGAATAAAAAACTTATTAATTGTAAATTATTCATTTTCAACTATTTTAATGTATAATAATTAGTGGACGGGAGTGAGTCACCTGATGGTAAGCAAATATTGCTCATAGACTTCTGGCCGTTGTAAGAAATATTAACCGTTCCTTGTATCGCCTACGCCATACGCCAGGCCTTGAAGACTTGGTTTTGTTCCTTGTTCCTGAAATTACAATAGCTTTCTGGCCCTTTAAACCGACTACAATACTAAATATTATTATACTGCACTAGAATATCCCATGCGTGTGTGGTACCCAGATGGATTTGCACAAAGTATTCATCAAGTTAAAGTTATTGTTTTCTGTTATTGTAACGTTGTGCTGTACACTTCAACTTTGATATTTTTTTAAAATTTATGTTGCAAACTTTGAAGTGGAAGTTTTACGTATCTGTGATTAAAATAGATAAAAAAAATCCTCAAGAATTATTTTAATATAAATGTTTCTTAACATAGAAAACTCTCTCGTTTTTTAATGCATCTTTATGACACGTCGTCTAATGGTAACGATGTAATGCCGTAACGTCCAATTTGCGCTAATTGGAAACTTTACACAGGATAACATGCTCTTAACAATTTATAGCAGCCGTCATCACACCTGGAATATTCCGTAAAACCAGATAAGATAGCATTTTTTTTACTAGGGATACTAATAAAACCTTATGCTTACGAGAAAATGTAAAAAAACTCACACTTATATACACACGGATTCAAGTTGGACACGAAATTTGTCTCTCTTATCTGTATAATATTCATATAACTGTAACAGAGTGAACTTATTGACAGTTACATTTAAAAAGAATAAATACATTATTATTAAAAACGCCATTAACTAACGCCATGCAAAAGGCGAACTTAATACCCGAAAACAATCTATACTAGTCAATCAAAGTAAGATAAATGAGAAAGAAAACATATGTTATTAAAAAATGGGATTAATATATACTGAAACAAAATAGGTTATAATAAAGCATGCTCAATAACCCGAACACGAGTATATTCAAGTATATACCTGCACCGAGAGATCTAACTCTAACAGCTAGCCAATAAAGCAATTCCATTTGAAGCGCCAATATGAAGCCCGAGATCTTTTTAAATGAGTTAAGTAAAGCAAAATAAACTAAATTTCAGTAAAATTTAGCAAAAGCGTGTGCCACTACTAGGCTATACCCTCCTCTACCTTTGAGGAGAAGGTATATAGAATGCATTCCTTCACCTGCACTTTATGGACTATAAACATAAATTAAGAACATAGATATTTAATGGTGCGTGTCTTGTTTCTTTCTCGTTCTCGTAATAATCGGTCAATTACACATTCTAACCACTGAGGTATCTTGGCTCGGCTTACATGGGTTCAATAAGAAAATTTGCGTGAATAGAGCAATAGTTTCAGTTCGAAGGGCTCCTAGCGATGTAGGTCGCAGGATCGATCCTGACAATAATCCAAGGGGATTATTGTCGTAACCACTCTTAAAACAAGTGATAAGCTTAAAAAAGGGCTAAATAAATATAAACCGTAATACGTTTGTCCTAGGAACCAAAAGATGTCAAAAGATTCGACGAAGTAATATTAGTGTCATGGCCGCATGCAACTTGCATGGACAAGGTGATATCAAAAAGCGACCCGTTAAGCTTGCACTTCAATCAAAAAATACAAATAACCAAACTGTTCCACAGTTCTGATGAGTTTGTACGTACCTAACTTCACACAGTGAGACTGCCTATTTAGTGAGCTTAGAGATGCACCCTGGCTACAATAATATCGGATAATCTTTTGGGCAGCATGTATTTTATCTATTATATATATAGCCCTAATTTAATTACTAAATATATGAATTTATATTGAATTTATATCTCTATCGGTTTGAAAGGCATCCAAATCAAATACCAACTCTCTCACAATGTATACTTATTCGTTTACCTAAACTGCGCTCTATTTAAAAACTCTTCGTAAAATAATACCATTATATGTTTCAATTAATCTCAACCTTAACTAGCACTCACGTTGAGTCATAAAAAGTGTAAATGTACTCTAGGGTCAACTTTATAACGTTTGTAACAAGGCAGTTGAGTGAAGTGCTGTTTCCTTGCTCTCTCCTAGCGCGGCTTACTCGTGAACTTGGCATAAGCTTCTAGTTTTATTTTTCATTTACCATTTCTATCCAGCTTTGGATACCGTTCCAAAACGGATTGGTAAGAGGAGACGCGTCTCTGCTAAAAATTTGTTGTAAAATCGAAATAGCTGCAACGAAGTTTCGTCTTACAACCTGATACGATAAGCTCTAATGCCATTTTCCTATAAACGAATCTTTTGAAATTTACTAACTTTTTTCAATACATTAAAGAATGAATCTTAACAATAACTGTATGTTTACAATAGAGCAAATCGCCGTTACTAATGTGTAATAAAATATTTGTTTTATGATTAAAGCAAAATATTTTTTTCTTTTCAAATAATTGTTATGTATAAAATTTCAGTCATTCGTCCATTTATTCATTAATATGCTTTAAAATTTGCTCAATTTGAATAATATTATTTTTGATTAAGTTAGCGAGATGTAAAAATAACCAAAATTTCATGATCTGATATGTCCTTAAAAATTTAGTCGGACATAATAAAAACGATATTAATCATATTCTTACGCAATTTATGAAACGAGGGTGTCCTAATTGCTCGCAAATGACAGAAGAAAGGTGGCCCGGCCAGGACCATTAATACTTGTTACGTAGAAACATAAAAGGAATCATTCCCGTCTTTCTGGAAAAATTATGTATTCACCCTAAGTAACATTTAGTAGCATCTTAAATCTAGATACTCCCAACTACGGGAACGGACCGTTTGATACTTATTGTATTAGTTACCCACTAGCATACTTGTAAGGGTATTGCTACAACTTTTACTGCATCAATTTCTGGTCCAACTCATGCTGCAAACGTCCACTTTTGTAAAACACAAAACATAAATATTAAAAAAATGTGAAATATGTAATTAAAAATAGTATTTTTAATATTCATTCAAACGCGCGACTGCAGACAACACAGCTCTAATTTGAAAGTCTGAAAAAGTAATACCTATTGTTGTGCCCTTAATACGCAGAGACGACAGTGAACACGTAATAGTGGCGTACCTTCGTTTTTTCTACCGTTTCGCATGTAAAACGGTGTTTTAATAAAAGCGGATCACCGCATCCCGCCTGAATATTGTCGCAGATATTTCAATATTGGTAGGATTAGCAGCCTATTTAAACATCACTCTCAATGCCCCACCCGCCATATTGGAATACAATTTCATTCAAAGCAACCCCTGAAAATATTTACTGAACGTTTTTAATTTCGTGCTACGCATTATTGGTTCATTTTTATCTAAATCGAAACCGCCATGCGGTATTTACATTTCATTTAGTTCGGTATGTTACGTATCGATTTTAAACACATAAATGACATCAATTGTTATCTTGGATGAGTGTCGAAGTGAATTATTATACAAAAAAATTTCAACGTACATTACTGATAAAATGTTTTTCAAACTATACAAATGATGTAGGTCGTCAATGATTATTGATTAGTGACGAGATATTCGTATCACGTTTCAATTCAAAATTCGAATCTCATTCAAAATAGTGACGATCTAAATTAATTAACATGTGCATTTTCTCAAAACAAATGAATAAATAATTATAAATGTTTTATAATTAATCCAACGACACACAATATTAATTCCTCGGGGTTTTATAATGAGTTTGACGAGAGCCATGCATAAACTACATCCGTCGGGTCCCGAAGCGCCATTTATCAGGACCGACGCCGTTTCATAAACTGTCTATCGCGTTGTTATCATATCGCGTGACATTTATTGTTTCTATTCCATCTCAGACCGCCCTGATTAAATAATTAATTTCGAAGCGAACCCTCTATTGTATAAACCTCTAAATATTAGAACCGTAAGTCAGGTTTTAAGCTGAAACATTTTAATATCAAACGTTATTTACAAATTATTATTGAAAATTTAAAGTTATGTTTTTTATATTCTTATTCCCATTTTTTCTATTAATAACAATGAAGCTTATAATCCATATATCCATAAAATATATCCATAAAAAGGAAGAAAGTCGCTTGATAAACATTGGAGAAGAAAGCAATGTTCATTTGTCTTTTTATATAATAATAGATACTTAAATTGTCTATTTATTTACCTTCAGCACAAACATACATATACCATTACACGTATCATATTACATATTTCTATTTAAACGCAGTATCTTTTCCAGTAATAGTGAAAAGCTTATGTGTTAAAAACATGCAGAAAATAATTTATTCATAGTATGCTAGATAAAAAAGAAAAATATAACATAACGTCACATTTTCTGAGTGTATGTGAGAGATATGTGTGTGGAAATATTGTAATAATAAATTAAAATTTATCAAACGGTTTTACTTTTTTATCACAGTCCGCGTTTCTGTAAAATATTCTGGATTATAATTTACGATATTGTTTCGTTCTGACATGGGTACCAGAATGAATAAACGAATAAGAACACCGAACAGCCCACCACTCCAACTCCATTAATCAACAGTAGGCCCATTTCATAAAGTGACATTTTCATTGTTACGACGCCCTAAAGTTCCTATTTACTTATTTTATGTTCATAACTTCACTCGTAACTAAACCAAGCAAGTCTAATAATAAAACCACTAATTAGTTCCGCTTCAGACAATGTATCCTCATATGAGTAGATGAGAGTCTCATTGTGAACAGTTTTTCCAATATACGGTAGTTTTCTCATACAAAACGTGTTACTTGTCTGAATCACATTTGACATAGATTTGAAATCGGATAGATCATTTGATATTCATATCAGTAGCGTAAAACGAATTGAATGCCGGCTGTGTTTTTGAGATTCTTTGTGTGTATAGTTAGGAATAAAAACGTATCGCAGTAATAATCTCTGAATAATTTGTGCTGAAAGTACAGATATAACTAAATTAAATTGTTACTGCAATTTATATGCAGTACTTGCTTTATTATAATGTAATACTAGCGTCGAGTAATTTGGCACATTAAGCGGACAAAATATGCGCCAAAGATATTATGAGTCGAGTAACTGCCTGTTTATTTCCCAATTCTGGGCTTCATTTTGTGAAGTATTAGGTTTAAAGCTTACTCCACCACTCCATCCTGGTCGGTAGATAGATCTGGTAGATTTTCATCTAACTCATAAAGATTTCTTGACATTATTTTCTACCTATACTAACGTTTACACAAATTAAGCACTTGAAAATTTAGTATTGCGTGCCAGGATTTGCAGCAGCAATCTTCGTATAATAATCACGTGTTTTAACCACTAAACCATCAATATTTACTTTCTATTATGAGTTGATACCTATATGTTAATTTTTTATATTAAATTCTATTATTTATTGATAATTCTGATATTGATTATATTTTTTCGCAGTATTTCATTTTATTAATTTCGCTTATCTTGATAACAAATACATCGAATGTGTAACAGCGATATTTAATAAATATCAAATGCAGTAGACTTAACGTAACAATAATATTTATCGTCTGTTACATAATAAGAAGACTAACAAATTATAAACTTACATTTAAAACTTAGCTACGAATGTACCTATATTTTAAGATGGGTTATTCATTTTCCAAAATATATTATGAGAGATGAGATTTAAATTTGAGTTGGTCGAGTCTACCTTTTTATAGTACATTTATTTATTTAAGTTTAAATATTATTTTCATACATTTATCTAGCCGTGAAATTCCATAAACATTTTTAAGTAAAATAAATAATTCTCGTACATGTACACATACATTACAACCTTACAAAAATGTTTACAGGTATATTTTAAAAATATTGTTAATATGGTTTAATAACACGTTATTCTATAGTTAATCAGTGTTCGTCGATATTCATTTTAAATGTTTTAGTATATAATTGAATATAGTATGATAATACTGACGATTAAAATAAACCTAACTCTTCCTGACATAAAATGCTATTTAAGTTGGATACGTATTTAGTTGGCAACTATTGTGTAATTTTTTATAGATCTACAAATTTTAGATGTTACCCGATACCCGCGGACGCAACGCTATTGTGTCCATTGTAGTTTTGGCAGTTTTCGCGAACAGAAAATGTTTTCGCCAACAATACATATAATCTATATCAATTATATGATTTACGATAAACACGAACCAAAAGCATAATATATCTCTTGAATTATTATTCAAGAGTCAGCTAGCTACCTATACTAGCTATTTTAACTCCCAGTCCCGGATTCAAATGGGTAGAATAAGAGTATTTATAAAATATAAAAATTATTTTACATAACAATTAATAACATGCAATGCTTAAATATATACAAATATGCACTAAAACTAGTTACTGTATAAATCTTGGTGGCAAGATGCTAGCAACATTTCCCCGTTGAATCGCAATTCCGATCCTCTGGGCAAAAAACGAACCAGCCCTCCTGTCACCAGTAGAGGCAATGAGGTGAGGTGTTATACTATTGATGAAGCACCACTACTCCAAGGGCCAAGCGTTTCTACAGCAAATGGAACAAAAAAAGTAATATTAATACTAATTAAATTATATTGGTATATGCAGCGTAATGCTACATTACTAAAGTTAGTCCGACATCGTCCACAGTTATCTTCATATTTTAATCATTACACAAAACCTATTTTAATTAATAATACACCTAAACCTCCCTCATGATTAACGTCCATTAGCAAAAACTTTATAAAAATCCGTTAGGTAGTTTTTGAGTTTTTCACGTTCAAATACAGTTATACTAACCCATTAATATTATCTTACATGACTAAATTCAACGTATTTACAAAGCTTTACCTCTAAGTAATTACATACATTTCTATTAGATAAAAAGGGTAGATTTATAAAAGATAAATGGCACTGGCCTATCTACACAAGACTAGCTTATGTAATTTAGTTTTCGGACGAAATCCATATTTTTAGGTCTCAACATCTATAAAATATATAATCGATTTTCATACTAATACGAAAAAAAGACTTAAACTATAATAACAAATGTCTTCTAATAGTTACAATACAAAATATTTATTTAATATGTATGTTTAACCAAGCCTTAATCATATGCAATCTTACTTAAAAATAATATCACAAAATGAAAAGCCTTTCGTGGCCATTTCATTTTGCAGCCCAAGGCACAGGAAGCAAAATGCACCATCCCATTTTCCCTACGTAACTACGTTGCTCGCTTCGAACAATGAAATGCTTTTAAAACATGAAACAACATGATTCGTATAATAACATAAAAATAATTTGTTTGAAAATTGAAATATCTCTAGCCATGCTGTAAGGGTTTATCGATGCATTTAACATTGGTACATATAAATTTATACAAATACGATATCCTATTTACATAAATAGTTTTGTTATTTTATTGAAATACATTTTAAAACGTTAGTCTCAAAAACTACAGCTCCGATCTTCAATTTGTTTTTCCTTAATGGCGAGGCTGATTTGCTAAAATCATTAAGTGATGTTCGCCGATTTAATTAAAACATGTGTGTTTTTTCGTATTTCGAAAATTGATAAAGTTATATGAGAATCATGTATAGTGGAATACTTACACCTATCTAATAGTACTAACATAAATACATAAAAGTTCATGGCAAACATAAGTCTATATATATATTGGGATTAACTCGCTATTACTAGTAAAAAGCTACGTAAACGAACTAAAAGTTTATGCAAGTTGTTTATACAAGGGAGTTGTAATCTTTATCAAATCCGAACATCCTAACTGAAAAGTAGGTTATGTCCTTAATACGCTTTTAACTTTACATACAAATTCATTCGCAGGGGTACAAAAATAACATAGGACAACTAACATCAGCAATACACGAACAAAGTCATAGGCGGACTCATAATACATACATAAATTTTTAACGACTTTAAATTGATGTTATCCTTATCTTATAACGTTCATACAACGTTATAGTTAAAGTCGTCATTCAAAATGTTCTCGTATTAGAAGATGGATTCAAAATGTTTCGGTCAAGCGACTGCGTTATTACATAGGAAAGGCTTAATTACAGGACATAGTAACTACCCCAGAACCTTTCAATTTCTCTACTAAAACTTAACGATAATGGCTCGAAATAGAGTATTCGTACGAAAGATTCATCGTTACAACAACGCGTTCAAAAATACGTCATTACAAATCATATCAAGCAGTTGAACGTAATCAGATTATGTTCATATCGAGTCGTTAAGAATACGGAAATAAATAATTTGGGAACGGTTACAATTATAAATCATTTATTACAGGTTTCTTTATTTCTACTATAGTGTTAAGAAATATTATTTACAAGGTCTTGTCTAAATGCATGAAACCACTTATTATTGTCACGTCAAGTTAACGACCATAATCTTAAAACATTTGAATGTCATGATATTGGCGTTGAACGCCTGATATTTTAAAGCTGTGCTTGCTACCTTGTACGCGTTTCAATTTAACAACAAAAATATTATTGTAGCCTAAGTTGCTCCTTATTATATCGGTTATCTGTAAAAGTCCCGTAAAAATCGGTGCAGCCGTTCCAGAGATAAACTGAAACAAACAGACAGGCAGACAGACAAAAATATAAAAAATGTTATTTCAGTATATGTACCGTGTATACATATGTGTATTGAGTAAAAAAGGGCTATTTTAATTTTATAAAAGACAGACAATTTTATTATATGTACAGATGTGAAAGCAAGTAAGAAACTAGTACACAATAACCGAAAATATATGTAATTCTATCTGGATATCTCTACAAACCACCTAGACCCTCTTAAACATATACTATATCTTGTTATAAATCTAAAACAAATCGCAAAGCTCAAACGGTGATTCTATTTACACAAAGTGCTTGAAATAATATTAAACATTTTGGATATCTACAAATCTTCCGCACAAAGTTTTCATGTATCTGTTACAGTTTTGGAAGCTTTCGCTCGGAAAACGCTCGGACCGACAATTTAATCTGGAATACGTTGACATAATAAGCTTTATATCTAAAATATCATAATTCTTACTTCACTGTACATGTTGGTGGGACTTTCGGCACACTCACTCATCAGTATTCTACCGTTAACAAAATTAATTAGTATCGTTTTGTTTCAGCTTGAAGGGTGAGTGTACCTATAGGTACAAGGGACATAATAATTATTCGCGGTGGTGACCACTTACCATCAGACATCAGGCTGAAATCGTGGTATGGAGATAATTTGAGTCCCGTTGTTAACATAAGCTATTTTTTTTAATTCAGATGGAGGTGTAAAATGAGTTGGTGACCGTTTGTGTTTATATGAATTATTTTTATAACAATCGGTTAGTACAATATTATTATCGAAAGTAAATTTATTAATTAATAAAAAATACATACTTTAAATACATACCTTACATGTAAATTGAAATAGACTTAGAAGCCTACATTTATTCATACATATCTATTTTCCAGGTAAGTCAAATTTGATGATACTCTTAATTTTAAATATTTGACCTTTATTAATATTGACCCTGATATCATTTAAATTGACAGGACTAACATATTTGAAGCCGAGTGGAATTTAGGACATATACAATTAAGGCTATATTTATTTGGGCTTTCATTTAGAATGGAGACAGTTATATAATTTCTTATAAAATAGAAACTAAGACTAAAATATCGATCGGATTAGTGACAGTCGTGACGTCACTATTAACATCACTATAAATAACTTAAATTGAATCAGATTAATGAAAGATTCTCAGACTGACTAACTGACTTATTTAATTACACGATGATAACTGTTTATTTAATTTAACTTCAAAACCTAACAAATATTTCAAATCATATACAATAGAAACATAAATTTTACAAATGTTGTACTTAAATTATTTTTCGTAGCCTCCTCAGGTACTCAACGGTTTACAGCTCGAGAGAAAAAGGGGAGAGAGAACCTCCTCCCATTCCTTAAATCCTTAGTTTCGACGAATACCGCCGGCCCCTCATTGCATGTGCGCCATCTTGCGGAAGTCATACTATTTTCCAGCGGAAATCAATGTTATTTTTTAAATAAAAAATAACTAAGATTCCTAATGCTACTTTTCCTTGATGAGTAATAAATTATAACATTACATATTCATTTCAAGGTAGTCATATATTACTAAAAAAAGTAATAAGCTTTCAGTAAACCTGAATGGCGCAATAACAACAACAGCCTGTAAATTTCCCACTGCTGGGTTAAAGCCTCCGCTCCTCACGCTGTTCCAATGCGTGTTGGTGGAATAGACATTTAGCAGAATTACTATGAAATTTGACACATGCAGGTTTCCTCACGATGTTTTCGTTCACCGCCGAGCTAGAAATGAATTATAAAAACAAATTTCGCACATGAATATTTAGCGGTGTTTGAATGGGTTTGAACCCGCAATCATCGGTTAAGATGCACGCGTACTAGCCACTGGGCCATCCCGGCTCTCGATGTGGCACAACATTCAGATAAAATCGTAATTTATAGCGAAATACTTATCACAAGATGTTTCGTTATCAGATCATCATCTCTGAAATATTAGGTCCGAATCTATAGCAATATTGCACTCGACCAATAACTATTACAATCGTTTTACTAGAAAACTGCATTAAAAAGCTCTTAAGATAAATCAACAAACGCTGACATTAAAAAATATAGCGTTTCACATTTTTATTCATAAATCTTAATAAAATATGATTTTTAGTTTGAATACAATAGTTTATATCTTTTATAAATTCTACAAACTGACGCACACAATCGGAACAATGTACATCATATTATTCGCAATAATAGAATACGTTAATTAAAATTATGATTTAAAAAAAAATTACGATTCAAAATTTTAAACTTGAGAAAATCAATCTGCTACATCTCTGCCATCATGTGTATTCACTGCATTAGAACAACGTAGTTAAATAGGTCCGTGCTCAAAAGCACAGCTCACAAATGCCTACCAGTTATAAATAACAGTTGTTACTTTTTTACTTTTATTTATTTCTTCAAATATTCAGAACAATACAGTTCATTTTTTATCGTTACTCATATCGTATGTTGAAATAAGATGATAGATACCTTGCCGTGTTTTGGATGAAACAGAGAAGACGATTTGATAAATATCAAGAAAGTTCGTCGCTCGTTCACGACAGTGCTTTTAGAAATGTAGGGACACAATTTGTATTCGCTTCCCTCGCCCGCAGCTGTAAATGCATATACTTTTCTTAAAATAAAATAAGTACTGTCTGATTTAGTCTTTGTTTAGTGTATGTTTCCTTGTTTTTATTTATTGTATGTCGTTTTAACTCTTTTTAATTCCTTTTAAGCTATGTCATTTATCTCTATTTATTGAAATCATTTTAAAGTATATTGTGAAAAGAACTTAGTTTGTTTAGTCTATTTGATTTGGACATTGTTTTTAAACGAAATATCCTCAGGCTAAAAACGTCTATGTTTATAAAAACGTTCAGTAAGACGCTGCCTCAGCAAAACCGTAAACTGAGGTTGGCCATAATTTATTCCTTTGGCTATAGCTTCGAAATTCGAACGCTTTTAAGCATCAACGAAATTCGTTAGTCACTGCTCCTTCTATTCCCACAAAACCCTTTCGAGTGCCCGGAGTTAATTGGATCTTTTGAAAAATTCTTCCCGGAATAATTTTTCATCTATCACTTTACTCGTAATTTGCGCTTGTTTGTTTAACAAACATGCCTTTGATGTACGAAATTCGAATATCTAAGTGTTCTAGTTATCGAACGACTTGTAAATCTGTAATTTTGTGATACGGTTACTCGATTGAATAATACTCTCTTGAAAAATATTACTCTCCTATTTTTAATGTAATGAATTAATAATACGAGAAACAGAATACAACCCCAATAGTTTTAGAATATAAGACGTTCGAAAATAACAACTACATCCCAATTGGCCTTTTATATAATTAATTTATATTGCTAAGCAGTAACTTAATAGCACTGTAGGTAAAAAAGTTATGCCCGAGAAATACTTTACAAAGAGGTTTTATATATTGTATAAAGAAAACATGTGACCCTTTTACTTTATACAAGCTAGCGGCTTGCAAATTTTGTTGTTAGGTCAAACAGTAAGTTGAATAGGTATGTTTAATAAATTATCCCAAATTCTTAATATAAGCCTGTAAAAATATTTATCATAGATGTTACATAACAATCCAGTATTTTTACCTCATTATATATTTTTTTTTCTTTTAAAAATTGCACCCAACTAATCTAAACAAATTAAATATTCTTGCTAATACATAAAAACTCATTCCCTATTAATTTTAAATAACATAAAGGAATTATTTGGAATAATATTTATCTGAATGTTCGAAGTCCCAAGTTTATTATTTGAATTTTTTTGTTTTCCGTCATATCATTAGCCTATTCATGTATAGGCAATGATTAAATTATCAGGGTAAATCATCTTATACTATACTGACATTTCTCTGCATCTTTGTAATATATTAACAGATTCGTAAATATTTTAATAGGCTTAATATATCATTCGGAATACGTAGCTTATTATTGGGTGTTAATGTTTAACTAATAATGCGATGATTTGAAGCGAAATGTAAATACTATAGCAAAGCGTACTAGTATCCAATATGAGTGACATCCAACCTAATTTAATGCTTATTTTACTATGAAAACAAAACCAATGTACATATATTTACTGTCCAACTAAATCAACAATTAAATATTGCATGGAAATACTTAACTTTCTTATATAAAGATAGAGCAATATGTATACTTAAAATAATGTTTCTCTAAGCTTAATATCATTTTGCGCAATATACGCATATAAAAAATTCGTCAGCCACGTTCGTTTTTACAACCCTTGTATGGGTACTTCCATGAAATTTGACGAGCCAACTAAGGCGCTTACATCATGTTTATAATTCATTGTATTCGCACAATACGAAGCCAATGCTAATGTAAATATTTACGCATACACACAAGTCGCAACAAAGCATTGTTAATATAATCTAGTATTTAATCGAATTCATTTCAACTAAAACCTAATTTAAAAAAATATGCAACAACATAAAAATATTATTAAAAGGAAAAATAATACATAGGTACATAAAACTTATGAAAAATCTAAATTTAACATCAATGATGTATTCCTGTTATATATTTCCATTCAATACAGTACATTTGTGTTTAGAATAGTTTAAACATAAAGCGATAAGTACATAGTATTTATCTAAGAACATTGTAATTGTTAATGTACACAAAAACGGCATACATCATTACCCGCCTATTGACGCTTATCGGAATACATACAATGTTCTTTTTCCCAAAGGTTAGACGCTATCATGACATCACTTTCCCAAATAAAGTGTATACATGTGAGGCAAATCTGAGACTCACCTCTCACGGTGGGGCTGCGACTTCCTATAATCCATTTAGGCGAACAACCTAGCTACGTGTCAAAGTGATTGATGTAGGTACCTACAAGAAGACTCGTGCGGTGACTTTATCTGAGCTTGACGCCTTCGCAAAATGCCTTAGCTAATATGATCACAATATAACGCCTCTATATAAGATTAACTAATAGTTTTTAGTTATACTACTATGAATGTATTGTATATAAAGAATACTGTTAAATAAGATTGTGCTACACTATTAAAAACAAATTTAATTATCTTCACATAACAGACACTTTCACTTTAAAATAACCGCTTAAAAACTTTATTACATACAAAAATATAGGTAAACTAATCGAAAACAAAATTATAATAATTAAATTTATCTCTATTCCAGACAAAAAAATGTTAAGCTACTTTAAAATATTCATAAATTAGCATTAATAATAAAATTATTCCTCAAGCCTCCTCTGCGAATACTTAAAGAGTTTACGAACATTTGAAACGATCACTTGTATTCAATTGTAAATGAATCGATAATTGATTCTTCTAATGTCAATGAATAGACTTTGTATTCATAAATTATTATCAATAGATAACAATGCGAACGAACATTTATTGAAGCGATTGAAATGTTTCGCGATGTTCAAATTAACGAACCATTAAGAAAAGCCGTGAATGTCAAAGACAAGAAATATTTAAAGTCGGTTAATTAAACGATAGAATCAATTGTATATAATGTTTTTGAGAAAAACTTTTGTTTTATATTAAAGACAGTTCTATCGCGTTATATGTAAGTACTCTATTCCGAGTATAACAGCACGAAAGCCATATAAATAATATTTGACAGCAAATCGTCGCGATGTGATTGGTCGAGAGCTTGATTAATCTATGATATTAGCCTGTAAATTCCCACTGCTGGGCTAAGAGCCTCCTCTCCCTTTGAGGAGAAGGTTTGGAACATATTCCACCAGGCTGTCTCAATGCGGGTTGGTGGAATACACATGTGGCAGAATTTCTATGAAATTTGTCACATGCAGGTTTCCTCACGATGTTTTCCTTCACCGCTGAGCACGAGATGAATTATAAAGACAAATTAAGCACATGAATCAGCGGTGCTTGCCTGGGTTTGAACCCGCAATCATCGGTTAAGATGCACGCGTTCTAACCACTGGGCCATCTCGACTCTTATTCACTAGAGTTTCCGAAAAAATGGCGTTTTGAACGCCGACGAAACTGTTATCAGAAATTCGGAAGTAAAATTAAAGTAGCTACAAGTTAAGCGTAATTGTGTTGTATTATAAATAAAATAAAATAAATTTATTAGCAAATCGCACGAAATACGTAAGTCTACGGTTTGTTTATCTTTATTCTTACTTCAACTGGAATAGGCTATAGATGTTTCCAATTAAATTATAGGTAGTCGTTTAGTATCGAGTGACGCTCATGCTTACAAGATGTCTTAGTGTTAGTAAATCATTTTCATAAAAATTCTAACTTGAGTTGTAAATAAACTTAAATCAGGTGTATTATTAAAATTATGATTAGAGTATGTATTTCGTTTTAATTATTTATTTGAGAAACAATCAATTGGAACAATAATTTTAAGTTTTTTTTTCTTTTTTTATTTTATAATCAAGTTTCCTCTTAAAACCAATACAAACGAATGTCAACTTAAATTTAAAATAAAACTGAAAACAGACTTTACATAAAGCAATTAAAACAGTTATGATTTATATATATTCTTTAAACTAATTTTTAATGATTAATTATTCTAAATATTTATATTAATTCTTTACAATGTTTATTATAATTTATTCATGATCATAACAAAAACGCTTTATTTGAAAAATTCACAAAGGGTTACAAAAAACAAAGATTTGTTTCTTGTTGTTGACATTTAATACGTGCATTATTAAGGAAATAAAAATATTCTGTGTCGTAATGTTATTATGAATCATTAGCTAGAGATAATGTTATCAAAATATAAGCAACTATTAAAACATTATTTCTAAACATACCATGTTTATATGTTTATATGGTATTATGTTACGTCGCGCATTGGTAAAGCGAGTAGAAGCAAAACTAACTAACTAAACCAGCGATTTACTCGTTACGTTTTAGTTCAAAACTACAAAATCGATTCAAGCAAAACAAGTACGTGAGCACTACCTGAGATCTGTTATTTTAGTAAATAGGAACTACAGAAACGCAGTTCATTTACCTCAAGCTGTCAAAAATCAACGTGATATGTTTTAAATGAAAGAACAAATTGATAAAAAATACTTTTATATGTATGTACGTTGTGAAAATATACATTTTACCAAAATGCTACATTAATTGATGGTAAGGCTTTTTCGTCTGGCTAGGTATATTCCACTCATCATATGTTTTTAGAGGTTAACTTTTTTGTTCTGGTTTACAGCATGAGTGAGCCAATGAAACTATTGGCACATATTACATAACATCTTAGTTCCCAAGTTTGGTGGCGCCTTATCATATTTATTACAGTAGGTACCGGTGTTTATTTTGGCAATGGTGACTTACTTTTTGGTGGCCCATTTGCCGGTCCACTTACTTACATGGCATAAAAATGGTATCAAGGAAGATATCATAATCTTGTCTTAAATTTTCGCGATTACACATTGAAATAAAACTAGTTATAACGGATTTGTCTGACAGGCTGACAGTCTACCCGTGACCACGAACGCTGTAAAGTGCTCGAAACGTCGGGATGTTAAAAATAATTAATATACGCGATTCAAATCCGTTATAACTAGTTTTATTTCAAGCAAGATAACATTTTCATAAAACATAATATAACCATAGTAATAACGTCCCATACCGTCATAAATATATTAAATAATTTATATAACATACGCTACTAAGATCTGAGCTTTTATTTATATCCCGCGCTTATAATATGGCGTACGCGTATAGATACATATTATAAAATCTAAACTAACGAATCTAAAAACAGCTATAGTTATTTTATTAAATTTATTTAATCAAACAAAGTCAACATGGAGAGGAACGACTTAGCATGTTTTAAAATTAATATTCTTTTTTGCAATCTATCAAAATTATTGAAAATATTTGAAACTAAAAGATTTTGATTCCGGCATATAGACAAATACATAAGAATATGGTTACACATTGAGCTGAGATGGCCCAGTGGTTAGAACGCGTGCATCTTAACCGATGATCGTGAGTTCAAATCCAGGCAAGCACCACTATATATATATGTGCTTAATTTGTGTTTATAATTCATCTCGTGCTCGGCGGTGAAGGAAAACATCGTGAGGAAACCTGCATGTGTCTAATTTCATCGAAATTCTGCCACATGTGCATTCCACCAACCCGCATTGGAACAGCTTGGTGGAATATGTTCCAAACCCTCTCCTTAACGGAAGAGGAGGCCTTTCTCAGCAGTGGGAAATTTACGGGCTGTTACTTTACTTTACTACTTTATGGTTACACAATCACCACGCACATTAGAAAAGGGTCTAATCTGAACAGGTTAAATTACAGTTATATTAATATTTAAAATAAAATAGTAATAATACCTACTATAGTAGAAAGGCTTAATATAGACAGAGCTAGTATTTTCATTGTGTCTGAATAACCAATATAAGTGTTATTTACTTTTATATTTTGTCCTCCGAGGCTTACTGATTTTATGTCACGCTTTATGGCACATCCGGTACAAGCTATAAAAATAGACTTCCAAGTGATTGCTATCGGCCGATTCCAGTGAAATAAATCCATTAAAATGTGCGTTATTTATAAACTTAAACATATTTGATAATTAAATTCTGATAAACAATTGTTATATAGTTACAAAAGTTATTTTTTTTAATATTAATGGTTTAGTATGGAATAATTATGAAAAATTTTGATTAATGACGTCGTAAAACGTAAATAAATATAAATGTAATTAAATCGTTAAAATTAATTATGTGTATTGTCAATAAAATAAAATTACTTTTAATTATTTATAATTAATAATATAAAACCAAACCATTAATTTACAATAATCTGATAGACTTAATTACCGCATGAGCGACGATATATATATTTTATTCCATATTTAAATATCTTTGTATAATAATAATTACGTGAACGATATAAAGTTTCAGCGCGCTCATAGCTTAGTGGTTGAATCAAGAGTACTCGTGTCAAATGTAGGCGCTGAAGTGTTGTCCTTCAAGTTGCGTCTGGTTCTTCGAGAGTCCTTTCAATCGATCAATTTATATAAACTTGATCCTTAGTCACCCTTAAGAGAAAAGTTTGCTATCAATATCCAAAGAGATCGCCGAATCGATACCATTATCTTATAAACTTCCACGGCTAAGACAGAACGTTATCGGCATATATGAGTGTTATAAGCCTTAGAAATACAAAGATCGTGTTTACCTTCTAGCTTCGTAATTAATTTTCGTGTAGTATTACTTCAATAATGAAATAATTTTCGTCTTATATAACAAAAGCATGAAACAAAGGCAACGAGAATAATAATTATACTCCTTCACGAAACAAAGAAATAATATTTTATGTCGATAAAAAAACGCAAAATAACTCGAAATTATATTGTGTTTTTGTTTAAGCATTTGTCAAATCCTGTGTAAGTTTTCCTATTTTGGAAAAAATCGTCGAAAAAAACAAAACGTTTCATCGATTTTTACGGTCAATTTAATTCAATTACAGAAACTTTCATCACCAACGTGTTTGGAAAACAGATAAGTTACCAATTTTCCTGTGATGAAGCTGCAGCTGACTGTATCAATTTTATTTTACTTTGCAGCAACAATGCTTTTAGCGAGCATACTTTACATTTATTGTGCTAGTAAATATCCATGTTATTAGCTGTTTGCAATTTAAAGCCGAGAATTACCGACGCGTAGATAGTTAGTAACAAGTCTACGCGTGACTACGTAGTTGAATGTGTTCAAGTTTAAAGTGGCATTTACAATTACATTTGCCTAGTTCCATAAATCTATTTCACTATTACGTAGTATATAATCGCCACTCAATACATGAAATAAAATACTTCTGACATATTATATTGAGGCTATTATAATGGTATATATAAGGTTGAAATTATACAACTCGAAAACAATGCCTTTGGTATCATAATTGTTTAAAATAATTATAAAACTAGTTATGATATGTATAAATATAGATACATATTTTGCATTCTATTATTACTGTTCATTACTTATACACTTGTAAAGCAAATTTAATTTATTTTCAATAAAATGTATTAAAAATAACATATGGTATATATAGTCAGATTACCGTAGGTAAGACGTTATAACCAATAAATAACCATTATATTTGATGAGAGAAGAGAGAATAAAGGTAAAAACAAATTATTTTAATATATAATTATGTAACTTCAAAAATAATTGTATCTTTGTGAAAGCTCCTCTAGATAGGTTAGGTTTTTACTCATTCTCATATACTCAGGATTTACTAATATAACAACAAACAACAACAGCCTGTAAATTCCCACTGTGGGCTAAAGGCCTCCTCTCCCTTTGAGGAGAAGGTTTGGAACATTTTCCACCACGCTGTTCCAATGCACCCGCAAGAAACAGCGTGGTGGTGGTGGTGGAATACTCATGTGGCAGAATTTTTATGAAATTTGTCACATGCAGGTTTCCTCACGATGTTTTCCTTCACCACTGAGCACGAGATGAATTATAAAGACAAATTAAGCACATTAAACAGCGGTACTTGCCTGGGTTTGAACCCGCAATCATTGGTTAAGATGCACGCGTTCTAACCACTGGGCCATCTCGACTCTTTTACTTATATAACTACTTGAAAAAAAAATAACAAAAGTTTATAAATTAATACAATAAGTCTTACGTTCAAAATAACATCAATATGGAATTCGTTATTGGAATACACACCATGTTTAAGATTGGGTATATCGATTATATGTTTACGATTCCTTAATTAAACAATGAATCCTCATAATTTCACTCTATCCATTTCTCCCGATATTTCATTAATGTGTGTAGAGTATCGTAAACCGTTGCTTGTTAATTCCATATTCATATCATAATTAAAACAAAAATCCAGGAATACATTTTGAAAAAGTCGGTAACGCTGTTTATTTTTAGAACTTTAAAATCTTATCTGATTAATCGAAATTTAATATTATTATTTTTGCTTAGCAGGAGATACTCTTAATTAGGTTAAGATTAGATTGATTGAAGGTTCATATGAGCTGAGTTGGCCCAGTGGTTAGAACGCGTGCAGCCGATGATTTTGGGTTCGAACCCAGGCAAGCACCACTATATATATATGTGTGTGTTTAAATTGTGTTTATAATTCATCTCGTGCTCACCTAAGAAGGAAAATATCGTGAGGAAACCTTCATATGTCTAATTTCATCGAAATTTTGCCACATGTGCATTCCACCATCCCGCATTGGAACAGCGTGGTTGAATATGTTCCAAAACTCTGTCCAGTCAACTCTGAAAGGAGGCCCAGATGGTAATTTAGAGGCTGTTACTTACTTTACTATTTTTCTTTTTGTTTGTATGTTTGAAAAATTAAGTTAATTTTTGTTTATTAAACACTTATTAAACGGGACGTTATATATATAAGATAATAATATACTCATTATATATATTATATAGGGAAAAAATATCATTTACAACGTTTTTCAGTATTTTAGCTATAAGTCGATATAATTGACACCTAACTTTCACGGGATTCTATGAATAACTGAGATTAAATATGACACGTGTTCATTTTCAATTATTTTCAAAATGAATTTAGTCATTTTAATTTTGCACTTATAATGCTGAATGAATTTATAATATTTAAAATTCGCATCAATATATTGTAATTAATGTGAGATTGACATCAAACATTTCTTGATCACCTGTACCATACATGCAATACAAAAGGTCTCAGTTCCGACTGATAATACAAGGATCCTTATTACATATATATTTATGTATTTAATAAAACATTTTGTCTTTCGAAGGACGTTGTTTTTACATTGTTAATAATATATTTTTTGGCTGGAGAGCCGACACGGTTAAAGCGCATACATCTTAACCGAAGATAACTCAGGCAAGCACCACTGAATTTACATGTGCTTAATTTGTTTTTATAATACATCTCGAGCTCGGCGGTGAAGGGAAACATCATGAGGAAACCTGCATGTGTCTAATTTCAACGAAATTCTGTCGCACGTGAAACCAACCCGCTCTGGAACAGCGTGGTGGAATATGTTACTTAACTTATCCTCAAAAGGAAAAGAGGCCTTAGCCCCACACTGGGAAATTACAGTGTTATAATTTTTTGGTTACTTAATAAACACTAAAATTTAAAAAGTGGCCCCACTATCTAAGGAATGGAAGAACGGAATTTGTCATCAATCAACAGTTACTGACAATAGCATCGATGGGATGTTATTACCATTTTCTGGCTTTTACAAAATTCATCGTCATTCGTCACTCTGTAGCAATGAGAGTCTTCGTATTATGAAACCCATGAAAGTGCATTCAATTATGTGTAATATAATTGTCTACCAGGAAATACGAACATTTTCAGAAATAATATTCCAACGGCTTACATTGTTTGAGTCGGAAAATATATATATAATCTATGTGAAATATTGGTTCCCAATTGCCCATGATTTGATAACCGATTCAGTATCATAAAGTTAATAGAAATACAAAGGTAAGAGCCACCACCAATCATGGTACATGAAATATTAAAAACCAGAGTATACCCAGGTAGTACATTGTATCATATAAAAAAGTATTTAAGAAAAAGCATGAGACATGTCGAGTCGAGATGGCCCAGTGGTTAGAACGCGTGCATCTTAACCGATGATTGCGGGTTCAAACCCAGGCAAGCACCGCTGCATCATGTGCTTAATTTGTCTTTATAATTCATCTCGTGCTCAGCGGTGAAGGAAAACATCGTGAGGAAACCTGCATGTGACAAATTTTAATAGAAATTCTGCCACATGTGTATTCCACCAACCCGCATTGGAACAGCGTAGTAGAATATGTTCCAAAACCTTCTCCTCAAAGGGAGAGGAGGCCTTTAGCCCAGCAGTGGGAATTTACAGGTTGTTGTTGTTGTTGTTGTTATGAGACATTTCCTAGACAATTGCTATGACGTCTACGCATAGTAAGGATGTGTTTATGATTTTTGTGTCTTAGCAATTCTTCTCCAGATCAATGTAAACAATGGTCCAAGCTCAATAATGTATATTAAACTAGTCGTCCCCCGCGGCTCGCTCGCACGTTTTTTATGGCATTGGTTATCATCCTTCCAATTCCATCCTGCAAGCCCCCTGGTGTTGCAGATGTCCACGGGCGGTAGTAGTCACTTTCCATTAGGTAAGCCTCCTGCTTGTTTGCTTCTATATCAAAAAAAGAAAGTTCAAATTTGCTTCATACCAAATTTTATCAAATTCGGTTCAGCGTTTTGGTCTCGAAATAGCAATACACACAGAATTACTTTCACATTTATAATAGTAATATGGATTTTGAATCGTTTGGAAGTCGTTGACTACAGGATCACTTCATAGGTGGTGTCGATTTACCGGACAGAATGCTGGCCGTTTGACCGATAAATTCCCACTGCAACAGCCGGTAAATTCCCACTGCTGGGCTAAAGGCCTCCTCTCCCTTTGAGGAGAAGTTTTTGGAACATATTCCACCACGCTGTTCCAATGCGGGTTGGTGGAATACACATATGGCAGAATTTCTATGAAATTTGTAATATGCAGGTTTCTTCACGATGTTTTCCTTCACCGCTGAGCACGAGATGAATTATAAAGACAAGTTAAGCACATGAATCAGCGGCGCTTCCCTGGGTTTGAACCCGCAATCATCGTTTAAGATGCACGCGTTCTAACCACTGGGCCATCTCGACTCGTGATATCGTGCTGATGCATGTTACAATGACACCTTATTCTCAAATTCTAACTATGAGGAACTAGTACTGAAGCAAAAGAATGACAGGACAGAAATACAAGCGCCGGCCGAAAATAAACATTTTCATAAACCCGATCATTTCATTGCGTTCTCCACTACGAGACTCGCACGAGAGATCTCGAAAAAGATGTAGAAATAATAATTGCAATATGTTTACTACAGCATATTGCATCAAAAGTAAAATATATTTATGTAGGATCAGGAAACGCAATTGCTTCTTGCAATTTCATAAGAAAAGTTAAGTTAAGCATTTAGTTTCAGAGAGTTTTATTCTATTCGTCTTTTTTGCTTTATTTTATGGTTATAATATTTTTTTCTACCGGCTGATTGAAATAAAACATTTATTATAATTAATGATTTAGAAATTTAAATTATGAATTTAAACTTAAGTACAATTATCATAAAACTACAGACTGATACAAGATTAAAAAAATAAAATAATTAAAAAGTCTCAAGTGTTAGTAATATTTTCCGTTTTGTTCATTTTGAAATGACAAAACGTTCTATTTAATAAATTAACGGTAATTTAATAATTTCAAATGAAAACAGCTTAAACTAAATAATAAAACTCGAA
Organism: Vanessa cardui; assembly: GCF_905220365.1. Taxonomy (NCBI): domain Eukaryota; kingdom Metazoa; phylum Arthropoda; class Insecta; order Lepidoptera; family Nymphalidae; genus Vanessa; species Vanessa cardui. Next base: position 8,969,180 of record NC_061136.1, read on the forward strand.
TAGAGTAATAATAATACTTATTTTTCTATATACATATATAAGCGCGCAAAATTTCCACGACTGTTTTTTTTTACTAATAACGTAAAGATGCTATGAGATCATTACACTATATATATCAATAACAATCCAAATCAAAATGTTTATTAATAAATACATATTTTCGTTTGTCTTAATAATTATTGCATTAATTAATATTATTATTTTGAAATATCATTCGGCGATTCGGCATTTATAATATTTTGCATTTGTATGTGTCTCCCTCGGTAGTTTCGAAACGACTAAATTAGGCGAATATAAGGTCAGTTCAACCGCATGTGAGGCACCACATGCCGCGTACTGAAGGCATACCCGAGATTTTGCCCGTGCGAGACCGGGACGATACATAGGTCAAAAAAGGTTAGGCGATTTTAATAAAATTTTATTAGAATATTAAATTTTTAGTTTTTAAAAATTTATCGATACAAGTGTACGTCATTAAAAAACAAATTCTACGAGTATATTATGATTTAAGCAGCTTGAACTTTTAAGCTAGTTGTTATATATTTTTTCAATAAAAATAAAAAAAATAAACTGGATTAGAAAAAGTAAATAAAGCACTTAGTGGAAAAGTATCATGAATTATTTAGATCTCAATATATGTTTGCAATGTTATGCTAACATTTTTTTAAATAAATCCAAAGCTCTATAAAACACGTAATCCAAATTTTGTATTAAACAAAAAAGTTACATCCAATATAAAACGTTAATAAAAACTTTATTAAAGATTACACTCAGCTCTCTCTTTGTTCTCATTAGATTATTCGAATAACACAATTGAATTTACCGGGATAATCGTTAAACAAGTAGAAATGCACCACATAACGTATTCATTTCATATATGGGCTACGTAAATATGATCACGTATTTCAACATCGGAAGCAGTTGGGTTGGTTTTACTTATACTTTGACGTTGGAATCTGAATGCTTTTCTTTACTTTGTGCCTCTAACGAGATTTATTTATCTTTGTTCTTATAACGGAAATATTTAAATAAACTGACAAACCATGTTTTTTTATTACAACGTTACGTTTCGTTTTCATAATCATCATATTTGTAATACTCTTCATAATATTTTGATGTTAATTATTACACGTATAAATATAACAGCATTTCATTTAATATATATTAATATTGGTATTTTAAGCACAAAAAAGATTCAACCAATCAAAACGACGCCTCTATATCGCAACGGCTTTAGTCTAATGTGTAAGACGAATGTCGATTCCTTTCCATATCATCGTATCTAAATTGCTAATTAGTAATCAGTTGAAACAAATTTAAATAATTATATAAGTTTAATAATTGATACACTTAATTATATAAGTAAATTTGTTTAACGTAATTAGAATAACAGAAGTACGTGCTGGCTCTAGATTAAAAGTCTAAGTTTTTAGGTCATAATTTAATTTATCTGATTTAAAAATATAATTACGAGTATGTATGTTAAATTAGTATTATCACTTGTACAATCAATGGGAACTTTATACCTATGAATAATAATGAGAAGGAATATTGCATTGTATTTGCAGTAATTTTGATATAAAGTGAATTTGTCGAGACCGTAACCGTAAAGTGATGCCAATTAAAATTTTCCATTTGGTACGCGTTCAAATTTCGCGAAATGTCAACCTTCCGTGATAATGTTTGGTTCATCCGACGATGATGTTTGTACACACGTAACGATTGTTTGTTTCTTTGATTAAAATGTTATCGAAACAACACATAATTGCGTGTTCGTAATTATTTTTCTGCATTTATGTAGGTATTTCGTAATTTTCTTATGAAAACGGAAACGTTGTCAAACAGAAGTACACTTATTAGGTGACTTATTTATGCAAACACATTTAAAATTTTTAACTAAAAAATTGCCAACTGTATGTGATAACCAAAACTTAAACTCAACATATATCTATTAATTTTTTTCTGCATTTGATTTTGTCTGCCCACAAAATCTGATAAAAAAACGCATTGCTGCAATAATGTTTAAATTTATTTTATTTTATTTTATTAATAATATTGCAATAATAATTAAAATGTAAATTATCGTAAATACAAATAGCCCATAATGATGCATGTAAGTTTGTAAAAATCGTCATGGTACAATTCTATAATATATACTAAACTTATTCGTTGTTGTTTCTATTAATACTAACCTCAAAATTAAATCTACTAAGCGTCTAATAGTGTTAAAGCCTATCGACGATTGTATCATCTCTTTCAAATCAACGACAAATAGTAAATATTGTACAATTTTTTATTATGTTACTTTTTTTAAAAAAAGTTGCTATATGATTGAAATAATTCATCCAACTTTTTTAATTTAATAGTTTTTGAACATAGCCCAACTTTATATGAGAGTAATAAATTCTTAGATTTCAAATTTTGTTTTGTAAAGCGAGATACATTTGCGTTGTCAGAGAAAATGGTTCTGAAACTTTAAAGATTTAAAGGCCGTTTGTTCAGCAGACAAAAGAAAGAACAGCAAGATTTAGTGCCAGCAAGAGAGACGGTTGCAGCAAATGGTACCTTATAACTATCTAAGTCGGCACGATAACTTTTATGCTTACCTATTCTTCTTGGAAATACACCAGGGAATAGCCATAATAATAACTAAATTAATAATTACTTTTACATATATTTTCATATATCTAAAAGAATACCTTGAAAACGTACGTAAGTACATATATTTTGCGCTCAAGACTCATCACGTAATGTTACACTAATCGCAACCATTTAATATTAATTATTTTCGAATAATTTTAAAATATATCCATTTTTTTTAAGTAAATGTTTGAATTTGCCAGACATTTCGATATCTACGAGTTGTGCAGTCACAAAATGAATCAGCAGCCCAGTGGTTGTACAAACGGCACGCAGCGGACCATAAATGTGGGCACCAGAACATTATCGCTTCCAACTGGATCGGCGCGAACACAAACTGTTAATAAACGTTTGGCTTTAACGCCTGCAAACATTGCAACAGAGCCGACAAACTCCCGATGGGCTCGAGGATACAGCTCCGTAAGATTTAAACGTTAACATATTTTCTAGTTCCTGAACCATTTAGCAAAAAATATGTATAAAACTATATATACGTGAAACTATGTGTAATTTTGTAATATTTTTACAACAAAACAAGCTTAAATTCGCTTGGTTCACTAGTTAAAAATTGTGTTGATATTTTGGGAAAGATATTTAGAATTACTTTAAAAGATTATTATATGTTATAAATAAAATGTAGGAAGATCTGACGCCATGCAATTTCAATTGACAATTTTGCCAAGGCTCGACTATATTGTCAATTGAATTTTATTTAATTTAACAATTCATACCTCAAACTAATATCAATTCAATGAAAAAACGTAAAATTAAAAAATTATATACTAAAATGCTTTATTTATCCAAAAAAAAAAACTGCTTAAAATCATGTATCAAACTTATACAAATATTAAATTACAAATTATTCACTCGTCAATTTTAAAAATGTCATTAAGAGATTACAATAAAATAAATAATAATAATAAGTTATTTTTTAATCATTGAGTATCATAAATATGCGTCGCGTTTAACTTCAACTAAATTTGCTATTAATGCCCGTAAAGTCAACTAGTTAGCCTGACTTTCTATATGTTTAATATAATATTATTAAACTACAATTGATATGATTTTATGTTCTAATTTCATATGTTAATTATTGTAACATTTCACAATAAGAGATGTTATTTGTTAATTTATATGAGTAATATAAATAGTTTCCTCGTTTGCGTTCAGTTTCAGTTAAATACTTATAGAATCCATAATGAGCTGAGATACCTACGTAAATAGAACAAGGCAAGCTCAAACGAATATTTCATATACAAATTAAGGCAAACACCACATATTATCACAAACTATAAGTCAGTAATTTGAGATTTAAATTGTACTGGTAAACGAAAACAACCGAAAAGAACCTGCTCTTTCTTCTGAAACTTTTGCCCAGCTCACAAAAATTAACTTATTTATCCCACTTTATCCCCGTTGCGCAAAAAGGCGTTCCACGTGCATAAATATCGCAACTCTTTCCAGTAAAGCCGCTACACGACCAGTTAAGCTGTGTCCATGTCAGCCATGTACTAACACGATCCTACATGATAACAAAGTCTATCACATGTGTGCTTTCGGCAATGTTTTAGATGATTGCGGTTACAAGCCAATTTATTTTGAATCACCAGTTTACTTTTATCTTATTTTCTAGATTGATTTTATTAGTTTTAGCAATTTATGTGTTACTTTATAACATATTTATAGATACGACAAGCTTATGACGTTATATTCGCTTGGAATTGATGTAACCTCCTTTTTGTGTTGGTATAATTTTATATAAAAAACACTGACATTTGTTTTGTTCTTTGAACGGAAAACAGACACTCTCGATATTTAAATAAAGCGTTACTAGAACTTTAAATGTTCTAAAAAATGTATAGCAGTGAAAATCGCGTTACTTGCTTGCTTTTATATAATACTTTAGTATTTGAAATTTAAATCAAGACTTTAACAAAAAAGAAGTTTCCACCAGATCGTACTAACAAACATCCAATAATCGAGCCGTTTTTGCTTTGTAGCTTAACAATGCAACCGGGATCGCAGGGTAAATGTACCCTCGGCACAAACTCGCTGACGCACGATTAATAACAACCGAGTTCTGTATGCACAAATCTGTGCAACTTGGCTTGTTAAGCCTTTGTGCTGAATACACGCCATCCACTCCATCATAATACCTTGCCGCTCCGCAAAATGACTCGACTTACACGCTCAAAAGCACAAACGTTTTCTTAGTGTGAATATAATGTTATGTAAATAGTAGGAGGGAATCACTTGCACAATTACGGAATACTCTTTATGATTTACTTTGCCATTATCCGTACAAGCAATATATAAGTGAATTGATCTTCGGAACTATTAGTTTCAAAGTCGTAAGTTGGTTGCTTCCATTTGCATAAGTTACACGTTTCATCTCCGTAATTACCAATTCGATCATTACCATTAATCTCGTGAATAAATTCAGGGCGGACGTCAGTCGCCTCTAATCACTGGATTTGCTTTGAATGTTCACATTCTTGAAGACCTTTTAGCGAATCCTTTGTAGAAAAAATGTAAAAATTAGGGACAAAAACAAAAGGAAATAGTCGGGGCGGTCTCCTGGGAGCCGTTGTTAACCCTGGGACGGTACTTAAATCAAATGTTCGCCATTCAAGGAAATTATAAGAACAGAGCACGGATTCGTCTTACCCTCTGAGTGTCTTGTAGGATAAAAAGCTTAAGTTTCATATAATTGTTTTTGCAAACAATTTCATAGCGAAACAAAATAACTATCTAATAAAAAAGGCAACATGAAGAAAATTTATGAAGTATTTGCTATAAATAAAATAACAGTAAGTATAAGAAAAAAAAAAACTTTGTTTTCGGAATCGACGTAAATTTTTTAATATTCAGAAGGAAGTGCACGGTTAAAGATTTTTGTTTTTTGTTCCCTCGCGAATATTACTTGCTTCGCAACAAACTTAACGGACCTAATCCGCTTTTCAACTTCAGTTTTAACTTGCCTTATGACAGACGAGCTTATAGATTCGAGCAACGGTAAAATGTTATTATTAAATACTATTTTGTATGAAAATAAAATATAGCAAGATATATGGCATGTCAAACGTAAAAGAAATGTGAATAACAAGTAAAACTTACGAGTTTCCAACATATGTCCATGTGTTGAGATCTACTGAAACGGTCTCCTCTTCCCGGATATGAATAAAATTCTTAGATAAATTGAGAGTTCGTGAAAACGTGTCGATATCTTTATTTATTCAATACTTTTCTCCTTTGAACGCTTTGCTTGGATTTTCTTTACTTATATTATATTTATAATTTTTCTTATGTACGTCAATCAGTACATGAATTATTAATCGTAATGTTGTTTTTTATTTCACATGTGATTCTAATGTAATTCTCTTTATCTTCATTCAACTATACCAAAAGAGATTTTAAAAAAAATGTTGTTAAATACTCATACAGTTTTAAATACTTTGTTAAGAATGTTTTTAGCGATTATTTTATTGAGTCTAATAATAAGTCACTATAATATGTTTGTACCCCACCGTGTGTTAACCAAACCTCTAATGTGCCATATTACCAAATATCGAAAAGTTATTTTGATCCGTATGCAAACATGATAAAGGATACATTCGCCTGTAAGTGTCTGAGATTAGCAAGCGACTATATGTATGTAGGCGCTCTGCTATGCACTTGCTTAACCACAGCTACAGATTTACGACAGCCACAATTTCAGTTATCGCTCTACACACAGATTAAACAACAGATATATATGAATGTTTAAACAAAATCGTTTTAATATATTGCTCTTTAGTAGAATTTATTTCGATGACAGTATTCCAATTATAAAAATTACCATTCGCGCAACTCATGTTTCTAGTTTCTTTGAAAAGTAATGTTCGCATGGACACGTTTCCTTTCAAAAGCTTCTCAGGAGTTTTAAGTCGATGTAGCGCCACGAAGGAATTCAAGGAAGGCGGTAACACATACCATCCGCTTTGTATTTTCTTCACGGTTCCGTAAATTTGTCTCTTAAATGACATAAACAAGACAATAGACAAAGTATCTTAAAATACGTATATTTTGGAATATAGCCAAAAGATTTTTACAGATTCGAAACTATAAATTCGGCGTTGGAAACAGTTTTATTTACTAACAAGGAACTGATCGTTATCTCTGCGCCGATACTGGGTCAAGCACTTCACAGAGTATAAAGGCCAGAGCTTTTGCGGTACTAGTTACCTCTGGAGAGATATCTAGACACTTACCTCAAAAACATATTCATTCGCCAAAGAGTGTTTTCGAGATTAAATGTAGATACTACCTACACAACTTTCAAATTAGCTGTTAAATGAAAAAAAAATAACATTCCGATAATATTTACAAATTATAATACGAGTAATTAAATTGTCCGTGAAATTATGTACAGTCAGTGTAAGATAACCTTCGTCAGTTTTCAAATTTTAATCTTTATCAAGTCTTAAGCTCTTAGTACCTTTTGAATCTAAACAAATCATTGCGACGCAATATGTCATTCTCGACCGGTAAAGCAGTTTATCGGCAGCAGCAGCTCATACTGAGCACACGAAAATAGATCTTAAGGTGACGGACCTTTTCTTAGCCCGACTGTACATACCGAAGAAATATGACGTTCTCTTTTTTGTCAATTATAATTTCAATTAACATTCTATAAATAATTTTGTAACTGTATAAAAATTCTGGACTACTTTTATTTGTAAATTTGTAATGTATTTTCGATTAGCGAAGCCGCTTAGCAGCCTTTTTACGAGTAACTAATAAAAATACACGAAACTAAAAAATTAAAGTAAGTAGTCTGCTAATAAAAGACCACCTCTAGTCTCAAGAAAATAGTTTGAAGCTAATTCCATTACGCTGCTCCAGTGCGTTTTGGTAGATACACATGAGGCAGAATTTCCTTAACAGCCACGCAAGAGACGAATTATAAGCACAAATTTAAGCGAATGAAACTAGGGAGTTATGATGGCGCCATATTACATTATTATTGTATACTGAGTTAAAAAAATGTATGCTATACATATATTGACAGACCATAAAATAAACAATTTTTTTAGGTTACCTAATGTTTAAATACTACATATTTTTTTACTAAATCACATTAAACAGTACTGACCAGCACTAGTCAAACTAATAAAATATTTTTTTTTTTATGTTTACAGACACGTGTAAAAATATTTGTTTTTAAATATTTACACAATATTCTAAATTCGAACTCTACGCTTAAATAATTGCTGTCGGTACAAGTATTTATGTAGGTATGTTATGCTGTGGCATATATTTTTACGAAGCGAAAAATATAAATAAAATATTTTTTATAGGTATAAACTATTTATAAATCACGTCCATCGACTGTATAAATGTAAAAAATACAATCCTGGATATTACTTTAAATTTAAATTAATCTAAATAGCGACATCTAGACGTTACCCTATAATAGTAATATACGTAATAAGTATATAATAAATGAATAGACCTTGGAAGTATATAATAAAGTATAACTTAACTAGCTATGAAAACTAGCTGAATAACACACTTCGCTTTTGAATAGTTCGTTGATTTATACTTAACAAAAAAAATATACATTTTATTCATGAGACATTATACCTATATATTTTTAATTAAATGTATAATTACAATAGGAGAATTGTCAAGGATAAAATAAGAAAGTGCTCAAACAAACATATATTTATTCCATGTGTACAAATTCAGTTACAATCTACTAGATTATATTGTCACCAGCACCAAAAGTGTGTACAAAATTGGGGCTCAATTGGTTGGATAAAAATGGCTTAAAATTTAATTACAAGATTTGACACATACAAACGTGTTCAGTTAAATAAAAGAATTCACTTCCAATATCCTTTTCGTTTGTCAGAAAATCCAAAATAAATAAAAAACGTAGTACAACTGGAAACATTCAAATGAAACTTATTGCATTTTAATTTTTGGTAGAAATTATACATACTCTTCTTAAATACGATTTGCCAGTTTAAGTAACGGACTTTAAATATTCTACTTGACTAAGGCTTTTTACGCCCTTTTTGAATTTTATCCACCTTGCTACTCCAATTCCTGTAAATATATGAGGCAGATTTTCTTCCGATCTATTACACAGGTTTCTTCGCGAAGTTTTGTTTTCATTTACCACTGAGAAAAAGACGATTTTCGAACAGGATTAACCATATGAGAATCCACTTGTTAGACTTGCCCGTGCTTGAACCTTCTGTAACGATTGGCATGATCCAACCGCTCCATCTTGAATCTTTAGCTATCTTAATGAATTTCAAGCAAAAAAGATTATTATTGGAATTAGATGTAACGATTACGAGAAAAAAGTAAAATGTTTGTATTTAAAATGTTACAATATGAGCAGAGATGGCGGAGGCTATTTTAGGTTATCTTCATTAATTATTACGGGTTCAAAACCTGAGCTGTCATCAATAAATTTTTATATGCTTGATTTGTATTTTATGTGTGTGGTAATCTGCATGCGTTAGATGAGAATCTGCTACGTGTGTAAACTTATCTTCTAAGGAGGCCTTAGTTACTTAATTTTTACTAAACTACTAGTATTCGCTTACAGCATCGCCTGTGTGTGACTGGCGAATAAATTAGTTAGGTACCCTATCCTACATTCCCGTACAACGTGCATGCAAAATTCAATGGTAATCAATGAACTCAATTGGCGTTTACAGTATTAGATTACTTAATGCATACGCAAAAGCGATGTCCCAATGGTTAGAACGCGTGCATCTTAACCGATGATTGCGGGTTTAAACCCAGGCAAGCACTACTGAATATTCATATGCTTAATTTTAGTTCATAACTCATCTCGTACTCGGCAGAGAAAGGAAAACATCGTGATGAGAGCGGCACGTCTAATTTCGTAGAAACTCTAATGTGTATTCCACCACCCCACATTGGTACAGCGTCGAGGAATATGTTCCAAACCTTGCCTTGCCTTGCCAATGCCTTAGCCCAGCAATAGAAATTTCCAGGCTGTTGTTATTTTGTTGTTGTAATGCATACACCTAAGCTGTGTTGCAGAGGCTTGCATTCAGAAATAAAAATGAAAAAAACGGTTAACATAAATAAAAATTTTAACAAAAAGAAAAACCGACTTCAAACAAAACACTATTTTAAAACAAATGAATATGCACGAAACCGACTCCAAATATAACAATAATTATAACTACATGATATAATCGTTAATCGACTCTAAAGTAGTCTAATATTTTTCATTTCATTTAACTTAGGAAGACTCTAAAAAATATGTTGAATACGCAATTATTTTTATTACTTTTTCGTGCATATTCATTTGTTTTAAAATAGTGTTTTGTTTGAAGTCGGTTTTTCTTTTTGTTAAAATTTTTATTTATTTTTTGATTTTAAGTGAAGCTGATGTTGACTAACTAATTTTTTTTAATATGGATAGATTAAGCGTTCCGTTTATATGAGTCAGAAACTACTTCGAGGACAATTTCAAAGGAAACTTGCGAATAAAGCAAAAATAGACTTTCGAAAATGCGGATTTAATACGTCACGCGGCGTAAACTACAAGGATCCCTCGAAAGAGCTGTAATCGAACTCAGCAAAAAAACTTTGAAAAGGACCAATTATATTTCGTACATCATATGACATCACATCACATACACAAAATTTGATTAAAGATAGTAAGAAATTCTGCCCCATATCGCACCCTAACTGCGAGCCGTATAGGAGTTCCATCACTACATAGTATAAAACAAAGTCGCTTTCTCTGTCCCTATATCTTTAAATCTACGCAACGGATTTTGATGCGGTTTTTTTTCAAAAGATAGTGTGATTCAATGGGGAAGGTTTGTGTATATAATACATGAACAATATAGTAAAGAAACACTGATAATTTTAGAAGTTTGCTATGTGATGTCGTAAATACACAAATTCTGTAGTATATTTAGTATCAGTATTGCACCCGTGCGAAGCCGGGGTGGGTAGCTAGTTGATTATAATATTTGACTATGATAATTACGTAAACATAACCACATTACGGAAGGTGAGTCAAATATCCAAATAACCTATAAATAAAAGATTCGACTGAGTATCGCTAACGTGCTCCTCAGAATTGTTCCGTTCCCTTCCGTTCCGTTACTTTGTCATGGATCCTGTGCTCAGAACCTTACCAAACTTTCACCAAATTACCCTTGAAGTATATATTTTATAATAAAAAAAGAATTATCAAAATTGGTTAACGTGATTTTCAGTTATTCACCGATTTGTCGCGCATATACATAATGCAAATTTAAGACTTATGTCGTTTTCATATGGATACCATCATCGGAAAAAAATTTAAAAAAATGGGACCCCACGGGAAGCACTATCTTTCAAACAAAAAAAATTTATCAAAATCGGTCCACCCAGTGAAAAGTTATGAGGTAACAAAAAAAAAATACAGACGAATTGATAACCTCCTCCTTTTGGAAGTCGGTTGAAAAATAAAAAGAGATAAAGAACAAAATGCCTATTATTCCGAAAGCAATATATGACCTTTTAAAACAACAGCTACCGGGGAACGAATCGTCTTAATAATGTCTTTAATGTTCAAAAATTCATGGTTTATCTACGTAATATCATTTGCTTATATTACATTATTTGCTTAGTGAAATATATAGGGGAAAACGTTTCATATTCCATATGCGAACATAGCGAATCCTTTGATAAAAAGCTTTTGATTTACTTTTCGTTACTAGAATTAATTAGTAGATAGTCTTTCTATGTCCGAGACTACGTTAGCAAAATTATTGTTTGGTTTTATTATTACATATTAATTAACGAAAATGCGATAATGATTTATATTATTCAACGAGCTGCAAGGTCTATTTTTGTGAGATTTGTTTACAGCAGTAGTTTTTTGTCGTCTGAAACTTTTTCATTTCCACGATAACAAAATTTATGAATTAGCACGTTTAATTTAATATTATCGCGAATAATTTTATAAAATATATATTATTATCATCGAAAGTATTTGGCAATGATAGTTATGAAGAGTTTTCAAGCTTTCGTTTATAGTCCGAATGGTGACATACAATTTAAACTCATTGAATGTGACTCAAAGTTATCATTACTTAATGATCAACTGCCTTGTTATAATATAATACCATTGAATATTTTCTACAGGGCGTCAAATAGAAAATTAGTAGATCAAGTCACATCACAAGAAGTCAATATTTCGTAATTGTACGTAATTATAAATTGGACTCCCACCACCCAGTCCATCTGTATACGTATGGTATAGTTGTTTTATATACGCTGTAATCTCAAAAACTACTTTAGGGATTTCCTGAGATATTTCCATTATATTTCAACCATTAGATAGGCTTAGGTATACCGTTTGTGAATATTTTGTTCAATTGCTATGATCATATTAGTCTTGTTGAAAATAACGTTAGCCCTGTAAGCTACCATAACGAAGGCTAATTTTGCAGATTTATATATATGTATAAAAAAAATTAGTGTAATTCTAATAAAAGTTTCAAATGTTGGCGGTAATGTATGTTCATTTGATTACTTGTATTTAAAACAGCATTTCGGCTTTCTAAATACCAATAAATGATCTCTACTAATTATTACTAAACCATAAATAATGTCTACGCTTGCTATGTCACTTATATCTCAGTGAATTAAAGCATGAAGTCCTTATACATATTATTCCATTTTATATTAAGACAATTAGAAAGCTCTTTCGATCCTAATAAAGCCTCCTAAAGCTGAGGAGCAGAAAGCTATTCACTTTTTTGCGTCGCGTTCTCTCAAATTGGCTCCGGATCCATTCCTGTTGACAACTTTATCGAGCGGTTTTCGATAAATTGCGGCGAGGGAAAACTAAATAAATCCGAGAAGGACTTTAGATAAGGTAATGGCTTCAGTAATGTCTAGCGACTGCCGTCGCCATAATGCAATCGGAAACCAAGCGAACCGTGCACTACACACTGCTAAAACGTATCGAACTACGCTTGAGTTTTTCTTGACCCCGAATAAATAAAGTAGCTTGCCATTAACCCTCATTACCAAAATCACGCAAAATAATTCAGAGGCTGGTTCAATAAATACCGACTCGGAAACAAAAAATCTTCTACCGCAGTTCTAATGGAGGTATCGTTTGGATTAAACCCGACTGCTGAATTATTTTCTAGACACTGCGTAAAAATCATTTTCTACCTTAAACAATCAGTGAAAAAATAGCTATCGTTTAAAACTTTGTAAAAAGGGTCTTCTCATGTCTTAAAAGACTCTTTAAGGTAGCGCTGTAAGGAATCCGGTGTTATCGCTGACCATGGACCATGGTAGTCACATTCTATCAGCTCTACTACCAGTTTGTCGGCTAATGTAAGATGGTTAAATTTGAGAAATAATTTTCTTCTATCGCATATAATCGAATAATATTTAATCTAATAAAAAAATATTCAAATTGCTAACTCGATTTATCCCGTTTTTTTACTAATACTTACCATTTACATTTGAACACAACTGGCACCCTTCCCGGAATTCATTAAAAATAGCAAAACCAGTAATACTATATCAGAGTACGAAAAATATTATTATGTGTTTAATTTAACGTTACTAACGTTCTTTTCATAATGGCATACTGTCTTGGTAAAGAAACTTAATTCATAATAGCTTTACAAACGGTGTAAAAAACAGTATTATACTAATAAAAAGAGCGAAACGACAACTAATATATTTAATATTATTTTAAAAGAATGTAAAACGGCCAAATTCTCGTGTAAAACCTCATCCTCCTACGCCAACTGGTTTAGGCTGTTCGTTGTATTATAGATAGATAACTATTATGAAACAACATCGCTATCTACCTCCGTCTGTATAACCATTATCCGCCTTTTTATTTTATACCACGCAAAGGATTTGTTTTACAGTTTTTACTAATAACTAGAGTTACATTAGCATAATCGTGAAATGTGGAGCTAAGTTGGCCCAGTGGTTAGAACGCGTGCATGTTAACCGATGATTGCGGGTTCAAACCCAGGCAAGCACCACAATATATATATGTACTCATTTTGTGTTTACAATTCATCTCGTGCTCGGTGGTGAAGGAAAACATCGTGAGGAAACCTGCATGTGTCTAATTTCATCGAAATTCTGTCACATGTGCATTCCACCAACCCGCATTAGAACAGCGTGGTGGAATATGTTCTAACCCCTCTTCTTAATGGAAGAGGAGGCCCTATCCCAGCAGTGGGAAATTTAGAGGCTGTTACTTTCACTTTTTTACTTTAATCGTGAAATTCCCATGCTTGTATTGATATCAGTCAAGTGATCTCAAGAAATCAGAGGTGTAAAGTTTACCTATTATTTTATTATATTTTTTCTGTTCCTATTGCTTTACATACATGTTTAAATCTTTAATCAATATTTTATGCAAACATATAAAATTCATTTTATTTTCAAACCCTAACAATTGTTAAACTAAATAAGTTAGATGTCATGATATAGGTTATATTACAAAAAAGGTTTTTTTAAGTTCTCGAGTGGCCTCTCACTTAAGAAGGAAGGTTTGTTCATACAATTCGTAAATATTTATAACGATGGGGATGTTTTATTCAATAACCTATTTACTTGTTGTTTTCTTCCGCAAATATATGGCTAACACTGGCTAAATCTTTGGAAATACATAAAAACAATGAAGTAAAAAAAGGTAAGTGTTATAAAAGCAATAATTCTATTGCATATCTTCTAAGGTACAATCATTATAACAATTATTACAGCTGCGTAAAACTAAACTAAAAACTATTTACTTCTAACTAAATGTTATTAGTGAAACTATTTTGCTCAATTAGTTATCGATACGTTTTCATATATAAAACTTTGTTAAATTTAATAATGATTAATATAATGTTTAACACTATATCATTTCAATGAATACTTTAGAAGAGTTTTATTCAAACTGTGCAACCCCGATCCCATAGGGCCTATGGGATCGCGAAGCCTTACTTATTGTGAAGTCTGCTTATTTTTAAATAAATTACCTTGAACATTACAGACATAAAATATAGGTCTTTACAAATAGTTTTGAACAGTTCTGTTTAAAAATCATTAATTTTAATAGTGATCACAATTTATCACCTATTTAAGAAAGTCATCATCATCAGAAGATAAAGCCTTGGCTTTCATATCTTGTCAATTATATCAGTAAAAGTCTCAAACGAATGCAGATATGTCTCATTTATAACATACATACAATCATACATATGAAATTTATCAGTAAATAAACAATAAAAACACTTACTGATGATGTTTTTTTTCTTTTTTTTCACTTAACTATTTCCAGAAAACATGTAGAAAATATATTTGTTTTCTACAAATAATAAGCATACATTCCATACCATATCCTTCCATACCTTACCTATTCATATATATGTATAAATAAATATATCATATCATATAGGTTTAGATATATAACAAAATCAACAACATAAAAAAACTAAGCTTATATATAATATACACATTGAACGAAAAATGTGGTAACCTCGAATAATTGAACGTTTTAACTGGAAATGAAAAAAAAAAGTCGACGTAATGTTTACTGCAAACGATGAGCAACCGGTTTAAAATTAAGATTTTTGAAGTTTAAAGTGAAATGAAACTGAAAACAAAACTACCAGACCATCTTAAATCTTTATGACGTGATTATGCCTCGTGTACGCTTCATGTATAATGCAGAAACAAATTATAATACTTGGTGGTAGGACTTATTACCCGTCTGGGTAGGTAGCACCAACTCATACATAAATATGTTTTACCCCAAACAGCAAACAGAAAACTTAGTATTCTTGTGTTCCGGTATTAAGTAGAAGTAAGCGAGTGTAGCTTTAGGCACAAGGAATATAAAATCTCAGTTCCCAAGGCCGGTGACATATTGGCGATTTATGGGATGGCTCATATTTCGCAAAATGCCAATATCTATGAGCGGTGATAAGCACTTACAATCAGGTGTACCATTTGCGAGGTCGTGTACCTATTTTAAAATTTTAAAAAACGCTCATTCAAAACTATAAAACTCTAGAAACGTCAAATGATGTTTATTTCAAATTGAAAATAAATGCGTTAAGACGAACATCTCATGGCCGTTTAAGCAGGCTAATTCGACGGCAATGCAGGCAGCTTGCCGGGATGAAGGTATATGGAGTCCGCGGCAAGTCGGATTAAACTTGTTTTTAAGTTTATCGTGGCTTTAATATTGTTCGCAAGGACTTAACGCTACGTCTAAGCTTTACTTTCCAGAACTTACAGAAAGACTATGACTCCACGATGGTAATACGAATTTTATCGCTCACGATGCAGTGAAACATTTTATAGTCTCGAGATTAACGCCTTTTTTAAATTCCAATTCTAAACGAAATAGAATTATATATTTCATGTCTGAGGTATATACTATCTCAAATATATATTATTATGAAAATTTGGAATATATTTTCTACCCTACCTTAACACATAGTCTAACACCCACGCGCGGACGAAGCCTTGGGAAATGGAAGCTGGTGCTATATATATTTTATATAGTAAATTAGAATAGCGCAAGCGGCGGCTTTAGTTGAGTCGATTCTATTTGATTTATATATAAAAATAAGTATTGTACAATTTATTTCATGTGTAGAATAAAATATTGTTTAACCGTGACTGACTTATCTGGTAAAATATTTATCCTCTCAGGATTTTATCAATTTTACCAATTCGATTGGCTAATATAAACAAACATGGCATGTCAAAGAGAATATAATATTTTTTTTCGCGACAAACAAATTTAATTGAGATGGAATTTTTCCATATTCGAAACCACGCTAGGATTACTTATACTATTTTATTAGTTTTGTATTGTTTCATGAAATTTTTATAACAAAAATTCATTTAGTAACCTAATATATAATTTAATATAATATTTATTAATTTTATATTATTTGTTATTTTATTTCATATGTAAAAATAGATTGACACTAAACGCGCAAAATGTACAAACTATTTTGTTTGACGGCGCATGGTGCGCCATCTTGCTTTTCGTACTGGCTGGAAAAGAGTGTCAATGGAAGTCGAACGGCGCTCTAGTGAAGCGTCGCGGCGCTGGTAGCGAGGCAGCCATCTTGAATGCAGTTACATTTAAGATTTCCCGCGCACCACGTATGCGACGAATCGCTAATTTCTAAAAGTCTGTATTTTAAATAGATTTAGTGTTTATATGTGTTTGTGATATTTTAACATAAAGATATTTATAGCTGCTGTGAAATTATCTGTGATTGATTTGCTTATTTAAAACTTTACTGAATTTGTGAACAATACTTTGAATATACGCCCACTTATAATTAATTATTCTGATATTGGCAGTAAAATGTCTATATCAGAAGTGGGATTGAACGAAGAAGTTACTATGGAGACAGAAAAGAAAGAAAATGATACCGCTATAAAAGTTTTAACGAATATGGAGGGGTTATTGACCCGAGTGCTAACAGCGACGCAAACACCTATCGCTATTAGTAAGATTACGATACAGCTTATTCAATTCAATCCTGACGACATAGAAGCGGATATTGAAGGATGGTGTGACATCACTGAGATTATTGTACAGAAGAAAGGGCTTGAAAGTGTCGATTCATGGCTCTCTCCAGCGCACTGAATGATCGGAATTAAAGAAACCGCGTCTGAATCTGCAATGCGTCTATGGAGTTTTTTCGAGAGAATACCTAATACCGATTTATCTGAAGAAGTAATAACTGAATTTGTTACGTCAGTGCTATGTAATAAAGATAGCTTAATATGCAGAGAACTGTCTACGCATGTTGTGACCATCAAATCGCATCTTTTTCGGATTCTTGCGAATGTTTCACGGAAGCACCGCCTAAGTGTCGCCGATATATATCAAGGGTCAGATTATAAGAAGCCCAGGGCAACAGAGCTAAGATTCTCTGGGAAGTGTCATTGGTGTGGCTTACTCGGGCATAGAGAGGTCGAGTGTGAAAGGCGTAAAGAGGGAATTATAACATTTAAATCCCCAGACACAACCACTTTAATTCGTAATCAAGATAAGATGACTACGGTTACGTGTTATAAGTGTGGAAAGCTTAGTCAAGTAACTACTTCATGTCCAGGCGGGAAAAATGGTAGTAGAGCTGTTATCAAAGAGGTTAACCTCTGTGAACATCAACCATCAAGAGTAACCTTGGAGACATCTTCCGGTGAGCAAGTTCCTTTTTTATTTAATAGTTGATCTTCTTGTTTCCTTTTAAAAGCAAGAACGTCTTGTATACCTTACTGGTATTAGTGGTGAAGATCCTGAATGCACTATTCAGATTTTAAGTACAGTAAAAAATGGTGATTAATTTGTAAAATTGCTTTTTACGTTGTGTCTGATATTTTTATTTCTGATTTCGAAACAATGGATGTACAGTACAAGTTGGAAATGTACTCTGAGCAAGATCATTCTTAATTAGTAGTTGATTAGTAGGTGTATTTAAGTAATATTGAAAGTATGGTTTCTTCGTGTTGCGTAATCTGATTGAAAAGACGGTGTCGTCCGGTCCATGCCTATGAGCTAGGATGGTCGAATGGACACACCAGTCTGGTTCAAACTTGTTTTGTAAAGCTGGTCGAAAGGACAGTGTCGTCCGGTCCACGCCTGTAATCCCAGGATCTCAGGCTGGTCGAAGGGACACACCCGTCCGATCCAGGCTTGTGTAGAAAAGCTGGTCGAAAGGACAGTGTCGTCCGGTCCACGCCTGTAATCCCAAGATCTCAGGCTGGTCGAAGGGACACACCCGTCCGGTCCAGGCTTGTGTAGAAAAGCTGGTCGAAGGGACAGTGTCGTCCGGTCCACGCCTGTAATCCCAGGCTGGTCGAAGGGACACACCCGTCCGGTCCAGGCTTTTGTTGTGAGGATGATGATGAGGAAAGGGAACATACTTTCAAATACTTTGCGATATTTATGATATGCTCGACGTTTAATGTGAGAGAGAGTATCTTTAAGTTGTTAGTCAGGATGGACGAGTGGACGACTTAGCTGTGTGCACATTGCTTATTTCAGGACGACTTCAGTAGAATAACGCCCGAGGACGGTCGTATGTCAGTCTGGCCGTGACGGCGCATGGTGCGCCATCTTGCTTTTCGTACTGGCTGGAAAAGAGTGTCAATGGAAGTCGAACGGCGCTCTAGTGAAGCGTCGCGGCGCTGGTAGCGAGGCAGCCATCTTGAATGCAGTTACATTTAAGATTTCCCGCGCACCACGTATGCGACGAATCGCTAATTTCTAAAAGTCTGTATTTTAAATAGATTTAGTGTTTATATGTGTTTGTGATATTTTAACATAAAGATATTTATAGCTGCTGTGAAATTATCTGTGATTGATTTGCTTATTTAAAACTTTACTGAATTTGTGAACAATACTTTGAATATACGCCCACTTATAATTAATTATTCTGATATTGGCAGTAAAATGTCTATATGTTCATTTAATATTAAAAACAACAACAACAACAACAGCCTGTAAATTCCCACTGCTGGGCTAAAGGCCTCCTCTCCCTTTGAGGAGAATGTTTGAAACATATTCCACCACGCTGTTCCAATGCGGGTTGGTGGAATACACATGTGGCAGAATTTCTATGAAATTTTTCACATGCAGGTTTCCTCACGATGTTTTCCTTCACCGCTGAGCACGAGATGAATTATAAAGACAAATTAAGCACATGAATCAGCGGTGATTGCCTGGGTTTGAACCCACAATCATCGGTTAAGATGCACGGGTTCTAACCACTGGGCCATCTGGACTCTTTATATACATATTAAAAAGCAAATGTTTAAAACTATAATGAAATTTATAAAAATTAAAATACGATCTTATTTAACATACATATGAAACCTGTAACTCAAAATAATGTTATTCTACATAACCGTCGACATATATTGCCGATACAATTTTAATTTTAAAGAAATGGCAAAAATCTTTCAGTTCGTAATTAACTTTTCACCTGTTTGTATTTCCCCTCTAAATTTGGGAAACGTCAGCGTGGACCGTAATTTGCTAAGACATATAACGTTTGATTTAATCCGGCACGCTGAACGGGCCCGGTCGGGGCCGTCGATTTACTTTTATTGCTATTTCGTTTTATTCACCAGTCCGATGCTGTCTGATGTGGTCCTGTTTTCGGGATCGTTAACGGCAAATGTGCTAATCTTTTTTACACAGTCGTAGAACACAATAATCGACTTTGATGGTTCCGACCAGCGCACGTCGTAACTCTCGCTAATGGCACCGATTAAGCTTCAGTTTTTTATTACCATAGAGATTTATTCAGAACGTCCCGCTTAGGTCATAACGAAGACTGAAGTTATACAAAACGACTTTATACGTTGTGGGTGAAATCACACTTCGTTATCTTTTCATTTGGTTTGAAATAACTTAGTAACTGCTACTGGAACAATGGGGCGCGGAGCAAATGTTTATTCTCCATACAATCAAACTTCGTCTTAACTAACTTTCACGTTAGCTGCGAGTAAATCTAAGAAGGACATTCGCCGACCCGCAATAAGTTTTTAACTTATGTATTTAAATTAATTTATGTAAACGTACTTTTACCGTTCATGAATAGGCTATTAAATATATTTCATCGCATATGAAGTGGTGTGAAATTGTAAATTAGCTTTTTTTAATTTTAAATTAAAATATTTATAATTATACAATGTACCTACATACTTTTAATTTTGGTCTTTTTCTCGTATATTATTTGACATCAAAACTCACCTTATGGCTACCAGAGATACATCTTTCATGTATCTCTGGGGATAGGTAAGTAAATTTGTATATAAATATAAAAATATAAAAATTTGATGGTCGCTTTCTAAAGAAGATTATAGTTTATAAAATGAATAAAACAATTTATGTCTAAATACTTTACAAATACTAAGAGGTCTTTCTCGTCAGCGGATATAGCGCACAGAACAAAGTTGTCAGCAAGCGTTCAGTACAAAGTCCTTACCCGTCCATCATTCTGAACAGTTCATATCTTCACACTTGATCTAAAGACTGACGGGGGTCGCTTTGACATGTTTCTCTTTTTGCATTTGAAATGCATTTCATGCGGGTCTGGACATATAGAAATGGGAACACTATTATATTCCTTTTGTTAGACACGTACAATGCTTCGTTATCTAGTATTTTCGTGAACCAAATAACAAGAATCCCTTACCCTTTTATTTATCCCAAATCTCATTCAAAATTGCTATTTCTAATATTTGATACGTAAGATGTCATTTTCATTCGGATTTCTATATTCTTTTCTTTTAATTACTTTGAATTAAGAATCGTTGTTCTAATTAAATGTCATATTCATTGTCAAAAGAAGGCAGTGAGTCGGGCAAACGGCCGAATTATATTAATGGATGACGTTCCAGCTCCTCTAGGGATAAATCTTTTGTGAATTTTGATAAATAGAATACCGTACAAGTCATATTTTAATTCTATTTCTTGTATTGTTGTTGTAATAATATATTTTACTAGCAATTTACATGGATCCAATTTAAAAATGAAGAAAATGAGAATTGGGCGAAAAATATGAATTTAAAGTATGAATAAAATGAGAATTAATTTGAATCGTCATATTGTTGTTAAATATACAAGAAAGCATATCTACGGTTCATACATATTTAGGTCATTTGAACTGCCAAGGTCAAAATGTATTGTTACAGTCAGTTATCCGGCCACCCGTTTCGCAGCGAACTTTTTTTTTGAGAAATAATTTGCAATTCATCGGCTAAAGCGGCCAACCGTTGTGATCGTACCAGCACGTACCACTAACTCAATTGGCTGCTCAGTTACACAGATCTACAACTACAAAACCATTGATTGAAATAAATTAATTTATTGGAATAGATAACAATGTTCCGTTCCTCGTTCATCAGTACAGTACGAAGAGATTCTTGCAGAAACTGAAAGTAATAATCGTGACACTAACGTAAATAACGAAAACCATTAAAAGCAGTTTCAACAAGGCAAACAATTTTTGATTTTAATTAAGAGATTAATGTTAATAATAATTTAACAATCCTGACGAGAATAAAGCGCATAATTCGAAACGAACGAGGCTTAGCTAAAAAAAAACCAAAATAACAGATTAATTTAAAAACTGTTTGTAGTGTGTAGACTACGCACTTACACACCTACGCATGACACATTACAATAGTGCACTCTTTATTCCCTCTCTTCCATAATCTGATGGAACGTCACACCACGTCCGAAAAGATTTCAAGTACAGGACCAGCGACCAACGATTTACGTGCTTTCCGATTCAAGTGAGAGTAAATACTTCCAATTTCTAGACTCTAGACTTTTTTCGACAGAACGTGTAGAATTTTTCCACAGAAAAATCTAGTCACTTTTAATAGGCCCGACCTTAGGTTTAGACACAGTACCTCGGAATCTGCTGCCTTATTACTAGCCGTCACGAACGAAACAGTCAATTGAAAGCAAATTATACGATTACTATGTAAATAGATTTTACTAAAATATTTGGGATTCTTTAAAACTTTTGAAATTAGATTAGAATACTTTCTGTCTATACTGTGTTTTGTTATTTTAATTATTCAATTGGTTGAAGTTTTCTCAAAACATGTTACGTAACGTTCTGTTAATGAAGTCACAGGTATCATTAACATAATTTATATTCAGTCTCGAAAATGTATGACTTGACTATGAATACATTTGTAATAGATATTTCTAATCCTTCCTTATTATTGTTATTTAAGACCATGAATCTTTTTTTGAAATATTTTACTAAAGATTTCTGTGCACAGGAAGAGTATTCAGAAACGCAGTTAGAGTTGACAATCGTTTATCATTCACACCAATCTATTGTACCACTAACTAATGACAAATAAGATATTTAAATATATTCGTAATGATATCGTAATGCAATGAACAAGTTACAAGATATAATATTAGGTATATCAGAATTAAAAATGACTTATTCTGTATCAACGGATTTATCGTACTTAGAAAAAAAAATGCAATGTATTGCCTATTCTAACCTTCAACTTGACTTCGGTGAATCGAAGAAGTAAAGAATTGAGATGAAAATTGTATGGGGTATCGACAACACACGTAACGATGAAGGTAGTGTAACAAAGGCCCGAAAATCGACAAACCGACTGTTTCATTTTGGTTATGGAAGCAATTTCGTTCTTTTGTGCGATAGTATTGCCCTTAAGTAGGCGGATTCCGGCGTCTCACTTCCCTATATAGGAAACTCCTCAGCTCACGCAAAATTCATGTGACGATTTGACGATAGGATGTTCGTACATAGTACGTATACCATTTTGTATTTTAGTTCTTATTTCGAAATATTTAAATCTTTTTGGATATATAAAATATTCTTTAACTTGATATGACATTCAAAAGTTTTTAAGGATTAATTCGTTCAGAAACATTCAGTTAATTCTATTTTGGAACGTAGCATTAACTGACAATATACATAGGTATTATTTTACATAAACTAAAGAAGCATGGATTTTGATCAGTGACAAAATAATTAAAACAAATCAATGATATCTCAATATTTAATTAGTATGTTTATCCAGTATTCACTTAGAACAGATTCAATGGTAAATTAAAAATACTTCTATTTAAAGTTTTCTTCATTTTTTATCTAGTAGAGTACGTAAGCTTTAATTCCACTCATTATCGTTAACATTTAATAGTAATCGTTGACCATAGATTGGATTTGTATTCTAACTCATTAATTAATGAAAATCGTATCCATTAAATGATACCTGGTTTTCATTTATTGAATACGCAATGTCTGATTAGTTTTGATTTACATAATACATAAAATAAGTTAAACGTGTAAACATTTATTTCCTATAAATAAATTTTTATTCAATAGAAGAGATTGCTAAACAATTTTATATTTTAAAATTACAATGAAAACTACAGAAAATAGTTTTATTAGTTTTACTATATGAAGTAATTTTATTCCATTCGATTACGCTCTCTAAACTCAGCAAAATGTGAACGAGTATCTACTTCTCATTCTATTTACATTGCACGGGCCAACGTTGTATATTTTACCATTCATTTAGTTTCATTCATTATATTTTATTGATTTACTTTACGGGCATTAACTACAAAATTATTTATCATTTAATTTTTCAATTCTTAAAACACAAAATAACATTGTAATAGAAAACAAACATAGCAATCGGCTGATACAACATTCAGATGCAAACTAACACGAATAAACTAGAGATGTTTGTTCGATTGAAACATACAATAGGCTCATCACTGTCCGGGTGACGGCGAAGCGCGCCCTGTTTCGAGTTCATGTGATAGGAATTTATATTAATTTCCTGTGTCAGTCCGGCAACCAGTTGGTTGCAGTCGATGCAGCCAGCGCAAACTGCGGTTAGCCGGCTGTCCTGACCTGTTCCAGACACTGCAATGGACAAGCACGTATAAACTCACACGCTAATTTTACCTCAACCTCGGAATTTCTATTCGCACTTTGAACTGGACATTGATAAAACAGAAATAGATCAAATATCAAATAGAACTTCTGACACAACAAACAAAGCTGATTTACCATTCTATATTAAGATACGACTCTTCAAATATTGGATTTTCGCAAACAAATTGTCATTGTATTTAAACTATAAAGGACCGTAATGAATCGTCCCAATGAAACAATGTCCGTTAATCACCTGAATGTAGAGGCAACAGCGAGAGACATTGTATCATTGTACTATTATATAGCACGGCTTGTGATTTTATATTGGAACATAATTGTCATGTAATTTTCAGGTTAGTTTTTTATGTAATCTGAAAAAGAACACAGTAAATATTATGTTATTATTTAATATATTATTGACGGAAAAGTTTTTGTCTCAAGCTACGTGTTGATTGTATTTTCCTTATAATAATAATCGGACCATGAGCCATTTAATACAGAAACACGAAGAAACAAACAAGTTTTAACGCGTCGAAAGTTGCTGCGCATCTTCACGTGCCCTACCTTATAACAATAAAGTTATAATAACCCATGGATTATTTCTTACATAACTAGAATTTTCTAGAATACTCTGCAATCATCATAATCGATATTATAAATATAACATGGATTTTCAATGTTAAATCTCATTACAAAACTAAATCTGGAATAGACAATTGAAAGATTCGGTCTTAAGAAATTATTAAGTGTTCCTTAAATAATATTTTTTTATTTAATACTTTAATACTTTTTAGGCATTTTTAAGTAAAGCTTGTAACTCGAATATAATTTAAAAAAAATAAACATTATGAACAGGAATTTTGACGAAGCGAGAGTTACATTATTAAAATTAAGCAAACAACTTAAAATTGGATTTCATGCAATTTAATAAGCAGTAATGTAATAAGTGAAATAAAATAAAATTTTAACTATCCAAAAAACATTAAAGTAAATCTCACGTTAAGTGTAGTAATCCCTATTAGCCGACACTTTATAGTGCAATGGGACGGTCCGGTGTTGCAGAGCCATTGAGGTTTACGACCAATGAAAACGGAGCCTGAACTGAGGTAATTATAGGATTACTTACACACTTATACATTACACGGTACGGTAAAGCATAATGTTGTATAACCTGCGGATCGTTACACGGGCCGAATTAACGCAAGACCCAGATGGTCCGAGGCACTATTTGTTTAAGTCGTACAAATTAGGTTTAAGTTTGTTGCAGTATTAATTTTTTTTAAGAAATAAATATTTAATTTTATTTCATTTTTATCTTTCTAAAATTAGTGATAGATTGTTGGATGTTTGATTATATGGATTTATAAAATTAATAAATATATAACGACGGAGAACCTTTATCATATATTAAGTTATGTATTTTCATAAAAAACGACACTGTTGCTTCAGATATATTACAAAGTCATATACATATGTCATATTGTATTTCAAACTCAAATTCCTTTATTCAATATAGAAGCATCACACTTACTTATTGATTGTCAAATAAACACTACCACTGGTTCGGAAAAAGGAACACCCTGACCTGAGAAAAACCGACGAAAGAAACTCAGCAAAATTTGGATCTTGTATCGCTGTAAATCATATCAATTGACGAGATTTCTCTTTCCCTCGCACAGGATTACGAAAACGAAAAAGCATATCTAAAATAAAAAAGTAATCTCGTTAAACTGAAACCCTTATTAAAATTTTGTAAAAAACTCACGATCTTGATTTTTAATATCCGGTAACTTGTACCCTTGTAAGGTATCCCGATTAAGCTTAGCTCGAGCAATTAATCAAAATTAGTGCTGTAGACGCATTATCCCTGGGTGATATATTAATTAGGTCAAAACAGCGCAACAGAACCGTCTTCCCAGGCACATTGTAACGTAATATCACCAGTTAATGAAACTTCCCCCGGGACGCGATAATACCTACAGCCGTGAAACAGTCAAATCGTGTTTCTATCTGTAGGTCCACTACTACGCTTTCAACTCACCAGGCTTATTATATTTATACTGAAACATTTACAAGTTAATTACACAGATGATATAAGTTTTAAATTTGATGTCATACAGCCGATTTAGGTATAATATTGTGGTTGTTTTATTATGTTACTAATTATTTGAGTAACAATCGCATCTAATTCGGCCACTTGGAGTCAAAAATATTCTTATCTATGTTTTTAATTTATAACAAAGAGAAGAACTCAAGATGTACGATTACACGATACTAATTATATATGATAACTTTAGATTTTTTCAATAACTTTAATTTTACTGCGTTTTTAATACTGCGAACTCTACCTAGATCTATAACAATGGATTACAAACTTTTCTAAGTTTTTTTAGGTCTGTAAAATAAACATGTTCTCATTTTATGAAATTCTTATAGTAGTGTCAACTTACCCCTTACTCAATTCCAATGCATCAATAAAATGTCAGTACAATCTGTACTCTTCTAAGTGGCAAGATTAAGTTGAAAATGCCGTTTAATCGACGTTTTCTTTGATAGTGAAGAGTATTTATACGAATACTCGTATTTCCGAGGCAACTATTAATCCTTTGTGTTCGTTTACAATTCTTGTAAATTATTGGTTTAATACTCAATAGATTAATCTCATTCTAAAACAAACCAAAACTAAATTAATTATTTCGTCTGTAAAGAGGGAATGAAATAAATTACACGTATTTTATTCTAGAAATTCAGCATTGAAATAGTCACAGTGACGTCAGATTATTAATTTGTAAACCCAAATGTGTTATGATAATTCATACATAAACCTCTGAGCGTTATGTTTGAATTGACAAAATTAAATTCATTATAGACGCATCAATTGTTACTCATTCATCTGTCAACGTGCTAATCTTATAAAGCGATGTCCATTTATAAATAAACTATAACCAACGTCGTATATCAGTTTCAGTAACCATGTGCCAACTGTACCGAGTGTGGAGTGTTCGATAAGCTGAGACCAGACTGACGAGACGAATTGCTACACCTCACCTACCCCCACCATTTAAACTTGAACCCTCTACCACCCCTCTCATATGCCGACCTAAGTAATTCAATGCGAGTACGGAAGCTCTATTGACGTCCAACGGTCTCATTCAACTGGTCGTTTTAACTGTATAATGCGCACGTAATTTATACCTTTTCGTATGCGCATAAAATATCCTGCAGTGCCAGAAAACTTTTTGATACTATGTAAAGTTATATTGACGTTTAAAAATTAACTGTAATTTTATAATGTAAGTATTTTAACTTGGTTTTATAAAAATCAACAGTGAAATGTATGGTACATAAAAGTTCAAAATCATTTAGTCTCTTAATTAAAAATTAGATTGTAAATTTTTTCTCGAATTCGAGATCAAAATTTAAAGTCGAAATGGATTTAAGAAACTCGAGAAATCAAAATCTAGTTAGACGTACAAATTCGGTTTTAGTTCGAATGGTTCGGTAGTCAAATGACTCAATGCAGAAACTAGAGCAATACTGACTGTAATCGAACGTAAAATGTTGCTAACAACTCCTCTTTGTGCTCGAAATCAAACTACATTGAATCTCAATTAATAGCATCTTAATTCTAATATAATCCCGATGATTTATAGAGAAAATGTTTATTATAAACATTAAACTCTTGAAAGTGTTTAGAACAGTGGGTTTGTTTTTCAACATGAAACGGGGACATCACCGTATGTATAACATGTGCGTGAAATGTTAGAAAATGATATTTGGCATTGATTATAATTATTATAAAATAATGTAAATGTAATATATTTATATATTTATATTAATTTACAAGT
Source organism: Vanessa cardui (assembly GCF_905220365.1). Lineage (NCBI taxonomy): Eukaryota > Metazoa > Arthropoda > Insecta > Lepidoptera > Nymphalidae > Vanessa > Vanessa cardui. The sequence goes on from NC_061136.1 coordinate 8,997,165, forward strand.
AATTACTACAGTAATTAAAATATTCTGGGGGAGGTCAGCAGTAGATGTAGCAGTGGATGATGATGAAAGATGGATGCCTCATTTGACCCGTATAATGTTTTAGTTATATGATTTTGAATAAAAGAGCTTTACTATGATAATGAGATGCATTTTTGATAACGTAGAATTGAATCAGTTCGCTTGAAGTGCGTCGAGTACTGATGAGCGCAATGGGCTGTGGAAAACAACGATAGAGCTATAAAACAGAGTCGGACATGTGGCACAGATAAATCAGATACATTTGTACACGCGTGCCGACAGCCAGGCTTCACCAATTCACTGTTTTCATCATGTCCTCGTGAATTATGCTTTTAGTTTCTGAATATTTTAACGTGACGTACATATATATCATTTTATGATTTAAATTTTTAAATATTGATTACTTACTTTCCATAAAAATATTTTATTCATTAGAAATTCAAGCCTTTCAAATTTATTGTTATGTTGAAAATAAAATTTTGATAACCGTAAAAATACTGTTTAAATTGTCGAATTTAGTTAAAGATTTAAAAAATCTTTGTTTTTCTAAAACATTATTATTATTCGTAAAATTAAATATATATCTTCTATATTGCATACTATTGCAATATAGAATATATTTATTAAATTAAATGATTGCAATTACTACTTCGCTTGAAAAGCTACTATAATAGATCAGATACGCTTTATTGTGGTGTATAGAGAAATAGAAGTTGATATTGTGAATGTCGATAATCGGCGTAACTAACAAGGAGCCGTAGTATGAACTGATGAACTAACAATAGATTTGATTCTGACATATTGCGCTCGGCGTCAGTCGTTAGCCGACTCCATTATTTATAGGCAATCTTCGTCAACGTCAATGCTCCGTTCAAGCACCGCGGTTATTCAATGATGCCATATTGTGTTCGGAACTTGTGACATAATTTGAAATTAACTCCATGAAACTGAAAGGACGTACATTGCAGTGATAGTTTATACTTGTATTTTTTGTTATAGCAACATTGACTGATTTTTTTATAATGTTTCTTAAAATTACTAAAATCTTTAATCAATTTCTATAAATATTGCTGATTGCTTTCGTCAATAAAATAAAATAAATATCGTCAGACCCATATCACCATTTAACAGTATTCATATCAATTAGGTAAATCTTTTTCTCCTATCACATCTCCGAATTCTGTAGTAGTACAGTCTACTCAGTAACATATAGATCTGTTCACTCACGAAGGCGTGGGCCAAATTATCGACATACATTAGTGTGCGTGAGATATAAGAATAACATAAAGAATAAAGATAGCAAATAAATATACAAATAACATTTGTTATAGCATGCCGATAAAATATAACGTAGAGGCGCACGTTGTCTTGTGTACATTCTATATTCATATAAAGGCTTCGTATTTATTCTTCCTGTGACTTCCCTTGGACCAAATTTCTTTGGCCAAAGATTAGCTAGCCTACAGCCTGCTTATAATATATTTTTCACCGAAACAATCGGATAATCCAAAATAATTTCGTATCCGTAACCGTATCTGAATTTGGTGAAATATTATTCTTATCCTATTCTATCCTATCCAACACTATCCTAACATATCCATAGCTAGGGAGTAGTTGTGCTATATGTAATTTCTGATATGGATCAAAGTACTGTTTAATTTAAAATCTTATATTATAAATATCTTATAATATAAGATTTTAAATTAAACAGTACTTTGATTATCTTATATTACATAAGATAATCGGTGAGATTACAATTAATAAATATTATTAAACGTCGATTTAGAAATTTGAACAAGTCACTTATAGATATGCCATTTACTGTATTTTCATTCTAAAACCATAAAGTACAGTAAAACTTATATATTTTAAAAATCGGTTTATGTATGCGTGCATGTGATTTGAGTAAAAAAAAAAAACAAACTAAAATATCTTCTTAAAAATATTAGTATGATACACAACGTGTCATATATATGAGGGTAAGCGTTCAAAATACAAATGTTAAGCCACAAAATTATAGGAAGCTGTATTTACTGCAGATAGAAAATGTTTCTGCTGGAAGCTATTTTCTAAAACGATAAAATAATATTATAGAGGAAACAGAAAAAAATATTATAAAAATTTCACCCACAATCATTTTATAGACGTTTAACTGTAATTAATAAAAATATATATAGTCTTATTTTTTTTTTTAGACGAAGTGATTTAAATAAATATCGAATGCAATCTCGTAGAAGGTATTTGTTTTGATTAACGTAATATATATTAATAAAAAATAAGATCTATTTGTTAAGAATATATTAGACAAAACGTTCCCCCGTTATAATCTTTAAATAATAAGATTTAGAGGAATATACTCAGTACATAATGTAATCAGTATCAAGTCAAGTCATTTAGCCACCCGCACCGTGGTAATACATTTTACCGCAGGGCTCGCTTTTTTTTAGCTTATATAGAAATATCTATTCTTGTAAAAACTGGTGCAAAATGTATGTTCGCGTTTAATTCTTTATCTATACATACATAATAAACATAATAGTGTCTGTTTGTAATATTAAAATAACCGCTTTTTACTAAATGCATATGTTTGTATGCAAGGTACATATACCTAAATTACATTTAAATATTTGTTTGTCTGTTTGTTACGGCTAATTTCTGGAACGAATGGACCAATTTCGATTTGGAATTTTCGCTGGTAAAGAGTTGGTGTAATAAGGAGTAAGTTAACCTACTTTACACATCGGGTGCCTCTTAGCAACGACTGAATATCACAATACAAAATTAATAACTAATAGTAAAATCTACGAACAAACCAACATATTTATTAATGCTTATCGCGCACGAATTCGCGGGCACAGCTTGTATCAAATAAATTGAAAGGTTTTGATTCATTTCGTTTCTTGTTTAAACTAATTACTATTATGCCTTAACATCTTTAATGCCTACAATGTTGTAGAATATTAATTTGTTGCATATACATTTTACATAAATAGCCAAAATATTTATAACATGTATTTAAAGCTACTTAACAACAATATTTATGTATGTTAAATATAATATCTACCAGAGGATATAATCGCAGCAAACTCACATGCTTAGAAGAACTACGTGGAACAACCAAAGCGAATAGCGTTTTATTAATGCAATGCATGAATTATTAGAACACTTTAAAGTATTTTTATAAGTTATTGCTTAATGTATAGTTTTTATGTAATATTAAACCGATAGAAATTCTTACACTTTATACATAGTGCTAAAAAATTAAAAATTAATTTAAAACAATGTTTGTTTAATGGAATAATCTTTTCTTCCTTTTATTATGCATATTATGCATGAAATGGCTGAAAAACAGGACCTCGGTACCTTTATAAGCTAACTGAACAAAGAGTTAGTTATGTAGAAAGGAATGGTACAGTAACGACTGCATTAAAAGTTTATAAAATACGAGTACAATAATACACATCATACTATGCAAAAAATTAATTGTTCAAAAGAAATAAAATATCAGCAAAATTTTAAATAAAGCTATGATTATAAGGATTTGTTAAAAAAATAGTGAGTACAATTTTTATCTTAATATGGGTTTTTCATTTTCATTTCTTGCCATGTAGTAGAAATAACACAGATATTTCTTTTATGGAAAATACGCTCGTCAAAGAGCCAATATTTTATAAAAGGTTTTTTACAAGCCAATGGTATTAATATCTACTTTAAAATATTAATCTCTTCAGCGCCGACATATGCATGGATTTGCCTATTCGATTTATTGCACCTGCCCTCGCTTTTTCATTTGCTCGGACAAATTTGCTAAAAACAATAAAGTAATGAAAAATAATCATAATGAAATGTGATCTGTTTATCTTATCGTTTTGCGATTATAAATATTGATGGATATTTTTAATTAAATGAAGGTTGAATATTTTGCTGATATATTTAGCCAATTTCATATAAAGTATAAACAGATAAGATTCTTTTTTATTTATACTTTTACGCGTTGTACTTTATTTTTTATTTTAACATCAATTAACTTTCAACTCAATCACGATTAAACATATAAATAGGGGAATTCTACCCACAAGGGTAGATAACAGGTAGAAAAAGAAGATGTTCACGAAATGTTACGGATGGAAAAACATCAAAGTAAAACGGAACGTAACTAATATAAAAACTTTACCATGTAATTTATCATTTAGAACAGACTGCCAAGGAAATTATTTCTCAAAACAATTATAAATAGAAAGCAACAAACTTTGACCTCACAATGTGTTTTCGACAGATATCTATGGCACACATTGGTTGCATTTACGGCGTCCCGAAGACATTACAAAAGCCATTCCCTTATCTAATGTTCTTCTTAAATTTATTTAACTTTTCCACGCCCTAACATCTTAGAAATCGTCCGATAAATATGTCAACAAGAAAAGGTCACCAAATCATGAGGGAATCGATTCCTATTCAGCTTCTTATTATGTAAACGAAAGTTTTGTGTTTATTTTGCTTACTCAGAATTTCTTAGAACCTGCTTATTTATCTAATTCACAAGCAGACTTTAATTCATTTATACGCAAAAATATTCGATCATTTCAACAGAGTCCAATAAAATAATTTTTTTCTATTGATGATTACCTATATTTTCTGTTTATATTTCCGACTACACTTAAGTCAGGATGGGAGGCACGATAAACGTCCACAAAATTAATATCAAGATATAAAATAATAAAAGTATTTATTTAGACATATACTACGACCAAAAATACAAAGCAATACCAACTCATAACTAAGCCTGTGTTCATACATTTTATTAACTACTAACCCAAAATTATGTTCGCAATAGTAACGGTTATTTTCAAAAAATGAACTCAATTGCTTCTTTTATAAATTAAATTTATTTGTTTACTTTCCTTATACTTATCAAGAGTTAAAAAATGCAAAAAAATAGTTCCATACAGACGCGACGACAAAGGGCACAGCACAAATTTCCGAAATTAAATATCTAATTCAGTAAGTCCAGTCCATTAACTATGAAAAAATGGACGAATGAACAGTTAAAGAAAGAATAAAATTTTGTTGAGCTATAAATTAACCGGCCCCGAGGGTGAGCTTCGCAATCTGCATTAGCCGAGACGCACTTCTTTCCAGCGATTAAATGAAATTTCATGCTCGGTTGCCTACGGAAACTCACTGGACAAAGGTCCGAGATATTTAAATTGAATGCTTTTAATCCGACAAGATATCCTACTTTTTCTAGAATTACCTTTGCTAAGTCTATGATTGGATTCATATCGAACACTTTTATTGGAGTTAGAAACTATCGACTGTTCAGAAATTTAATCCTAGAATTTTCTAATTAACGTGTTCTCTAGAAAGGTAAAAGTTATGTTTATATTAATATGATTTTCAATTAATTTTAGAATTATATCTGTGTTAAAATATATTTGGAACTGATATTTTGTAGCTCTTGAATGTTCTTGATACAGTAAGTGAGAATAAACACAATCAAACCGTCATTATGTTTGATCTAACAAATAATATATGGTTTCTACAAAATATCAAGTATCGAATGTTTAAAATTGAGTATCCTATAATATCAATACCAGCAGTATTATTCTGTAAGAATTAACTTCCTATATATCTTACTAGTGGTGGGTTGAGGTTGGGTATAAGTAGCTTTGCCTGTGACCTTGTAGGCGTTTGGATTAAACAAAAAAAAATTGTAGCATAAGTTACCCCGTATTATATCTGCCAATGAAAGTTCCAGAGATCAGCCGGAACAAACAGACAGAGAGGCAGGCAAAAATTGTGATTTTGGTATATGTATCATATACATACACATGCATTGAGTAAAAAAGGGCTATTTTAATATTACAAACAGAATCATTCAACACTGACAATTAACGATCGTGATTTTAGAGTCTACCCTTACACAATAACTCTACTGTCAATAATCCAAACTATGAACGCTATTTATGTTTTGGAAAGGATTCTTATCTTCATTACTGACTATTTTGCGATGTACTTACATACGACACATATGTTATTCCATCATATTTAAAATCAATCCATGTAACTATGTATGTAAGCTAAAATTAATTTGTCTCTGTAATCAAAAACCAAATAATTGGAAAGTCTCATTTCTATATTTACTACATTTTTTCTTATCTCTTGGTAGTCCTGGTAGGATCTAATTACATAAATAATTTGTACGAAGTGCTTAGTACGTTGCATTACTTATCAGGGGTAACTTTACTTTCTAAGAAATCTCATGCTAAGAAAACGTGTGCCGCATGAGCCTGATAGACTCGACCAAGCAAACAGCGTAATAGTTAATGGGTAAATATATTTCAATTATATCATTGTTTTGAGATGTTAAATCATTAACGATCGACTTTTGTTAAATTAAATTGAATATAAACATCTATTATAACAGAAAATTGCCAGTGCTGATAAAAGCAGTTTAATTCAGTCTCACGGATGTTACATTGAGTTGATTCTCTTCATTTAAAGCTTCTAATTATCTTTATAAAAAGCTAAAAGAAGTGCACAAATTGGGCAATCTTTGCTTCAGATATTATAGAATAAATAAATATACCATTACCAAATTTTGCTACAAGGACCATTTATGAGGGAAAAGGTAATATGATAAGACCACAGAACACTTTAAGCGACCTCGTTCACAAAAGAACTATATTGTCTTTGACACACTTCAAAATATTAACTCTTTATTTTATCTAATTAATATTTTATATAATATTATCTGTGTAAACTTTAACCTCGTTTTAACATTTAAGTTAAAATAAAAAAGACTTATTGTTTTCATACGCAATCACTTTAGAAGACAGTAATTGTTTTACAAAATACTTAAATAAAAATATTGCGTAAAAAGCTTTAGTCTGTGGAAATACAAAGAGTTTAATTTTACTAAACATTAATAAATCACATAATTGTAAATAATTATAAGCTGTGATTTTTATTATCTTTAAGCTCACATTAAATACGGGAAAACCATTATAAACCAAATATAGTTCAGAAAAGGGAAATGTATCGTCACATTGATGGATTTAAATTTTTAAAGAGAACTCGAAAGCTTGTTGAGCACTCCATTTCTGTGAGATTCTTCCTTTTTTCCGAATTTTAAATTTCTTTATGTACTCCGATTTTAAAACGGTGCACAAATTTAGTACTAAGTAATTACAATTACATTTTAAGAATCAAAAAGTCTTGTAACCTTATATTTAACAGTGTATAATTTATTTATAATCGATGTGCATCATTGATCTGGATAAATGATTGTGTTCCAAATAAAAGGACAGACTGTTAGCTCATTGCCAAAGAGAAGGTACACTAAAACGTCTTCGAGCGCTTGGTGCATTTACAAAATAAGGAGTAGTTTAAGTTCTTACTGACACGTTGACATTCGAATATATAAATATTTCTTTATCATGGCATATTCATAATAACAAAAACTATAGTAAGTGATATGATGAAAATAAGATTAAACTAAAAATACCTGAGCACGCTTGGTCCGGATTTACGTATCGCAATCGAAAGCCCGGATCTATCCCCTTCTGCACTAATCGAGCAATTTCTCCCATGTTATTAAGGGAAAATGGGAATATTTGCAGGCCGTTGCGTTCTTAAAACGAGTTCCTTATAGGCGGCATTGAATCTTTAAACAAATTTTTCGACCTACCAACCCGAGAAGCCACTTTATGGTATGGGATAAAAACGCTTTTTACACCATTCAACCTTCCGTTGTTTATCTTTACATCAAGTTTATGAATCTAATTACTTGTGGTTCATAAATTACATTACGTTATCCTGCCAGATTACTAAGATGGAAACGTAAGTGATAATTTAAAATACTATGAAACACAAACGATATTTCCCCGGGGCAACGTTAATGTTCCGGTGGTAGCGTTCGTCCATTCGACCGAATCTCTGGAAATTAAGGCAGGAAAAAAGTCAATAAATCCAAGCAAGCTGGGGCAGATAACGAATGTCTCTAGAGCGACACAACTCGGCTGGAAAATCGCAGGAGCTCGCTTGCGTTAATGTGACCTTAAGACCTTCAATATTCCACTTTATTTTAACTAAGAACCAAGTTATTGATCTACTATCATTTCTAAACTTTAAGGTATATTTTCTAATAAATATGTAAGTTATTAAAAGTTTGAGTACCTTCACTCATGATTCATAACTTCTTGAAGATTTTCAAATGTTATAAAGTAATTAAATTGCAGAGGAAAGTTAGCGCGTCGCGAATGCCGACCGGTCCACTAGTAGAAGTTGGTCAACTAATCCAAGTTTTCCCGTACGGACTAATGAGACGAGTTTGATTTGAATTCCCCGCACACTAAGAATATAGGCACTCACCTTTAATGCTGTTTTTTTACTAATCTTTTTAGATGACTTGAGTATAAAAGATTTCCAAATAATTTTATTGAAAATTTATCTATCGAATTTTATAATATTTTTTATAACAACCCTTATAACGTTATAAATGACTCGCTTATTATTTCTTGTTTACAATGCATGCTTCATGGGCGGTGGTAGTTAGTTTCCATTAGGTAAACCTCCAACTCGTTTACTATATGCACCATACAAAAAACAGTAGTTTATAACTACACATTTTTAACGCAACAATTCCATTGGTGACTATATTAAGATTTAATATTAATCGAAATATGTACCAATACAAGCAAATATACAGTACATTTTGGTCAACTAAAGAAAATTATACACACTATAGCAAATTTTGATCTGTGTTGATTCAGGTTAAATCATACGTTTTGTAAAATCTCAAGAAAATTAGATATCTAAACGTATGAGGATTCGCCTGAAGCGTTATTTAGATACTGAAACTAAGACCGGAGTTGGAAAATTATCGTAGAGGCATGTTATCTCTTATGTTAATAATAGTGAACGTACAAACTTACTAGTACTTGGAACCTGTGATGTATAAACATAATTTAACGTTCGGGTGATTTCTATAATCAATGCCTACTTAATACTGCATTAAAATCTAATTAAACGCAAAATCTAAAGGCGCTATGTATAGTATGTTTACATACAGTTTACATTTTCTACAAACAATATATCAACGTAAATACGATAAATTTAAAATCTTATAATATACACATTATGAAAACACTTCAATTTATAAACTTCCTCGAGAAATCAATGAACTCATTTTCTCCTAAAGGGAATTCAGGAAGTTTCTTAACTAATTGATATAACAGCTCTACGAGCTTTATTGCTCCTCACGTCGACAAACAAAGCGTTTTGCCTTCGTAATGGAAATTACATACCCTGAGGTCGGAAATCAAATTGACAGAAGAGGTTAAACAAACGATGTGGTCAGGGAGCCCAGACCGTGGTCCGCCGAATATTAATCGGTTGGTAAATGCGCTTTTATTTGTTTTTCCTTTACCGCGTTAGCACGCCAGACGTCTGGCCAATGGATCAAGCCAACACTCCCGACTCGGGTAATCGAATGGCGGCAAATCGAATTGATGCCCCTAATACTGAATCTCGAAATTAAGAAATTCTTCAGCTCCCGATATATTTTTGTGCTTTTGAACGTTAATGAAAATATTCAATCTTAAAAATAATTTATTTTATTTCATGTTATAATCATAACAGAGTTTTTTGAAAATCTTCATATTATTAATATTTACTTGTAAAGCTGCTGCCATCCTCGTCTTTGAGAGATTGATTAATGATGTTCTCGTGCAATATTTTTTTACAGTGTGATATCATCTAAAATGTAGTTAAATAAAGAGAAAATATTAAAGTTTCGGTATATATATTAAAACTAGATATTGATTTCTTGATTCACAATGATTTTTAATTTAACTATATGGAATTATAGACATAGCATCTATAATTCTATAATGTAAATATAAGAATAATATATATCATAAAAAACTTCTTTCGTACTTATATTACGAAGATAATAATTGAATTTATTAAAATTATTCATTCAACTAAATTCGGGGATAACATTTGCATATAATAAAATAAATCATAAGCTGGTTTGATTTACTTATAAAGTTCTAAGTAAAACTGAAGATTTAAGTTTTGTAATGTATACGACTTCTTCTAGACAAACATACTGCCAATGTTCTAAGCGTGACATGATTTCAATGAGTTTTAAACCACTTAGTTTTGTAAAAGCAGTTATATTAGTAAGAAGCATTTTTATAAACAATATTGAAATTTCTGGATATTAGAATAATTTGTAGAGATTTTTTTAATAAAATGGGCTTAAGAGTAGTAGTAGTTAGTAGAATAGAGATGGTCGTACCCTAATAGGTACGCCTAAAAGAGGTTTCACATTAAAAATGTAAGGCAATTTTATATATTCGCGTAAAATACATTTTTAATGACATACAAAAATAAAATCAATGTTCTACATCTTATACGAAGTCACAAATGTTTAATAAAAGTCGACTTTTAAAGTAATTAATGATATAATAATAACCTCCTTATGGCGTTTTGTGACTTCTTGATTCATTCTTTTTATTTCTTGCTTCAGGTGAATATCATTTTCGAAACGCTTATCCACCGACCAAGAACCATTGCTAAATACTACTGGCAAAACATAGGCATATCCTGTAATGATGATAAGCTTTTGTTACTATACGTACATATATAGTTATCAACATATTCGAGTATAAAAAGGATTCAAATCAACTACTTATAGAATATAATTATATCATTGTGTGCAAAATTTCAGCTCAATCAATATAGAACTGAAATTGAATTTGACTCACACATACAAACAGGAGAAGTTAAATAAAAGCTTGAAAAGGACAATGTGCTGATTTACTGACTTAGGAGTTTATTTTTATTTTTCACGTTCCAAGTTGCGACACTCAATTCTAGTAAATATTACATTATATTATGATGCTAATTAGTTGCGAAAAAATACTAGAAATAATGAAAATTGTTATGATGTCTGTAGTTTACTTTCTAACGAACCACTTTTAGTAGCGATTTGGATATCGTAATATGACTTAATTTTACGCTACATTTAAAAACAGAAAAGCTAGTTTTGTTAAAATGCGCTGATCCAGAAAAACTCTATACGATTCAATACAATATTTTTTAAATTAAAAACCCCATTTACTGAGAAAGATTTTAAACTGTATAACATCACGTTACTACCCATGGGGGAGCGGTAACGTTTCACGCGGATAAAATCACAGGCAACCAGCTAGTTGATATAAGATATAAAGTATTTTTGGAAAAGGAAATAAAAAGCTTTTTTTAAAGAACTAATAAATTGATGTTATATATATAAATTGATATATATAATTAAAGTATTTCTTATCTTTCATGTGGTATATGCAAATATGCAACCCAAAATATATATATTTATAATGTAAATACTGAATGAAATAAGGATAAACGCGAAAGTGTTCGTTGCTTAACAAAAGTTGCAGAGCAATGATCGACGTTTGATTGTTTGCCTAGTTTACGGACAGTAGTAGTTTTTGGTCGAAAAATTCTCGTTCTGAAAAACATTATGTAAATAATAAATTCAGGTATTTATAATTAATGAGTTATTGTAAGCCTTATTGTAATTCCTCTCCGTTCTTCTTGATGTAAGCTTCATTCTAAACCATCGATAGCTTTGCATTTATACCCGTTCTCTGAAGTTCCCAGTTATATTGTCATTAGCTATCGGTTTAATAAAGTTGTTTGTCGGTTAACGGTTATGGCTTCTTATAAAAAAAGAGCCTAAAATTATTTTATAACTTTATCAAATATGAGCTTGGCCTATTGTTTTTTTTTAATCAACTTAATACAAGTTGCCAAAAATAATTATAATATTAAATTACTACTCAACTCAAATTCACCTCCTTTCATCTTCTATTTGTCCAAAAATATAAAAAAAAGAAACTATAAAATTCTTTGTTATTTTTAGAAGATTGTGTTGCAGAATATTTTTAAGAAAATATATTTTTTTCTAATTAATAAAATCTCAAATAAAAATGAATAGCTTACAGCCTTATTTTTAAAGCACTAATCCATTAGAATTAAACTCTGATACGTTCGAATCAAACTCTGATGAGTTACTCACAATCATTACAGTAAAATTAGTTGTTTTCCTACTAATAATATAAGCAGTCAGTTTAACTGTTTTTTTTTTTATTGAAATTATATGTTTTCAAAATGCGCGCAATTATCTTAGAGTTCATGTAGTTAGTTACTTTTTGAATCGACAAACGGAGAAAATCTTTCGTACGAGGAAACGTACTTTTAAATTTTATTAATCGTAGTGCTAATTAATAGATAAAATGCCAAAAGTACTTTGTTACAATCCACTTAACTAAAACATACAATATATCAAGAGATCCTAAAAAAAAATTAAAATGAATCGGGTAAATAACATAGAAATGGAAGTATTGCATTAGAGAATTGAAATACAGTACCTAAGTAAAATACAGTAAAATACTTCTCCATGAATAAATACAAAATTGAAATATATTAATCTTAATAAAAGCACTGAAAAAGGATAAACAATAAGGCAGCTGAAACTCAAATTTTGTCAAATCGCTATTCAAATAGACGTAATTTCTTCCGCGTTACCTTTAATAGTTCCAAGTGAGCCGTCACTAATGACGCCCATGTTGTTATAAACTTTCTTGCCATCGTCGTGGATACGCGTTAACCAAATGTCTCTCAAAGTTTTGCTGAATTCCACAGCCCTATAAATACATCCGTACGGATTCTTCGACGCAGATGACGCCACCTTTTTACATAACTTTATTGAGATATTAACCTTGCTTTATAATTTAATGCCTTACATTATTAAAAAGTTAATAATTACCTCCTATATATTATTTAATATAAGAAAAACTGAACTATAAATCAGTCAACTCATCAGGTATATAGTTTTATGCTTGAAATATACATAATAGTTTAATATACGCATTTCTATTTAATAATAAATAATGATCATACTCAATACCTTTTCGATGAGTTCTTTCTTCAACCATGAAGCGCTAAACTGGGTCGAATCTAAGTTTAATGATTCCAAGAGATCTTTTCCAATTATATTATTCTCATTACAATGCGAGTCACCATCAACCTCATCATGGATAATTAAAGGTCTCTCGACTTCAATATGAAACACATCATCATTCGCGGCCCAAACAAGCACGTCATTAATGACGTTACAATGCACCTAAGGGTTTATTTTATATTTAAATTTTATTTAAACTCGGAGCCTTTGACTTAGTTGTGTATTGAATTAATTAGCGTGACTTTAAAATTAGGAACATTATTGGGGTATACAAAACAAGATGAAAGAAAAATTAAACGTACAATATTTAATTTTAATTTAATATTACTTATTTTTAAATAATTAATTCGAATTAAATGAAAATTATAGCGACAAGAGAAAGTGGTAATCAGAAAATTTCATCAAAGCAATACACTAATTGTTCTCAAGTTTGTTTGTATTTAAATTATTTCCTCATTTTGTTTATTGTGTTTGAGTACGAAACAATAGTATTATGAATAAATATTTTGATCCATATAATTAATTTCCACTGTATAACGTATCTTAAAATAATGATGATATCTATGTGGCCTATTTCAAGAGAGATCATACGACATATATGTGCACAAACACAAGTGCAATCTCAAATTCGACACAAACGGAAAGAGTGCAGCGGCAGGAGTCCTTCGTGCTTATAGAAGCATAGCAGAGGTTTGAACCCAGAACCTCAGAATATGCAGTTTTAAAGCACCAAACCAAGGAGGAGTTAACCAAATAAACATAAATATAAATAAACATAATATCCAGTGATGAGCTTGTGATACGTTAGCGTATTATTAGCGTGTCATATTCACACAGACAATGGTTAAAATAAATGTATGTTTTCAAAGCTTAAATCGTGTTGTTTTAATTGTTTTATATTAAATTTAAAAATTACGTTTAAGTAATCACCCAATACAGACTTTGTTATAGCTGTAAGGGGAGTTGGACAGAAATATATATCAGATGGCATATTTGATGACATTGAATGAAGAATATCAATAGCAACAAGACCATCAGTTAAAAATATAGGCTTTCTTTCTTTAACGGGTAGAGATTTTTCTGATTTTGCGTGTTTATTACTTTTTCTGTTCGTATTAATTTTTTTTGTTGTTTCTCCTTCTTTGTCATCTAGTTCACTAGGCCAGCTAAAGCTGTTTGCTAATTTTATTATTAAATATAAAGCATTAAATTGGTCCTCTATATTTTTCTCATGAAATAACATTAAGTTTGGATTGTCAAAATCTGTCATGAAACAAAAAACATCGCCATCTGTTACCCTGCAACAAATATAATTATAATTTTTTTTTCTAGGAAATTACGACAAACACAAATCTAGAGGGCAAATAATGGTAAACTGCGCACAAGAAAAAACTTCAGTAGAGCAAAACGTATGATAAAAGTTTGTGAGGAAATTCGCCATTTTTAAATTCATTAGTGATAGATATGGAAATCCGTAATTAAGCTTGCGTCTAAGAATAAAGGTTTATCGTCAAAGCGCTATCGAAAAATCATTTCTTAAGAAGTTAATTTGGAAATCAAAGCTTATATGGAAGTTTGTCATTTTAAGACATAGTTAGGCTTCTGTTTCAGAATATTTACTTGAATGAGGCTTAAAAGAATCAACAAGTATTTTGATTATACAAGTTATAGAAATTTTACTAATTATGCTTTCAAGAAATAATAATTTTCATACTGCGTACCTAAGCAAGATGATGCAATAGCAATTTCAACTGAACTGAATAGAACTATTAAAAGGACTTGTCATTTATATTACCTCGGTATATCTGAGGACACTTTGATAGAATTATTGCATGAAAAGGCACAGGATTCTATCTCCAATATAAAAGCTTCTGCAGCCCTGATATTATTAGTATACACTATTAGATACATATCGATCAATTGATTTTCACCAAACACAACACCAGACATAATTTTCACTATAAATAATTGTGTCGCTGGTGCAAGTGGATTAACCACATAAACTTTAAGAGGTTCTAACAACGGCTTACTAATTTCCGAAGAAGTCATTTAGATTTGTAACGTACAAAAAATAGCTGAAGAATATTTTAATATGCAATTCCTTCCTCTTGGAAAACGTACCTATTTATTTTTTAATTTACGAAACTTTATGCAGATAACTCAACAAAAAGAACATACATGTAAAGAGTATTTACTGACGTAGCTTTAATTAAAAATAAAAGTTAGTGACCCTCCTACTGAATGATACAACTTCAAGAAAAGCCCTAGAGGTTTTCTTTATTAGTTGCATATTTAATATACTGAAAGCAGTAATATAAAAATATTGATAAAATAAATATAATAAAGGTGCGTCTATACTAAAGTAAAGATGTAAGCTTTCGTCTTGTTGACAAAAGATTATTATGAGATCTTATGTTTTAAATAAAAAATTGAAAAATGTCAAGACGTTATTTGCACAATTAGCTGCCACAGATTGTCAGCTGTGTTAGTTATAAACAAAAGGCCGTTTGAATGGGCGCGTATAACAAGCATTGTGTTTCTTAAAATTAAAAAAAAACATGTGTGACAGCGTCAAGAAATGTGACAATGTGGGAGTAGGGCTGCCATAGTATGGGTTTTTAATAAATAATTTAATTTTTTAATAACCCATTGGAGCGTCGTGGTAGAGTAAGCTCTACAATTAATCTCTACAAATAGGAGAGGACGGAAGTTTGAAAAAACAGATTTTTGATTTTATACTTTTTAATAATGTTATCTGTCGATGTTGACTCCGAAAACGAAAACAAACCGAGAGAGTAATGGATTAAACAAAGAAAAATAAAATACTACTAAATAATTACCTTATATCTTGCTCTAGTTGCGCCTATTTAATTCATATGACAATTGAATTCTCTTATTATTTTGAGTTGATTTTTTTTTATTCGTAAGATTAAACTTCGACTACTGAGTTTCTTGCCAGTTCTCGCGGTAGAATTGTAGATTCTGACAAGAAACCGATAATAGCTGATAATAGTGCTTAATATAGTTTGTAGGTATAATGGCGATTCAAAAGTACCTACTTATAAAAGCCCCTTAAAGAAAGTATATTTTGATTTTGTTTATGAATACATATTATCGAATGCTTATAGCATCAACAAATTACTGCCCATACCAATTTTTCATGGATAAAAAAAGATTCTACACAATAAAACATTTAGGTCCGAAGTCGAATTTAGTTACTAATCGGAATGCTTTTTTCGACATATTCAATATCAAGCCTTAATGAATTATATAACTTAAGCTACCACATGAATTTAACGGTAAAACCATGTAAAAATCCATTTCGTTCTTTTTGTTGTGTTTCAACAAATAGAGACGCAGAATAGACGGATAGTAATATCATAGCAATATTAAAAGGAGATAAGTTCTTTTTGTTTTGCTTTTCTCCGGATTCGTGCACAAACTGCTAATCCGACTGACATGAAACTTTAGATATGGTACATGGTATATTTATATGCATTTTTTTGTAGTTACTTTTAACTTAAAATCCTAAAGTTATTGCAAATAAATTTGACGATCCAGGTATTCTTGAAGCGTACTCTGCCAAAAATACATATTTAATATAATAAAAACTTAGTGCTTATACGATAATTGTAGTTGTTCAAAATGTTGTTTAAAATGATAACTTCTTATTTAAAATATTCTGGATATAATCGTTCCCTTCGAGAGTTCTCAAGGTAGGTAATAAACTAATGACTTGACAAGCAGTCAAGTCATTAGTTTATTATTGATTAACACCTTTACTTTTAAATTATAAAAACAAAAGTTTTGTAATATCTGGTTCTTAGGTTCAAAAACATGTCAAATCACAATAAACTTAATTATATTATTTTCGTTGCTTAAGATCAAGAATCGACCTCTTGGAAAAGGAAATAAGAGAATTTAAATTCAGTAATTCTACAGAAAAATGAGACTAGCAGTCTTGCCACGATTTCACGGAATCATGATTTGTAAATAAATATTTTAAATTAGGTTTCTATATTATCGTTTACTTTCAGTACTTTTTTGAGTATTTTCAGTACTCAAATGAATTAAAACAAAAACATACATTATGTAATTATTGTTATACTGATATTTACAAATGCACAAAATGACTGACATTCTTCATGACACCGTTACAGTGACAGTTGCTGATAACGAGTGACACTTTGACACGTCAATTGTCAATAATTTGTTTGGAAAAAGAAATGTTTCGTTTAATAATTAATAGATAATATTAGTCATGGCCTCATCAAAAGATAAACACCCTGAAGTGTCCCCAGCTACTTCAACAACATCAATTAGATCTCAGATCCTTGAACGATCTCCATCGGTTTCGTCGAATAGAGAGGACAAATGGCCGGAACTATTGTTATCCAGACCAGACAAGTCGTATTTTTACAGTACAAAATGTAAGTAAAATTATGAATATATTTGTTATTTAAAAAACTATGTGTATCATCAAAATATATGAGAGGAAGAAAAAACAGTATCTTTGATATTACTTTTAAGTATATTCTTATCAACTATATATATATTTTTGTGTTGTTGTTTGTTTATGAATGTAGCAGTATTTCACAGGTCGTAACTTTTAAAATATTTGTATAAAACCTTTAAACATGTTAAGGTTTTGATCTTATTCCATCGCAATGCTGGAGCATTGCGATGGAATAAGATTTTCTGCCAATATGCACTGGAGTGCATATTGGCAGAAAATCATATTTCAATTTCATTACATAAAGAATTTCATGAACTTACACAAAAAAATACTTTGTTGAAACTGCACTGATCTGCTTCAGATATTCTATTTACCGTGAACCATTGGGGGTCTACTTTAATAAATGATTTCAATATTGCATGATTGGAAATTGCTCGATAAATATCCAACAATGTGCTGTAGAAAAGCCTTATGTTTATGTATTTTGTATCAGGTACTTTTTAAAAAAAACTTTTGTATTTTGACAAAACTGTATCATGCCCAAAAATAGTGAACTCATTTTATTATTTTGGTTAGGTTGAAAATCGTACATAAATGTTATTCTTTGATTAATTATATAATATAACATTGAAATTTTATGTTAGTGAATTCCAAAACTTATTTTTTTTCGAGAGTAATTTTTTTTTGAGTATATCTATAAAATATAATAATATGGTTGTAATAGAATATTTCTTATGAATACATAGTAAGGTACATGGTAAAGATGCTCAGATATTTGTATGTAGAAAACTTATTTCTTAATGTTGTAGTGCTTCTCTAGTGATTCTAACCTTGGAAGTGTATCTCTATTTTTGAGAAATAAGTCTTTTATATTTAATTATACACATTTTGATATATAGATTTGATTACTTATGTTACTTTTTATTTTGTGTTTGTATTTTTCTCATTCATAAAATGACACCTGGATCATGTATGGCTGGAAACACGGATGGTGACTAAAATTTAAATGAAATATCACAGACTGACTTAAAATAGAGTGTAGACACTCCTTTTTTGGCATAAATGCTGATTTAAAATATTTGGAAGTTTTTATGCGTCTCAATTAAAAAATAATTAATAGGAGGAAATTTAGGAAACTTCACATGGATTTTACTTGTACCAAAGTGGGACGAACAGCTAGTATATCAATTTCTACAAATATTTTTTTAAATATAAATTCTACTGAATGGCTTGAATTCCAATTCTACATGCAAAGATGAATGTTAACTTCCAAAAAATTTCTCAACACAAAAGAAATTTTAGAGAATAAAGTTCCAATCACAATCGGTCATCTAAATTATTTTATTATAAAAGTTTAAAACCATATTTGTAAGTGAAATCTTCTTGACTGTGAACTGAAAATCTATTTTTAACATTTTTAAATTTATTGTTAATACTGTATTAACAACACGCAGTCGGAGTATATATTAATAAAAAAAAAAAATTGAAACTTTCCTTCTCCATTCAGTTTATTTTATTTAACTTGTATCAAATAGGCATAATAATTTTATAATCTTGCAAATTCAAACGCTTTAAAATATTTAAATGTGAGTGATCTTTGTTTCATTCTTTGCATCTATTAAGGATTAACCTAGGATTAACTGTAACAGTATTTTTGCATTGGGTGTATCTTAATTACTCTGAAGTAGAAGACATGAGAAGTGTTTTCTACATAAAGTAAATACACAATGTAATCTAATGTTTTCAGAATGATCGATGTTGTTAGTTTTTTATATGTTTTGAAACGATACAAACAACATGGGATAATAATAATAATGTTTTAGATCACAATTAACTTTTATCATTGTGTGAAAAATAAATTTAATTTGCCTCTGTGACAATAATATTACATTTCGTTATAATATTGCGCAGATAAAATGTTATTCTTATAAATAAACAATGTTTCATGTTAAGCACATAATAGTAAATAAAAATGCACGCATAATAAAAAAACTCCATCTCTGAAATGCTCAGTGTATGAAATTGAAATTAATCAGCATTTGTATTTGGGTCTATGAAACCGAAAATTCTCTTATAAAAAGTTGTCTACGTTTCGAAACAGATGGCAGCACTGTTACGAAGTATTGATTTTCTCCGCAACACATGCTTCGTGTGAAATCAATATACTTTCTGAGCTCACTGGAAAAACCATTCGAGTGACATTATCCTTCGAGGTGCTTTCTTGTGATCAAAATAAATAACCTTCAGCAATCTCTAATCAGTTCTAAGATACAACAGTAGTATAATCATCAATATTTATTTAAAACTGGTTAAAATGTACATAAACGAGTGATCAAGATTCTCGCGTCTGTGTTAATTATTTCGCTTCATTCTTTTTTCTTTGCTGCATTATTATGCGTTCTTTAACCGCGGTCCATGGGGTGGATCCCTTGCCTGATTTAGGCATAACATCTCGAATACAAGGCGACGATAACCCCGATGCCGAGATGGCCGGGGCGCAGGACACAATATATCTTTGCAATTTTCGCGTTTCCGTCGATGGAGAGTGGCTTTGTTTAAAAGAGTTGCACGATATGGAAATGCAAGATTCTTTCACTCGACAATCTGATAACGGTGCCTTAACATCGCCGGACGATCCGATGCACTCTTTAATGGGTAATAATTGCGTTTCTTATAAAGACATATGAGTTTCAAGTTTATACCATATATTGTATGTATAATTTACAACGGTTAATGCGATATGTATACAAAGTGTAACTTTCGAATCTGCACCAATAATAATTATTTAACGTGTATTTTATTAAACGTAAATGATGATAAATAATATGTTTTCTTAATGAAATTTCTATTGTAATAATTAGTTTCGGTTTTTCTTGTAGCTCGAGACCCCGTAGTGATAGAGCGCAGCAATCTCGTGAACATCTCGAAACTAATCGTCAAAGAGTTGATTGAGCAATCTCTTCGCTTTGGCCGGATGCTCGACAGTGACCACTTGCCGTTACATCATTTCTTCATTGTTCTCGAACATGTTATGCGTCATGGACTTAAACCCAAGAAGGTAAGTTTATACCTCCAACATATGAAGTTCTAAATTTGAAAATATATTACATAACATAACAATTTTGTTCAGGGTCTTCTTGGTCCGAAAAAGGAATTATGGGATATACTTCAGATGGTTGAGAAGTATTCGCCGGAGGCTGCTGACATAACAGCCAGTATCAGGGATTTGCCGACTGTCAAGTAAGTTTATTGAGTGAAGGTCAAGGCTGATAGAGTTCATACGCGCAGAATTACTACTCGTGAGATTGTATTACATAATTAACCGGAAACTGTTAACATTGACATTTTTCATTGTAAATATACTATGAAAGACCATCTTTGTTGTTCTGTGTTAGTTGTTGTTGTTAGTTTATTAATACTAACTCCCATTATTTTGTCGTGACCGACATTCGCAGCTCACACCCACATGCTTTTTACAGCATCGAATTAATCTTTATAAAAATATATGAATACAAATCAGATAACGGATTATAAATATTAATCTTCGGTTTTAAAAAAACAAAATATTTTTTAAATTTGTGAAATGTTTTATTTAGAATTTTCTTCAATTTAATTTGAAACATAAGTCGGTAAATTGCACCGGCTTATAGTAAAACTATCAAAATGTAACCACAATTTCTATCTATACTTTTATACGAATATTAGAAATTTGAAACTGTCTATCTGTCTGTCCCTTTACTCTCAAGCCGCTGAACCGAATTTGATTAAACTCAAACTCAAATAACTTTATTCAATGTAGAAGCATTACAATTTCTTATTGATGGTCAATTGAAACACTACTACCGGTTCGAAAAAGAAAATACCCTGACCTGAAAAGAACCGGCGAAAGAAACTCAGCGGGTTTTTTTTTGTTTGTCTCATATATTATATAAATAAACAATTTAATATGAGATGAAATAGCCAGGACACGATTGTTTCATTCCCAAGGTGTGCTATCGATCATAAACTCATTAATTATATAATAACCTTTTGCACACAAGCGTTCCTTAATATATTATTTTTTAATCTGGCAACAGAGGCATTTTGAATGCTTTAAATTTGGCATGAAGCAAATTTGAACTCCAAGAAAGGAGGCTATATTTTTGGCCATGACAACCAAACTGCTAAAACGCGAGCCAAAGCGACAATTAGTTAGTAATTTTGATTTTGTTTACACTAAGGACTGCCATGGGACGCGCACGGGCTTGGCTTCGATTAGCACTGATGCAAAAGAGACTTGCAGACTACCTCAGAATTTTATTAGAGCATCGCGAAGAAACTCTGGAGGAATACTTCGAACCGCATGCATTAATGTTAAACGAGGAAGCTGTTATTATAACTGGATTGTTAGTCGGCCTCAATGTTGTTGACTGCAATTTGTGTGTGAAGGTAAGTTATGTTAGATTTTTAAAACGACTTAAGTACACTTAATGGTCTTATCCGGAAACACTCAACGTAACAGAACCATTAAACCCAGAACAGATGTTTGATTGACGCATTAGAAAATTGTAGTAATCTAAAATAAAGAAATGAAAAATCTTAATGATATCCAAATAAATAAATGAAGATTCAAATACCTTTATTAATTGTTTAAAAAAATATGAATGTACAATTTGAACTCAACATTTCATTGCACTAGGATAACTTGTTACTATTTTTATAAATCGAAAATACAAAACTACGTCAAAAGTGCGAAGGTGATTCACATAATCTATCAAAGGATTTAGATGATGAAAATATTGAATATGCTTTTCCAACTCAAACATCGTATATTTCTCCATTCATTAGTCATTTTTAATTTATTTTGAAAAGGAAAATATCGCAATGAGTTGCGATGTAACTTTTACCTCGTTGTCGAATCAATTTTTTATAATGGAAAGTCATAAGATTGAAAAATCTTGTGTTATACACTAGAACAAGATTTCATTATAGGACTCGTAAGAAAATCGCATACTGAAATCAGATAAAGCATCATAACGTATGGGCAAATCATTTACCACCTTATTCGATTCCAATAATTGTATGAGTATTGAAAGAGGTAAAATTCGATATGGCTCAGTGGTTAGAACGCGTGCATCATAACCGATGATTGCGGGTTCAAACCCAGGCAAGCGCCGCTGATTCATGTGCTTAATTTGTCTTTATAATTCATCTCGTGCTCAGCGGTGAAGGAAAACATCGTGAGGAAACCTGAATGTGACAAATTTCATAGAAGTTCTGCCACATGTGTATTCCACCAACCCGCATTGGAACAGCGTGGTGGAATATGTTCCAAACCTTCTCCTCAAAGGGAGGCCTTTAGCCCAGCAGTGGGAATTTACAGGCTGTTGTTGTTGTTGTATAACGATGTCAATTTTCCTTATATAGTTAAGTTGTATATTTTTAGGAGGAAGACTTGGATAGCCAGCAAGGCGTGATCGATTTCTCGTTGTATCTCCGTGGCAGTAATTCCTCAAACGATCTGTCGGGCAACGGCAACGGTAACAATGAACCGAAACAACGTCACATCAACACTATGTTAGACCAGAAGAACTACATCGAAGAGTTGAATAGACATCTCAAGTGAGTGCTCTTGTTTATTGTTATTAGGTTCACACGAGTTCAACAATGGCGACTTTGTTTTAATTTTCACATTTAATAATTCATTTACACAGATAATTAATACAACATACATAACCAAAAAAATTAAGTCGCCAAACTACTGATGCAATTTGTTCCGTTTGCCTTTGTAATATATTTTAAACAAATTCGCTTGTGATTGTTTCTTAACATATTTTTCTTCATATTAACATTGAGTGTTGTTTGTATTAAAGTTTTATTTTTTATTTAATCTGTGCTAACGTACGTCAAATTGAACAATTCTTTTTTTAAACAAATATATAAGTTTAAGCAAATTTATTAATACCACGTATTAAAATAAAATAACATATAGACGTAACATAAAATTTGGTACAAAAGATAAGCTCCTTCTACCCAATCAGGGTTGAATTTAAAAAATGAACAAAATTTTATTTGATTTAGTAAATGTTGATACTAAAGTTTCTTAAGCATATATATTTTTTAATGTAATATAATTTTAACTTGTCTTACCACCTCATGTTAGTGCCACCGTCGCGAACCTTCAAACGAAAGTGGAAAGTTTGACGACCACTAACGCCCTCATGAAGGAAGACTTGGCGATCGCCAAGAACACAATGATTCAGCTTGTCGAAGAAAACAATCAACTCAAACATGCTCTAGGTAATTCTAATGACCTATATATTTTTATAAATAGTTGATAAAATAATTAACAGTTAATATTGAATTACGATTAAATTGATTTCACATTGTTTTATTTATATAAAACTTGAGGATAAAAGATTATATATAGAGATATCGTCGATAAGCTTAAAACGCTCGTGTGAAAATTCATCGCAATACTAGAGCCGGCATTAGATAAGACACCTTGCAATGAGTCACTGTCTTTTGTATCGCTTAGTAGGCATTAGTATGCCGGTAGCATCGCACGTCGGTATATTGTCAAAATAATTTATATATTAACAAATACCGTTATGCGCTATCGAACGATGGGCAATTCAACGGCGAAGAGTCAGAGGAAATCGCACTTGACGAAAAACTGTGAGCTATTCCGAGATATGTCTATTTGTGTTCAAGTTTATTTATAACGAAATGTATACGTCTGTTTTTTTTTTATTGTGTTCAGGTCAGGACATTACCAAAGATAGCAGGATGAAAGTGATGGAGATGCAAGCCGAGGAAGAGGTGAGTTTCGTCTATCGTCTTCTTATACAGGGTGTTGCGTAAATGTTAATTGTATTTTTTTTTGTTTCGAGAAATTGATTCCATTTGTTTTATGTTTGGTTGGATTTTCTAATTGGTTGTTATTTTTTTATATAGATGGTGGTTTAAAAGTGTTGTACTTAATATGTAAATATATTAGTGTTTATTGACTCGTAACCGGTTTAACAACAGTTTAATTACAATCGTATAGTTAGGTTTCCTCTAATACGTTGCTATTGCGTTAATGTTAAGCATCATAGTGTCATTATTTCGTTATGACGTCATCAAATATATTGTTTACTATCTTAGATTACTGAGGTTGAAAAATACGTCGCAATCAAAATTGTATGCATTAACCTAAATTTGATTTAATAAAATTTATTAATTTACTTTAGTGTGTGTGTTTGTGTGTGTGTGTGTGTGTGTGTGTGCAAAATATAATGATGATTGATTGAGTAGTTACGTGAAAGTATAATAAATATATTAACTAACTATTATTACTTATTACTATTAAATATAATTAACATTTGTAATATTAGTTAAGTATTTTATCATTTATACATTAATTAATATATCAAATGTTTCTTTGTTCATAATCGGACGAAAAAGTATATTTCACATAAATAAGGAGTTATGATTATGAAATGTATCATGTTTTGATAATATATTAAAATATAATAACGACATAAATACGCGTCATATCAATGATGTTCTAGTAAACAGATATGTCATTAACGCGCAAAAAGTGAAGACTAGAAAACGTCCTAATTGGGACGTTTGCCTTTAGTCGTTTTTATCCTAATTATACCAGTAATACGTTATAATACATCATAATTACGTAGTAATACGTTTTGCGTAATTAAAACATCTAGTTATCCCATTTACTTATTGTTTTTATCAAGCTATCCTTTTTACTTGTAACGAAATGTAAAATAAACGGTCCCCGGCGCGGCACACTTTTTTCTGTTGTTTAGTATGGGTATAACATATCTGTTTATTAGAATATCATTGCGTCATATAGAAAAAAATATTTACATATATCATTGACTTCTAGGAGAAGAGAAGTGTCAAGAGTAACACTTCCGATAAGTTTAAGAATGAGAAGGATACGGAAATGGGTAAGATATTGGAAGAGGAAAGGAAGAAGAATGCAGAGTTACAAAAGGAACTTGATTTACAGGTATTTATATAGTGTTCTTATTGGCTGATGCTGTTTGTCACAAAACAGATAAAAAGATTAATGATATTACGAAACGAATTCGCTTGACCTTCTCTCTCAACTTTCTAATCAGTCACCTTCAATAGTTTACCTTAAATTAATAACTCTATTACACTTTAATGTTTTAAATTTCATATTCTCTGTACTAAATTAATATGCTACAAAATTTAAAAGATACATAATGTTAAGTGAAATGATAACGATACATGTACAACTGAAATAGAAGCCCTTTCTTTCTTATACAAGTAAACGTCTTATAATATAAATACATAAGTCAAAATATATACACGAACAATTCATTTGCAATTATATACAACGAGTCGAGATAGTTTAGAGGATGAAACAAGTACATCAGATGTTAAAGAGTTCAAATCATCACTTTCGAAGTCTCATACTGATGATTCGTGTTTATAATTAATTAGTAGTTGCCCGCTGATTTGCTCGCGTTTTAGGGCGTTGGATGACATATGTCAGGCAAAAAGGTAGCCTATGTCCTTTCTCGGAGTTCAAGTATGCTTCATACCAAAATTCATCAAATTCGGTTCAGCAATTTGATCGTGAAAGAACGACAGACATACAGCCAAGGTTGCTTTCACATTGATAATATTAATATAGATTACACCATATCGAGAGGCGTTTTGTATGAAAATTATAAGTTATTTTACTTGTTTTCCAATAAAAAGCCGAGATGGCCCAGTGGTTACAACTCGTGCATCTTAACCGTTTCGGGTTCAAACCCAGGCAAGCACCACTATACATATGTGCTTAATTTGTGTTTATAATTCATCTCGTGCATGTGTCTAATTTCATTGAAATTCTGACACATGTGCATTCCACCAACCTGCATTGGAACAGCGTGGTGGAATATGTTCCAAGCCCTCTCCTTAATGAGAGAGGCCTTTAGCCCAGCAGTGGGAAATTTACAGGCTGTTACTTTACTACTACTTTACTTACTTGTTTTTAATATATATTAACAGATATCGTTGAAAGCGGAAATGGAGGTCGCTATGAAGCTGCTCGAAAAAGATATACACGACAAGCAAGACACGATTATATCACTGAGGCGTCAGTTGGACGATATAAAACTGATCAACCTGGAAATGTACAAAAAGTTGCAGGTGAGGAATATATGTAGCATGCTTGTGTGTGATTTTGTACCCTTTGCAGTCGAACGCGTTACGTAACACGTAGAAACTTCGGCCTTGAACCGTTTGTAATATTTCATTGAGACTTTTTTCATGGTTCACTGTACATCGTATCGACCAAAATACTATTCATGCTAGTTAAGAGTTGATCTATGGCTATTTGGACAAGTCACAATAAGACTGACCTAGAACGTAAAAAAATAATAAACTGTAACCCGCTCATTATTTAATATGTCCTCCTTCTCATTTGCTTCGAAATTTGAAATATATATTCCATTTTTCTATTAAATATATTAATAAAATCGATACTTAATTCGATTTCCTAATGCATTGCCCACAATTGTAATCTTTAATTTTGGATTCAAGTATGCAATCGACGAAAACGTCGTCAATTTTTCATTCAATATGCACACCGTTTATTTTATTGAAAATGATCTTTGTATTAAAAGTCATTGGCCCACGAAGGTCTGCTAACGGCGTGGGTGCCAAATTATGATTACCCGCCCATGCATTATCGTTACCTCTTCGCCATGTATCATTTCGTTTGACCTTTTTGCATTATTTTATTTGCTCTAACACAGTGTTCTGTACCTTTGAGGCTTTTTCTCCCAGCGCATTCAATCTCAGCACATTCGTAGCGTAGTAGTAAATGTCGTCAGTGAGTTACGCTTGATCATTTAGCTAGTCATAATGTATCTGTTACTAACTTAATGCTGTATTCGTCAATGCCGCATTTGTCGTACGGAAGGAATGCGAGATGGAACTGACACAGAAAGGCGAAATGGTCTCCAGGCTCCAAGGGAAAGCTGAGCAAATTGGCAAAATACTCCACAACCTCGAAAAATATAACCACTTTCTAGGACCGGACCATGACTTAGTCAAAGCTTTAAAGTCACCATCTAATGATAATTTAGGAGAGAAATTAGAAATGCTTAAAGCACATAGTAGCCACCAAAAGGGTACAAAGTCGAAAGACGAAGGTCCGCCTAACAAAAAGCTGAACTTGCAGGAAATACCACCCTTTCGTAAAACTAACAGCACTGACAAGGGCGTAGCGCGTTTGGGGAATTGATTCCTTTAGACGATTGTAAATAACGTTAACAAAGTCCACGTGGTGGTGTTTCCTCTTAGCGAATAGATTCTCATGATAATAACTAACACTTACTCCTCTAATGTTTCCATATAAATAATAAATAATAATATCATTGAATTAATATCATGAATAGACCTATTAACCAGCACCCATCTAATTATCAGATGACATTTAGTAAAACATAATTACGCTTAGTAAAATGCGCATTTATGCTTACTAACGTTATTGTAAACTTTTTTCAAGACCCGAGTTGTAAATGCCGGCTTTGTTTTAGGAATGTGAAAGTTCCTTGAAACATAAAACAGAGCTAATTGCCAAATTGGAAGCAAAGACTGAGTCGATGGGCAGCACGATACATCAGCTCGATGAGAAGTAGGTTCTATATGTTTTCTTAAGCCTCAAGTCGCTCGACGAACAGTGCCTACTTTAATTATATGTTTAATGGGGTAATTGACTTATGTTAATTCACGTGAAAAGTTATCCCGTTGATAAAGTTTCGGCTGAACTATTAAAGTAATTGACCTCGTTGTTTTACCATTTCTAGACCAACGTTTAGAAGTTAGTTCGATTATTATAAATCAACAAATTTTTCGACGAATTTTTACCATTTAAAATTTCATTTTCGTATTTTCTGGAAATTGTCATTTTTTTATATGCGAAGACAAAAACAGTCAATTACCCCGTTCGTAATAAAGTGTATTGCTTGACATATCAATCTATCGGAAGCGCACTTAGGTGTGAGCGTTGCACCGCTTGCTGGGATTTGTAACGAAACCATCTTGATATTTATTCGATATTGGCAAACCCTCACAATGAAACAGCGATATTTTGATAAAATATATTTTTCGACATATAATAGACCACGAAACGAACAAGGCAAGGCGCTACTGTTGCTTTAGCTTGACTTTGCTGTGGTTTTTATTATTAAAATACTAGTTATAATATTTATTGGATTATGTTAAGTTTACGTCAGGTTTATTTAGCTTTTATTCAAATCGAATATTGTCATTTATGGATATATTTTTTTCCAAATATAATCGGTATGGAAAAATGGACATGTTATATTTTTGTCATAGCTTTAACGAATAGTACATTCGAATAATATTCTTATATCGATAGAAAGATTATTTCTTAAGATCTCTAGCAATTAAAAAACAATGTATTCTGGAATTTTTTTAGATGATACTACAAAGATTCTTAGATGTTTTATATTTTTCAATGATATTGAAATATTATAGCAATGCATGTGATAAAATCCATAGACTTGTATCATTTGAAAATACTATTATTTACTGATCTCAATTGATGTATTCTATATTTAAAATTATAGAAATAAATTATATCTTATTGATTATAATGCGCAATAAAGTTTTATCTGTAATAGCATTTAAAACCAAATGTATTAAACGTAAATATTTGTCGTTTTTTTTTTATAGTTTTGTAATTTTAAAGCTCTAGTTATGTAAAGCCTTCTTTGTAATAAATGATATTCAGTCGCATACCGTATTTTATTTATAAAACCACAGTTTTATTTGTTTGTTTTTAATTTTATGTTTATTGTGCAGGTTTGCCATTATCACTTTAAATTATGTTTGCATGATTTTGTACTAATATACCTTTTACTAACAAACAGCCACGATGCTTCTCATAATGATATTATAGAACACCTTTTTTATAATATATTTTTTTCTATAGATAATGAACAGACAAAAAATATACAACGAAAAAAATTGCTTTGTAAATTAAAATTTTTATTTCTTTATTTTATTTTAAAAAAAAAACTTAAACAATACAGAAAATCAAAAAAAAAAATAAACAATGAAATACAACATAAGGTTTTTAGGCTATAATAGGATAATAGATTACAGGAAGATAAATCGGCTCGAAAGAATTTAGAAGAAAGTTCAAGATGTCTGGGGCAGAAAACAGCTGCCGCTGAAACGCGGGCCGTGGCTGCGGAGAGCGATCTTAGGATAGAACGGGAATGGAGGGTATCTTTACAGGTAAATAGCTGAGAGTTCATAAATAATAAATATTTTTGAAAAACTAAACTTAATAACCTACAATCATAGTCCATTATTACATTAAAAAAAAGAACGACATTTGTCCAAACGTGTTGTTTAAGAGCGAAGTTCTTCTCGCCATATGTTATATATTAAAATATATTTATCGACATTTATAATAATATCAGATACTGTAAAATAAATAAACAAAGTTTGTCAATAATTAAATGCGTACAAAAAATATATAAGTACACATAATCCAGTGTGAATTGAAAAAAAGCAAAAGTCGCGTGGGATATAACGCTTTTAAACGCTGCTGTAAGCCGCGTAAAGGATTTTCAGGATCGAAAAAGTAAAGTAGTATTGGGCAGTAACCATTATTAATCTTACTTTCCATGTTCTTTTATTAGCTTTAAATTTTTATTTATGTATATTGAAAGTATAATAAAAAAATGGAGTCCCTGCAGCGTTGCCAAGTTGATTGGCGATACATCCAAGTGATGAGATGTCTCTACGAAGCTGCCACCATGTCCGTCCGAGTACAGAATCAGCAAACAAATCCCATACCATTGC
This sequence comes from Vanessa cardui, assembly GCF_905220365.1. Taxonomy (NCBI): domain Eukaryota; kingdom Metazoa; phylum Arthropoda; class Insecta; order Lepidoptera; family Nymphalidae; genus Vanessa; species Vanessa cardui. The sequence goes on from NC_061136.1 coordinate 9,027,524, forward strand.
ATCGAGGAGTGAGACAAGGGGACGTTATTTCCCCCAAATTGTTCACTAATGCAATGGAGGATATGTTCAAGACGCTGAACTGGAAAGGACGTGGCATTAACATCAATGGCGAATACATCTCTCACTTGAGATTCGCAGACGACATCGTCATCGTGGCAGAAACGCTGCAGGACCTACAACAAATGCTGAACGAGCTGGCTGATTCTTCTATGCGTATCGGCCTACGGATGAACTTGGATAAAACCAAGGTCATGTTCAATGAACATGTTCTACCGGAACCGACTACGATACACGGTACCGTCCTCGAAGTTGTTCAAAAATATGTCTACCTCGGGCAGACTCTGCGATTAGGTGGAAACAACCTTGAGGACGAGGTGAATAGAAGAATTCAGCTGGGTTGGGCAGCGTTTGGGAAGTTACGTCGAATCTTAACATCGTCGATCCCACAGTGCCTTAAGACGAAAGTCTTCAATCAGTGCGTCCTACCCGTCATGACATACGGAGCCGAAACGTGGACACTCACGACAAGGCTGGTCCACCAGCTTAAAGTCGCTCAGCGTGCTATGGAAAGGGCTATGCTCGGCGTTTCTTTGAGGGATCGCATCAGAAATGAGGTGATCCGTCAAAGAACCAAAGTCATCGACATAGCCCACCGGATTAGTAAGCTGAAGTGGCAGTGGGCTGGTCATATTTGTCGTAGAACCGACAACCGTTGGGGAAAACGTGTTCTAGAGTGGAGACCGCGTCTCGGCAAACGTAGTGTAGGACGTCCTCAGGCACGGTGGAGTGACGATATACGCAAGGCGGCAGGCAGGAGCTGGATGCGAGTAGCCGGAGAAACACCACAGTGGCGTGCACTGGGAGAGGCCTATGTCCAGCAGTGGACAAAAATAGGCTGTTGATGATGATGATGAATAAAGAAATACATAACATTCATAAAAAAATTCTGACATAGATTACTTACGTTTTTCAAGAATTTTTCTTCGCTACGACAGTGAGCAGTTGGAAATTATACTATGGTCTAACAGCTTTTTATCCAATTTTCGCGCAATAAAACTGACGTCAACAACCTTATAGGTTGTTGGTATACCAAAACTTGTATTATTGCATCAAACTATATACGCTGTAGCTTGATTAGCAAAATTATAAGAACCGTATTTTGAACTGATTAACTCTAGGCCGACCGTCAATGAAATAAAGTCTGTACACTATAGCCTCGACACCATCTGTGCTAGGTTGCTATTGTATATACTATAGTATGTTAAGTTAACAATAAATAAGATGTTTAATGGTATAATATTTAGCATTATTTCACATGGATATGCTTGAAGGATTACATTTTATAGAAAATAACATTTACTTAGTAGGTATTTCTAAACGTACAGTGAACAAAAAAACCTGCAACAGACAATAGGATCTGAAAAACAATCTGGTCATCTTGATCGATTTGCTACGATGGTATTATAAAAGGCCATTTTACACATGTATAGCACAGATAAGATCTATTTTTGTACGGCGTTCCTGTTGCCTACTCTAGCATCAAAAGTCATCACAACTGTGGTCTAAATAAAGATGACTATTGTATTACATCGAAATTTCATGAAAAACGTGAAAAGACATTGTGATATCAAAGATAATTTTGGTCATAGCACACCATCTGTTTTGAAAAAACGACTAACAAAAGAAATATTGCCTTAAATATTTATTATGAGTCCAGCTTTGAGAAACCATGCTTGACGGAAAGTAACACAAAAAGGTTACTAAAATGCAATACAAAACTTTGTCAATAACTGCGAGACTTAGGATAAATCTTGTCAATTAAACAATAAAAGAAACTTTATTTCCTAAAATACTAAAATTTATTAAATTATTGCAAGCTAATATATAGGGAGACATTTTTAGAGTACCAATAATACGAGTTATATGCGTTTAATATTTATGCTTAAAAGATGCTTTAATATTAAATACAATTTGTTCGTCACTTGAACCATAAGGTCTTAATTTTCAGAAACACTTAAATATCATTGATTTATTAATACTCCTATTCCAATTTTCAAACCCAATTTCACCCTCTTGAATGGTAAAAATTTTCAAAACTAATATGGAACTATCATTAATTCTATAACTCATCAATTAACCTAAATAGATTTCAATATTTTTAACATAAAAATGACGTATTATATTAGACTAGACGTAGACTCTTGTTTAACATTCGTAGTAGAAAGTTTTGAAACCGCTTATAGTGCTTAAGTCAACGTTACATATAAATCCTGGAGAAAAATTTCACCGGCTATATGTTTTTTCTTTTTTAGGCGCCCTTTATGTCAGACACCAATACACCACATCGTTTCATTAATAAATGATATATTATGTACTTAATGTGAACTCCTGACATTGCCTATAATCGTAATCCGAGATAATTTAACATTGAACGACTTTCCCTATTAGAATATAAAATTAAATAGCAAGTGGATATTTGACCTTGAAATCGTGTCTGATCCATACTCTTTTGTACAGGAATCAATGATGCGGGATCGAGACAAAATATCAATTTTAACTCAAGAAGTGGAGTCTCTGAAAGCAATCGGACAGGTATTTCAAAACAATGCATATTGATAAATGTAAATTATTGTCATGTCAACATAATAAATATAAGAAATAAATAAATATGAGACAACATCACATACATTACTCTGATCCCAATGTAAGTAGCTAAAGCAATTGTGTTATGGAAAACCAGAAGTAACGACGATACCACAAACACCCAGACCCAAGACAACATAGAAAACGATAATCTACATCGACTCGACTGGGAATCGAACCCGGGACCTCGGAGTTATTGGGTTGGCAACTAAGTCATTGCCGATTTTGTTGATAGGTGGACTTTACACTTTCTTTTGTTTTGTGAAAGTGGCCAAGCACCTAACGTATGCTTTTTTTTATTGTTTAGACTTCTCACTTTAATTTAGTAAAAATATATATCGATTAGTGCCTTAGTTTTGTTTTTATCCCAATTAAAAAATGGAAGAACAGGACGTGCACTTCAGACATATTTTATTCGGACAAGAAGAGAGACAAAAAGAGAACGGACAATTTCTAATTTAATAAAGTTACATTTTTAAACAAAAATTTCAAATTTTCCTTCTTATTTGAAATCGGCAATCACTTAGTTGCCAACCCTATACATACCAATGAAAACCAGCGTACACACCACTCGACCAACGGAGGTCGACATGCTTGCGTTTAGTTTGTTAATAAAAGTATTTATTATTATAACGTATGTGTAGTCTAGAAATACTTCTAGCGTTGATTCTTAAAACGTTTCAGAAATATATGGCATTACAAGAAGAACAGCACCAACTAAAAATCCAATACAACGAAGCTCAAAAAACATTAGAAGAAGTTGGAGCGACTCTCAGCGAGAACAAATTGCAGCTCGCAGAGTTGTTGGAGAAAGAAGCCAGAACGTCAGATGATACTCCGAACTGGACGAGCGATAAAGATGCGGTGGCCTGTGCTGCTTGCGCTAAAGAATTTACTATTGCCAGACGAAAGGTAGATAAATACATACGTTATACGTTTATTTCCTCTATATTGTTTATGCTTTTTTTAATGACTGACTTTGTCATGGCGAATAATTTCAAAAGGTAATCTGTGGTTGTTGGTGTAGCACATATTAATATGCACAAATGTTTAGACTAATACAAGTCAACTGTCTAATTTTCTTACTATGAAATCGTATATCATAATTCTCTTATAATTAGTTTAATATTTATTTGCAAAAAATTTGCGTGCATTTATAAGCAGATAATAATATATGCACTCTTCTAATTCTAAAAGGTTACCGTAATAAACATGTGACAGCTTTGTTTTTTTTTTTAAAAAGAATTTATTTAGTTTTTTCTTGCAGCACCATTGCCGAAGATGTGGTCACATATTCTGCGGAGCGTGCAGTGAAAAAACAGTCGCATTAGCTGGCAACACCAAGCCTGTTCGTGTGTGTGACGCCTGCTTTACAGAAGTTAGACTAACGTAACACTGAATACAATATATTCAAGACTGAACCATGTTGACTATGTTTATTAAATAAATGAATTTCAATTTTTATCCCGTATCTTAAAATAATTGTTTTTGAACAAACTTACAAAAATATGTAAAGATTACATTAGTTGTTGCCTAAAATGTATAGTTCATGTTTTTAGGAAAAAGTTCAAAATGATCGTGTATTTGTAAATTATATGAGATATACAATCTTCAAACTAATTTGAAAGGATTAACAAAATATATTTGGCACACATGACTAATTAAAAGTCAAAAGAGTACATTATTATATATAATAAACCTAGGAGTATAATATTTCACAATGCGTAAACAGCGTGTGTAGGTAATATGAAATGATTACTTAGGCTCTATTATTTAAAAAATAAGTATAAATTGGGTAATTTAGAAAACAAAAAAATGAGCTATATTCAAAAATATTTAATTATAAAAATGGCTTCAATTATCGTTTTAAAACCGTAATAATGACATTGTTATCCCATTCTTGTTGTTAAAAAGAATAATAAGTAATTATCATCTTAAATTAATTCAGTGATTGTTTATATAAGCACCAATATAGTTGCTTTTATTTTAGTAGTGTTAAATAATGCATTAAGCTTTATTTCCTAACGAAATATTTTTAAATCACATTAAATGTTGCGCTAGGCGTAGTTATCATACCTTACAAAAAAATTACGGTTTCATATATGTATGGCGTAGAAATTTAAAAAAAGCGCTTAATAAGCTATGAAGTTGTTTAAATGGCGATTGTTGATATCGGAAAAAGGAGTTTAAACAAAATAAATCCTACTCTCTACTAATCTGTACCTAATGCCGATAGATTGGAGCATATCGTATCAAAGAATGATTACGCCAAAAAAATGAAAATGGTATGAAAAATAAGGCTCTACTTCACTTCAGAGTAACTTCTAATTTTATAATAATGCTCATTCATTATTATGTTCTACAGTCTCATCAGAATTCCTTTGCAAATTATTAACTTGTAATAATGGACTACCCAAGATTGTCGTGTCAGGAAAGTCATCCTCGATTATACCTTGTAATGAACATCGTATGAAAGTTTCGAATTTATCGGTATGTTACAGATTATTTCTCGGAGTACGAGCTCATACATATATTTTATATCCTTCACCGTTTTATCATTGGACCTCTAGGTGTTGCGAGTTTCTTTAATCTCACGTATAGTAGGACACAAATTAGATGTAGCATCGGAAAATGCAATGGAATGAAATTAAAACCGATTACTGCCGATTTATACAACCAATAGAAATAGCTCCCTATCGCGCCATTCGACACTATTCGTCGCTATAGATTAACGCGTTAGAGAAAGCAAGTGCATGTAAATCGACGCGTCAAATTGACAAATATATAGGTCATATGTTATTAGGTACAAGTTATTACGTTTGTGCAAAGATCATATTCGCATGAGAAATAAATGTTGATAATTTCGGATAGCGTACTCAATTCGGATGTGATCGGTTTTACGAATTTTGCCGATGCGACATCTAAGTTGTGTCGTACTATAAATGACAATTTAGAATTAATGTATTTAAATTCCGAATAACTAACGCGGCGTCTTAAAACTAGTGCGCACTGGTAACTTTTGTCACGGTGACTGTTTCGTCACTCTTGTCAAGTTCGTGAATATGTACAGATGCAGACAAATATTCATGGACTCGACAAGAGTGACTGAAACAGTCACCGTGACAAAAGTTACCAGAGCGCGCTAGTTCTTTGTAGACGATTAATATAACCTTTGGGTTTCCTAAGTAAAATCGTGAACATTCAGGGAAAGAGTAAATAAGTTATTTCTGACTAATCACGTTAACACTTTATGCTGTTAAAAGAAATGTAATGACATTTTATTTCTTGTCCCATTTGTTTCCTGTTATTTTTAGATATTCCACGTCGTAATAATTAAGCATTTAAGTGTATATTAATTAATCAATCTGTCTTAACTATTCTACATATTTATACTAACAATAATATTCCAAAAAACTTAAATCATTAAAGTTGTGTCAACAATTTTATTAATATAAATCAATCTAAAAAATTTTATCAAAAATAATATTCTTCACTCACACATCGACATTCTAATTATTCAATGAAAATAATATTCGTCTAGAAATGTTGTTTACAAAAATTTAAAAATAAATTAAAATCGGAAATGCATTGTACACCCTCAATATAGACGATAGCGTGTGTTATCAATACTCAGCTTTACAGCCTTGCGTAATGTATTGGAAAGCGAATCGGGAGATAGCAGGAAACTAAACACACCGGCACAACTTTAGTGCAAGTCTTCATGTAAATGTTCGTGAATCGATATGTATCTTTGCCCTTTTATCGTATAATAGTGCTGTATTTGCAGTTTCGTGATTACTAACGGATATCTCAGGGCGATCTTATAAAGAAGTTTGTATATTAAATTATATAAAGACTCCTTTCAAAATATGGCATCTATGAGTTCCAAATAAATAATGTCTGCTTGTCCAAATATGGTCTCCAACTTATTTCCAATTGCTAATAGAGAATGTAATTAATGTATTATTTAAATTATAATTAATTAAAAACTGTTTAGATTTCCAATTTCAAAATATATTTTACGTTGACTTGACGTACTGAATCTAAATGTTTAATGTTTTGTTTTTAATATTTTTGTTTAATTTACTAATTGAATACGTTTTGAAATAATTTATACTTGCAACATAATTGATTGTGATTATATTTTTAATTATGATTCATAATGAAATAAAAGATAATATTTAATTTCATAATAATATATTTTATTAAATAAAAAACATTAAATACTCTTAATTCTTATCTCATAGAATGATTGCATTAAAATTAAGAATAAAACTAACTATTCGAATCTAGAACGTTCGTTTAGGTGCTCTTCGGGACGATCTTTATTATAATTGACTGTTTTATATAATTTATATAAAATTTAAGATAATATTTTCGACCATAAAATTTAATAGTAAAATCTACATGAAATTTTCGGTAAAAATTGTATTGGTGCTTCAAAACGATGATTATGTAATTGTTATTCAATTATTATTACTGTAAATAAATAATTTTTCTTTTGTATATCAATTATTATGTAAAGAATTATAATACCTGTCACAACAATATACTTGTCGTTTTGTTTATTCCCTATACGGTAACTATATCATATTTAAAAATATTTATTGATATAAAAAATCATTAATCAGTCTTACAAAACAAATAACTACCAATGCAAGTTGTGTTTTAAATTGTCATCGTCCACCATATACTGCAAAATTTGCTCCATTGCCTCAGGATTGTCTTCTGGAACCTATTCAAATAAAAAAAATGAGAACTATTTAACATAAATGTAGGGAATTTATCATTAATCACTAAAATATTACTTATTTTTACTACCTTACCTAGTCTTTGACTTTTTACAATAATAATAATCCCTTTTAGTCCATTATACATATTGGTTAGGTACATATTCAAAAATATGGACTAATAAAACAAAATCAGATATAGTATCTATCGTGAATAACATTCCTGTCAGACAAAGTTCTTTTAAAGTAGATATCAGTATTGTTTTGATTTTAAGATATAGTAGACAAAATAACCGCAAATAAATCATACGAAGTTTAATATTAATTTTGCCCTAAAAATAAGCTTAAATAATAAATAAAAATTGTACATTACAAAATTTAAAAAGGATATTCATAACTGTTTTTATTTTAATTTATCAACTTTTGCTGCTCTCATTATAAGTTTCAAAGAAAATGTTCAAATTATGAACTTACCCAATGGCCTGAGCCGAAAACTGACCAAAAGCTGAGCTGTTTTGCCACTTTGAAAAATCCATTTCTATTTCCTCGAATAGGTACACGTTTGGCATTCATGAATTCTTGAGCTCCGTGCCACCTCAGCGCGTGCACCCAATTTGTAGCACCTAAACATAATAAAATTAAAAGAAAGTCCTAGTAGCTAGAGTCTTATTTATTTTTTCAATACATTAAATTGAAGTATTTTGAGTAAATTCTAACTGTAAGATGCATATATTCGAAATTAAGTCTAAACCATTACTTATCCAGATAATATGGTACAATACCATCAATAATAATGCAGAAACATAAAAAAGGATAAATAGTTTATAAAGGCATTCATAATCATAGACACGTTAATAAGCTAAATTATGTAAGTTTTCGGTCCTTTATTGAGTAGAGATGTACGCTTGTGTAGTACAATATTACAAATAGTGAGAAACAAAATATTATGTAACTATCTTTTAAATTTTAACATTAATAAATAAGAAGCTAAATTTCGAGATTAGATTATTTTTCACTACAAACATCTTTATTATTCAGGAAAATATGTTTAAACTTAATGCATTAATGAATATTATTATCCTAAATATAATTTTTATTCTTATATAAATATATCCAAAGAAGTTGTTTCACGTAAGAGTAGACGTAGAATATAAAAGGTCACTTGACTCAATGATTCAACCACGCGAAATGGCCCGGTTTCCATTGTCGTAAGTATAATTACACGCAAGAGATTAATGTAATAAAGTTTAATATTTTTGACGTTGTATTGTATTTTCCATGCCGTAAATAAATCCTACAAATATTATTTTTCCTTATATTTCAAGCTCTACGTCAGACAAAATGAAAAATAAGGTAACAATTTGCGATGTAAAGATCAGCATGAGTTTTTCCAATTCATTTATATAGGTGAGTCGAGATGGCACAGTGGTTAGAATGCGTGCATCTTAACCGATGATTGCGGGTTCAAACCCAGGCGAGCACCACTATATGTATATATGTATATCTCGTGCTCAGCGGTGAAGGAAAGCATCGTGAGGAAACCTGCATGTGACAAATTTCATAGAAATTCTGCCACACGTGCATTGGAACAGTGAGGTGGAATATGTTCCAAACCTTCTTCTCAAAGGGAGAGGAGGCCTTTAGCACAGCAGTGGGAATTTACAGGCGTTTGTTGTTGTTGTTGTTTATATAGGTAGGTTATATGCTAGGAGGCTATGTGCTTGACTACGCAAGCAATACAGAGTAACAGATAACAAAAAATTAAGACTTACATAATAATGAGTTATTAATATGATCTCATATAAAACTGTAATTTACTTTAAAAACGAGTTTAACATCGTTTCAATACTCTATATAGTCTCTATTTTCTCTCCATAATACTCTGTAGTATTCGGATACTTACCAGCGAGAGGAGTTACGACGTCCAAATTTCCATTATATACAGCGATTTTGAGACTTGTATGATTCAATAGTGTTTCTACTGAAAAAGAAGTATAAATTAAGTTCATTACTATTTTGGTCTACAAGAATATCTATACACTGGCTGTATAGCTAAACTTTCTAGGTTCATCGCAGCGATTACGAGCCTCTAGGTAAGCCTACATTGAGAAATAAGGATTTAAAATTAGCTATTGAGGAAACTGTTGAACTAATATTTAATAATATATTTTGATAGACAATAAATGTGTAAGAAATAGTCATAAAAATTCTTTAATACCACTACCAATAGTTTAGGAAATGTCTTTATATCAATATAAATTTTTAATATTTTTTTGTATGAAATAGTTTCGAATTTATTTAAAATTATCAATAAAATTAAAATATAGTCCAAATGTTAAAAATAGATAACTTACAAAATTTAGTAGACGGAACCAAGAAACTATCATTCAAACTTTGGAAAACATCGTCCGAAATATAATTCCACACGAAAGTCTGATTAACTTCCGACAACGTAGGTTTTACATATTTGTTAACTTTCGTTACCAACTCGTCTAGCGCTCTGTACGGACTCGGTTGGTTGATGTTATTGAAGTTAATCTCCATCCCAGCTTCGACATTTAAAATGTTAAACATCAAAGCATCCAGTTTGCCAGCGGTAATATATTCTCGTTTCTCTATTAGGTAACTCATTTTTTTTGCTATTTTCATTGTTTTTACATATGTGTGAAGATCGATAACGCCCTTAAATTTTAGAGTCTTATTATTATTGTGACCTCTATACATAAAAAGAAATCGATCAATGGGTATTAGACAAATCCTACACGTTTGAGAAAAATAAGTCGCCGTTCTGAATAACGGAAGTAGACTTCTACTTCTTAGGATTACTACTTCTACTTCTTACACTTCTTTTTATTACTTTTTTTGAATTTCATCTTGGGATCTCGGAGACGGCTTGACATGAGAGACCACGAGGCCTATTAGACCGTTCAAGGTATAGGTAAAAATATCCAAAATAAAAATATACCTATAATAATTAAAAAAAAATTAGATAACGTCGTCGTAGTCCTTATGCCTTTTTAAGTTAGATATAGTATTTTTCAATGTTAAATAAAATACATTACTAAATTAAATACATTATGTTATTTGTTGTACTGACCATATTATATAGAAATTCTGGTTGTACTAAGGAACTATGCTTCGGGTCAACCCATCCACTTCCAATTCCAATGCCCCTAAAGTTCATTTTCAAACGTTTATTTTTTATTGCCTGTAATAAAAAAATGTTTTTGGCAATATACTGAAAATACCTAAATTAAAAATTATTTTTCATTCTCACTAATATATTATGACAATTGTAAAAATATTTTCCTCATCGAAGAAAACATCTTAAACTCTAAGTTTAAATGAAGAATTCTTAATAGAGTATGAAATGAACGCATTACTTACCGTCTGTAAATAATAACCCAATCTTGGACATAATTTACCTCCATAACTCTGACCAAATAGATACGTCGGTGTCTTACGAAACTCTTTATGCTTTTTAAAAAAATCTTTTATTAAACGTAAGAGATCTTTCGCTGAAAATTAAACGATTTCTATAGCAGTTGTTATTTTTTTATTTTAAAATGTACGTATTTTTCCTTAAAAGTCATAAAAATGTCAAATTACAAACACTAATAGCCAAATTTCTCACGTATTTAATTTCTATACAATAGTAATATTTCGATTGTACATTTTTACAATGGTGTCTACCTTGAGGCGACTAAATAACAAGCCAAAACATTTGATATGCAAACAATACATCATAATTATGCAATTAAGTGCATGATTATTTTACTGATGTATTTAATAGTACCTCATATTAAATTTATGTTACGTTAAGTATACATGAAGAATATTATCGTTACTACGTTGTAGTAGACGTACATTATATCATACAATTTATTATATCTACTAATAATATAAAGTAAATGTGTCTGTCAGTTTCTTACCTAACTTCGACAATTAGTATAATGATGATAAAATATATAATCTCATAAATAGTCGATTACACCTAGAAGAATGTCAGGATAAATAAAAAAGCACTAACCTGCATCCTTATCTGTTTTTACGAGTAATGATTTATTCAACGCATAACTAAAACCAGTACCGACTGGATGATCAATTAGCAATAAATTTCTTCCATTTACCTTAAAAACATAATTGTATAATATAATAACATAAAAAAGTATAAAATACTAACAGAATGTTTTACTTCTATAGATATTTTCAACAGGCAAGTAAACTTACCTACCCATGTATGGTTTCGAGGCCTCATATCCATAGTTAGCGGTCCAATTTCAGCGAAATTAGCTATTCCAGTAGCCGCAAGCCCTGGTCCGCCCTGAATCCATATAATAAGTGGTTTTTGGTAAGCCTCAACTATGCTACCATCGGCGTAATAAAACCAATAAAAAAGGTGCGCACCAGGACGAACTTCAACATATTTATGAATGCTTTTCCAAGACTTATTTCGGAGAGCTTCTAAGTACGGATTTTGTCCTAAAAATACTTATCTAGGTAATATTTTGCTATTATTAAAACATAATATAATGAAAAAAACAAACAATATTACGCATGCGACTATGGCTGTAATTGATGATTTAAAATAAAATTACACTTATGCCGAAACTACAAAACTTACCTTCACATTTAATTTGTTTCATAGACAATAACAACATGAAAATATAAGTGGAAAATAAATTCATTTTAAATAAGATTAAATTCACTTTGCACTAATCGCTAATGGCACTATAACCGAATTCACATGTGTGCTTTGGAGTCGCTCCAAATCATTTAACCACACGTCTAGTAAAACACCATACGCTGATGTCATCACATATTTAATTAAATGTGTAAATTAGATAAACGAACGAAAAATGTGTCCATATATCCAGAAGCTCATTAAACTAATGTTTGTCACGCGCAACCTATTACAGGATAAGTACCTACGTAGGTGGATATCCCATTCAGAATAATTCACTTCACTTGTCAACATGTGCACTACGTTCCAATTTTATTGTCATCTTTTATATTTTTATTTTTATTTTAAAGACATGAGGAGACACCACAATGTAAAGAGTTACAGATTAAAGCGCGACGTTTCAATAGTAAACATGAACTGCCAAGGCTATGGAATCTAGGTGGAGCACGAATGAATGACGACACAAAAGAAACAAAAGGTCTTTACACCTTTCACATAATCTTATATTAAGCTCAATATAAAAATAAAATAGGTTTAATTTAATAATATTTATTTGATTACAGTAACAAATCGATAAAAGATCTTATTATTCCACCGTCAGCGTTCCTCGGTCTGTGAGACTTATAAGTATTCATATAGGATTGCGTACTCGTTCGTATATGACTATGATTTATAATGTTTGATTTTTTATGTGTCGTTGACTCTGAATAATGCCTCGTGGGCTTAACTTGGGGTAATCCCACTACATGACCGATCGGAGCCCCAACCAAACCAGGACGATACGTCATATGCGGCTCATGCCCTCCTTCATGAACCGGCTTTACGTAATCTGCAAAAAAAGTTATACTTAGTCTGATATTGGAGCGGTAGTTTTAACGTTTTCGCATTTGAGTATGTTTATTCTTTCTTTATTAAACAAACTTTGCTTCAATAGTATAATTCTTCTGTATTTACTATTGCAATATGTATTTATAAAATTGTATGATAAGTTATATTTTATCTAAATATAGATAACAGTTTATGAGTTATTAGTAATCCTAGGCAACTATAAACCCAGATATACCTTGAAAGTTTCAGTTCCGGAATTATAAATACACTGTGACCGTATGACCAGGTCAGAGAATATTAATATATCCGGTAGTTATGATAAACCTATAGTTATTTATAGTATTTACTAATGTGAATTATAAAAAACCTGTGGGTTCCAAGGGTTTTGGCTGCCTATATGGGTTGTTTCCAAAATATCCTCCAGCTGGTGGACGGGTAGGTCTTTGAGCAGGTATTGTAGGTCTATTAACACCATGATTAAAACCAAACAGCTGTTGATTAAACAGGTGTTGTGAACTATGGAAACGATTGCTTTTGTGTCCTTGCCTTCTTAATGAATGCGGCGTGACTGTACAAATAAAATAATAACGTATTAGTAAATTGTTCTCACAGATATTGATACATTACTCAAATAAAGTGCTTTAATTACTACAACTTGAGAGCTGGATTTACAATGGCTCTAAATATAAATTACTATATCAAAATAAACATGCTTCCGCATTAAGATTTAGTTAAAATTGTTGTTTTTTTTTTCTAAAGAACCATAAAGGACGTTTGGTTTTTTTTGCCCGTTATTTTTAAGAAAAATTGAAATATAACGTCATAGCATTATTGTACAATTATTTACAATTTAAAGATAAAACGACTTAATTAAATACTCTGACTCATAATATTATAAATAAATTATATTATTATGTGTGTAAAAATCATGTAGGTACGTTTAATTCTACCTACTGTCATAATAATCATTGTATTTTTTGGGGTGTTTCGTAATTATAGCAGAATATGCTGGTGCTTTTCGATACGATCTACATTCTGATACAGTGATAGCTCTACCGTCAATTTAATTTTGTCATTTTCTTATGTTTAATTACAACATCTTTTTTGCAAGCGTCCTTTATCCATTCTATATTGTTAATGAAATAAATAATCATTCTCAATTTTTTATAAAAAGTAATATTTTTTAAGTTATAAAAAATATCATTGAAAAATAATCATTTATATGATGATTTTCATCACTAAACAACTTCCAGAATTGAGACACATAAAATAAAATTAATGGAATGATATTAAAGGGTTAAATCTACAAAAAATAAATAATACGGGTTAATAAAATAATAACTATTTAAATGAGACCTCTCTACCAATAATAAATTAAAGGTACCTGAACTAAGATCATTTTCGTCATAATCTTCGATTTCACCACAATCAGTTGGGTCATCTTCTTGCGGTTTTTCCTGGAGACTGCTAGGCGCATCATACAAATTGTCCGGCTTTAACAAATTATAAAATTCGCCGAAGGTTCGCGGGTTACTATTATCATAACGAGCAACCCTTTTATGAGGAGCGATTTTATTTGTAGGACACAATGGATTCACTGTTACTGCTTCTGTTTGTAAAGCAAAACTTATTACCTGAACAATAATTAGAAAATCAATTTTCACTGAAAAAATACAAAATACAAATACATTTATCCAATAAGTATTCCACTTACAAAAATCAGACCGGCTATTAAATAATGCGAAGTATTTGACATTTTTCTTTTATATCTATAACAACTACACTAACAACGACGTTTGTTTGTTACGAGTGTCCTGGTGTTATCTGAACGTAAAGTTATAAGGTATCTGTTGCTAAAGCTCGAGGTCTCCCACGCGCCCGAAATGAATGTGTAAATCCTTGGGCAATGACCGCTGCTTATACGACAAATGACCAAATGAAACTAAACTGACCTAAACAGAAAACTCCAATCTATTGAATGATTAATTATGGTAAATTAACACTCAATATCATCCATAATTAGCGTGGAAGTTAGTGTATAATGTACTAATCTGGATATTTTGGCTTGTTAATAAAAAAAACAAATTAAACGACACATGTAAGTTTCTGATATGCATAGCAATGTTATATACCTAAGCGTTTTCTTTTCATCTTTCGTTTTCGCTACAAATTAATTTATATTTAATATAATTACTGAATGAACATTGATCTAAACTTTTGACCTACGAAATGTTCTATATACCTAAATTTTATTATTAAGTAATTGTATATTATAAATACATTTAATCCGCTAAAAAAGTTTGTTTTCGTAATAAAAATAACGTAGGACGTAAATTTGGTAGCACGAAGCATCCTAAAACAAATGTTAAAAGAGTATTACCTAATATTCATATTATTTGGAGAAGATTGCATAATTTACGTTTGTCTAATTTAAGTTAAATAGCTTGTCCTCTAAGTGAATGAATTTTATTATATGCTTCACTTTTCTTGCACTCTACAACTTTAATTTGTAATGAAAGTTGCAATTGCGAATGTCATAAGCGTATATAGTCTAATAATCTAAAATTTATTCAAAAAACATTTTGTTCTTAAGATAGTCTTTAAAAAATCATAAAAAACATTTTTTATCTCAAATACAATTGCGGAGACAAATATGTATATGTATACAATTAAATTTAAACCGTAAACAATTTAAACCATTCTTAACGTCCAATGCGCTATCAACCTTGATATCTAAGATGTTTTGTCCGTTGTGCCATGGTTGTGCCTGTAGTTTTACTGTTTCCCTTCAAACCGGAACACAATTCCAAGTTTTGCTTGGCTGTTGAACATAGAAAATATCGCAATTCAATAAATAATACCTAGGAACCACACTTTTTTTAACATATTATGTTATATACTGCAAAATAAGATTTATTCATTTATTTTTATTAATGAGAATAGGTTAAAAATATTGTGAAATTACATTTCAGGAACGATAGGTAGCCCCAGGTATTGACTTTGTAAAGTCGGAAACTTGGTGTTCTAAGTTTACCAATACATTCAAAATATTTCCTTTGAGAAACAGCATATCGAAATGTCGAAATGAGTTATACTCGTAATATTCGCAGCTTCTTGTGAAATTATATGATAATATATGTATATCTTCAAGCGAACCTTTCTCTTTATCTATAAAATAGTAATATGACTAAACTTTTCCCAGTAATGAAAAACTACAATTGTTGTTGTTATTGCATATTTCACAATAGACCAATGTTTGGCTTCTATAGCAGTTTTATGACTTACTTTAAACGAATTTGTTAGCAAATCTTTTAATACACACTATTACCACAAATCGCTTACTGAATTATTATTTTTTATTTTCATAAATTGTTTAACGTTTTTTACAAGTTGACAGTAATAATTAAATATGCTGCATTGTGGTTACTAACTGCGAGACTAGTTACAAAGTCAAGGTCGCTCAACATGCTATGGAACAGCCTTTGCTCGGAGTATTTGTGAAGGCTTATATATAAATTGAGGTCATTTGGAAAATAATTGCAGCTACTGTAATGCTTAATCATGTATGTAGAAGAACTAAGGGCAGTTTTTACGCAGTTAGAGTAAAATAAAATCCCAGTCGAGACGAGAGTCGAATCCGAGCTAAACCTAGTCTCTAGCCTTTCACAGTAAATGTAAACAGAGCTTTGTCGCATCAAGCCTATGCACATTTAAAACAGTGGATTACGATTTAAAATAATTTACTGATAAAGTTAATGATGATGATGATGATTAATAAATCATCATCATTGAACACAGTTGAACAGTGATTTCTCCGTATACGTAATAACGTATACGGAGAAATCACTGTTCAATCAATTATTTAAGATCAACTTTAATTATTTGAAAGATAAACATTGAAAAATGTGTATTAATTTTTTCTTTAAAAATATAATAAACCCTTTCCTACATGGCTGTTGTACCTTTTGCCCGGTTACGCTATAGAATCCATCAGGTCCAACACATATAACATATGTACACAGTTTGAAAATAAATGTGCCTGGCTCACTCCCTATTAAGCCTGAACACAATGTTAAATAATAATAGTGATGATGTATAATAATGCGAAAAGGAGTTAGATTGATATTTAATTGCATGTATGATTACTCTATTGAAACTTTAACGAACTCGAATTCGCATTTATACTTGTCGTATTTAATGATACATTTTGGATAAACCGAATTTTCTACACAAAACATTTATCAAGGACCGCGTTTGCGTAAACACCCACTCACACTGTTTTTGGCTAGGGAATATCGAAAATAACCATTTTCTCACTATTCACCATATTCACCCAAATAAGTCAAATAAAATCAAAAATCTTTCTTTAATAGATTAATTACATTTACCTACTTATTTATTGTCAGATTGAAAACTACAGGAGATTTGAAAAGGAAATTCCCTAACCTAAGAAAACCCGGTGAAAGAAACTCTATGGATTTATTTTTTAACGATGTGTGATTGTTAACATGTTAAATATTACAAAGAAATAGTCAGAAGGTGCGTGTTTTATTACGCTTTAGAAGCCTGTTTTTAGCCCGGATACATTCATCGTATTTTTGTTCCCTGTCTTTCAAATAAGGTTGACCCTTAAGGAAAACTGAGACCCAAGGAGGCCTCGTTCTTTAATTGTTAAAGAACCCTCAGAATTAGATATCTTATTAAAAGAGAAGTTAATTTCGATAGTTATCACATAATCCCTTAGGCATATAATGACACTCTCCAGGTTTCACGAATATTCTTAAAAGCTCCTTACTTGTGTAGGTTGTTGAGCGAAAAAAATAAATCCAATTTGTTTCGTATGAAACAGATTGTGTCTGTTAAATAGAATCGGTTTTTACTCTTTAGTAGTCTATATCTTATTGCATAATTATCAACCCAGATAATTTCCAATTGATTTAAGAAGCCTCTTCTTCTAAAGGAAAGTTCCATACTCATTGACATTAAATAACATATTGTCGCGTGTATGGTGATATTTTTAAATTATATTTATGGTACCTTATGATGGTACCTTATTTATTATTTATACCATATTTATTTATATATTTATTATATATTTATTTATACCAATCATGAGACAAAGCACAAAAGTAAAGAGGAATAATGCTAGGGCGTCCCCCTTAAGCGACGTTGGCGAGGATACTGCTAGTAATGCTAGGGCGTACCCCTTAAGCGACCAAAACCAAGAGATCGAAACATGTTGCCAATGTCCCAAGTTCGTATTGCGACTTGGAATATTGGTTCCATGACTGGACGCAGTATTGAACTAAGTGATATCTTGGAAAGACGCCACATAAATATTTGCTGTGTGTAAGAAACAAGATGGAAAGGGGCTAAATCATGTAACATCGGTAAGGGGTATAAACTTATATATAATGGAAAAGATAATGCTAAAAATGGAGTTGGAATAATTCTAGATCAAAATCTCAGCCAAAACATCGTTGAGGTAAACAGAATTAGTGACCGTATAATAGGTGTAAAAATGGCTTTTGAGAAGCAGGCATGTCTAAATGTAATCTCTGTGTATGCGCCACAATCCGGGTGCTCAGATGCGGATAAACAAAATTCTGGGATGATCTGAGTGTTTACATAAACACAATACCCACAAAAGAACAAAGACTTATCTGCGGAGACCTTAATGGACATGTGGGTTTAGACAGGAGCGGCTTTAGAGGACATCATGGTGGATTTGGGTATGGGAAACAAAATAATGAAGGAATCACAATTTTAGAATTTGCCGTCCTACAGAATTTAGCAGTAGGAAATACATTTTTCCAAAAAAAGGATGAGCATCTTATAACCTACAAAAGCGGAAACTCCAAAACACAAATTGATTATATTCTTGCCGACAAGTCGAACATAAAGCAATTCAAAGATTGTAAAGTAATACCAGGTGAACCGCTTACAAGCCAACATAGATTACTCATAGCATCGATGAAGCTTAAAAGGCCTATAAAAATACAAACTCCAAAAACTGAAAGAATTAAATGGCAAGAAATCCACTCAGAAAAAGGATCCGCTTTTCAAGAGGACATCAGAAACTTCATGACGGAAAATCCCCCTGGAAATGATTCTCCCAACACGACTTGGTCGAAATTTGAAAATAGGTGTCTTACTTTAGCGAAGAACGTGCTAGGAATCAGTAAAGGCCCACCAAGAAATGCGAAAGATTCTAAGTGGTGGAACAGCGCTACTAAAGAAAATGTAGCAGAGAAAAAGCGTCGGTTCAAAATATGGCAAGAAACTGGCCTGGACCAAGATAAGGAGCTGTACAAAGAAGCAAAGAAAAATGCTCGAAGAACTGTGGCAATTGAAAAAGACAAAGCCGATGTTAACCTATATAGACGCCTAGAACTAGCAACGGACACTGAAATTTATAAGATAGCAAAGCAAAGACACCAGAACAGTAAAGACATAATTACAACTAAATATATAAAGGATGAGAAAGGCGTATTGCTCACGGATGACAAGGACATATGTAGGCGGTGGTATCACTACTACAATGAGCTCTTAAATGAATGAATGAATTCCCACGAAAACCAGAGAAAGTCGAACCAAAAGTACAAGGACCTGCCAATGACATCACCTTAGCAGAAGTTAGAAAAGCTATTTCTAAGATTAAAAATCACAAAGCGAGTGGACCAGACAACATACCAGCCGAAGTTTGGAAAACACTTAAGGACGGGGAGGTATGGCTTTGTGAACTTTTTAACAACATCCTCAAAAGTGAAGTCATGCCTAACATATGGCGTACGAGCACACTCGTTCCCTTCTACAAAAATAAAAGGGATGTTCGGCAATGTGGAAATTTCCGTGGGATAAAGCTGACCTCACACACCCTTAAAATCTGGGAAAGAATCCTGAGGCGTTCGCCTATCAAATCTAATCACGTTAATCGATAATCAGTTTGGCTTCACACAAGGAAAGAGTACCACCGATGCAATTCATACTATTAGATCAGTGATGGAGAAAGCCCGTGATAAGGAGCTCAATGTGTACTGTAGGCTTTATACTTTTATAGCTTTATGTCAAACTCAATCGCAAGTGGCAAATGTCCGATGTCAAACTGTCAATTGAACACGGTTAAGTTGACTATTGAACAATTTCCACAAAAATCAATTGAATATTTTTTGAATGTGTGAAACGTGAAATGTTAATGCATAATACGCTAGATTGTGATAAATAATTTATACTACAATGGCAAAAAGCCAAAGCAAAGTCTACCTTGGTTACGAAGAAGAAATAATCAATGAAAGGAATAAATTGCAGTTAAACTATACAATTAATAAAATTGGTGGACTACCTGTATGGATGCTTTTTTTAAATTAATTAATTAAGTTTATTCTATCAAATTAATTTTTTTATATATATATAATGTAAATAAATAATATTTTTGTAAACAATTTTAATGCACTAAAACCCAAATGAAATTTATATAGTATCAGATAATTAAAAAGCCTTTATTTTTCCAGAATTGGCCCCCATTCGAAAACATTCAGTTTTCTACAAAATGTCCATTGTGTAATTTACACAGGCTTTTGGTAGTTCAGTGCTATGCCCCCTTAGATGACTCTGTTTATCATCGTACATTATATGTATTCGCCTGTATAAACCCTCCCTGTTGGGTGCAGTCTGAAAGGTAATCTAATTTATAAAAATCAGAATGTTATGTGGGTTTCTGATAATAAACTTTTGTTTACTTTATGTTCAATTTATTATAAGAAAAATAAAATTATTACAATTTTTCATTATTCTTTTTAGTTGGATTTGTGTACGAAGTCAGATGCAAGATGCTCCAAGTAAGACTAGTTCAGTTGTAGTGATGCCAAACGCAGAAACAAACTTAAGCTGGTGCAGAGGCTCAGACGATTGGGAGGAAAATGACAATGGTGACTCTTCAAATGGAAATGTTATGAATATTGATAATAATGGCATGCAAAGGTGAAACAATATATACTACTTATATTATTATAATACCCATATGCATAATAAATAACAGCAAAATAAATTGTATATAAGATGAACAATATATACTACTTATATTATTATAATACCCATATGCATAATAAATAACAGCAAAATAAATTGTATATAAGATGAATTAATTCTTCCAAATTTTGTTTAAAATATAATTATATGTATTCTTGTATTTAGTATGAGCTTACACTAGTGCTTCCACTAAATGAGTAATTTAAACATTTTTTTTATATCTTTATTGGCAATTAGCCATGTACAAGATTAGATATCCCATCAGAAGTCATTGCTACATTGTGCTCTTACCTATAATCAGAAGCTTTAACACAGATTTCTTTATTATAAATTTACTTTCAAAAATAATAAACTTCCATACGAAATTGTATTTTATTTCATTGTCTTTGCTATTCTGATATGCTTTTAATATATAAAATGTCATGTAACCCCCTAGAAAATAAATTCTATAAATGCATTCTATGTCAGTAAGTCATTTTAAAATTTTATTAATGTAGAAAAGTATTGATCCATAAGGTTATATTATGTGTTTATGGACCATAGATATTGGTAAGACTATAATGATCTAAATTACATGTAATTTAACCCACTACTAAATTAAGAATTAATAACACAAAGAAATGATGTGTAGCAGGAAAAAAAATTATTATTAAATTACATTTCTCCTCAGACAGTCTTATACCAAGATCATTGACAACCTATATAAAAATATTCTTTATATCTAAATGATCTGTTAACTGGATTTATGCAAAAGTTCATACCATTAATTAAACTTTTTGGTACAGAAATTCTGATGAGGAAGATGAAAGCAATTCATTTGAATTGGAAACAGTTGAACAAGCACTTGAAAATTTGCAAGTTGATTCAAACAATGCTAATATGTCTCCAGTTCAAGGTAATTTTCAAAAAAAATTTTATATTCATAAGAAAAATAATATATAAGCATGTTTGGAAATTAAATTGAAGGAGTCTTAAATAAACTTATTCAAATATCAAATGCGCACATAGTCGAGGCCACAGCTTGTCAAAAAAAAAATTTCGTTATTTAAAAAAGAAAAAGGGGTTTTCTACAACATCTCATTGTAGATAAATATTACAAATCTCAAGGGCCCATATTTACCTCCATTATATAACTTTTTTATATTTAACAATTGAATTATGTAAAGCTTCTAGATTTCTTATGTATTTTCATTTTATATTTAAAATTTCAGGTGCTGTTGGTGAAGTGGCAGCCCCGGTTCCGGCTGCTGAACTGGAAGAGGAAGATGAATCAGGTCTTGTTATTGCAGAAACACCTACTGTACCAATGAACAATATGGCATCTCTGTTTACCCAGGTTAGTCGAGATATTTAACACTAACTTAAAATTTTAAAATGCAACTGTTAGAGTTTGCCAAAAGCAACCAAATGTTCAGAAATTTCTACTCTTATTAGATTTTGATATTTTAATTTTAGTTTGATGACAAGAATCTCCTAATAAGTCATCTTAATATATGTTTGAAATCAAATAAATCTTTAATATAACAGACGGCAGAACTACCATCGGATATTCGAAGTCGCCTTGTCAGTGGCCCGCTGCAATTTGTTTCTAAATATATTTACGTAGAAGAAGAATGGAACAAGGCATCAAATGATGATGATAAAGTAACTGAATTGCTCAACAAATACAAACGGGACAACGGTAATAATCATTTAATGCAAATTAATAATTAATTTTTAAATTAAATTAATTAATAAAAATGTGTGGTAAAATCTTACAACAACAAAAGTTAACCTGTTCGATGTAACCAATAGGGAAGATGCGATATTTTTATTTTTGTGTTTATTTTAAAGAACTCCATACAGGGTAGACCACAAGTATATTAAAAATCCAGAACACTCTAATTGAGTGCAAAAAATGCAGTTTCAACATTTACATTTTCGCGCGAAAATGGATCTATATTTCGTATGACGTGACTCCTGTCTGTCAGTGGCTCTTTGATCGTACTTGTCCTCACTGGCTTTTATATTTATGCATTTTTTCTCGACTGCTGAGTAGCTTTCTTGGAAAAATTTAAAACAGACTACTCGATGCTCCGCAACAAATCCATATTGACGTATGTTTTGTGCCAATGTGTTCATCTTCAACAAAGTTTTCAAATAAATGGTTTTTGAGTGGATCTTCTGACACAAAACTAAGAAAAAAGTGAGAGAGAGAGAGTCCGAGTCTGCTTTGATAAACCCAACTTCCATTTTTGTTCAAAGTTATTAATTTTCATTTAAATATTCACTTTTTTACAACTATAACCTCAAATAAGTAGTCATAACAGGAGTGATGTCACTGAAAGCTAATTAGTGTTTTGAAATACGTTCCGTTTCGAGTTATTTTAATTCGTAATTATTGTTAAAAACAACATATCAAATATAAACCTTGCCCTTCTTTTATATTTTTTTAACATTTTAATAGCAGCATTTTCATAACTATAATATTTGCATGTTCCCTATGGAACTGAAATATTACATACCCTCCTTGATCTTAGTACACCATAGAAACTAGTATTTATTTAGTTTTATTTTTTTTTATTAATTGTTTTTTTTTTTATAACATTACATAACTTATAATATAAATAAAAATGTGTTCAGAAATCCATCAGAAATGTGTTCTGTAAAAGCATTTTTATGAAATTAACAGAAATTGAAGTCGGCAGTGTAGCCGATAGTGTGTCTGGTGCGCCAACTGAAGATGAAGCTTACGAAGACGCGACGCCATTACACGGTGACCGTTTGTTCCACGCCTTTCTGACGCGTCTGCACGCACATCCGGGACAGATTCTACGGTATATATCTAATATTCAAAAATCATTACTATAGCTATATGGTCGAAATTTTATTACAAAAGCCAATTTGTGACATATTATAGTCAGACAAAAACAATAATTACTCCATTGGACGAATAGCTTTTGGACTTTATTTGTTTTACAACTTTACAATTTATACAATTTCTTTAAATTACACATACAGTTAGCATAGCTGAAAAGCTAATTTGAAATCAAATATAATTACTAAATAAATTTGCTCAATGCTTAAATGAAGTTACTAAGCATACTAAATTTTTTTTTATGTTATTGGTTGGCGGACGAGCGTATGGGCCACCTGATGGTAAGTGGTCACCATCACCCATAGACAATGACGCTGTGAGAAATATTAACTATTCCTGATGTTATGTCCCTTGTGCCTGTAGTTACACTGGCTCACTCACCCTTCAAACCGGAACACAACAATACTGAGTACTGTTATTTGGCGGTAGTATAACTGATGAGTGGGTGGTACCTACCCAGGCGGGCTTGCACAAAGCCCTGCCACCAAATAAATAATTAATTAATGTTATATTTTTAGATACACCCGAGATGCACCACCCCTCCTGGGAGCACCATTGCCGATATCAGAAAATGCATCGAATTCTCCATACAAACCAAGTATTTGTATGCGCTGCGGTTCAAGACTGATCTGCGAACTACAACTCGTTCCTGGTTTTGCAGATACATTATGCTTATATCCAAACCATGTAACCCTGTCACACCTACACTTCCTCTCTGTCCTGATATTTACATGTTCCCAAAGTTGCTGGCAACAAAATGATAAATTAGTTGAAGAAATGGTCATATTACAACCGGAAGTAATTTAAATATAACAACTGTTTCTCTCTCTAAGCCAAACCTTAGTGCATGTTCTTTACAAGCATTTGTAACAACTTAAATGATATTTTCAAGGATATAGACTGCTAATATCATAGCCCTCCTTTGGCTTTGCCGTAGTTATAAATAATACTTAAGAGTAATTATCTTATTTTATTATGATAATTATAAATAGCATTTATCTTTCAATAGTCTCTACAAATTATATTCAAATGTGTATCATAATCATGCACAATATTACGTAGTAAACATTTAACGTCCTCAAGTTAAGCCTTATATTATTAGTGTGTCCTGTAAGTTAATCTTTTTTGATTTTGTTATTTCATTCTTGTTAATATAATATTATATTGTTATTTTTTTACCAATTTCATCTGTGATTTTAATATCTTATTATAAATTACTTTATTGTTGTAAATAAATCGTAGTCTTATCAGTCTTATATGGGGAGTCAGCTCATATCTTGACTTAGTTTTTTGCCTTTGATATCGACTTAACAGCTGAAAAGTACGGAGACATAAATTTCCATTTTTTGCCATATTTGTGCCAAAAATCGGAAGAAAGCATAAAGACACGAACACGCCACGTCAAGTGCAGTGCTACCATAAGAGTAGGGCGGAATGGTCTTATAACAAATATATTTATATGTATAAATAATCGTGAAAGAAGGTTGATATCCATAAAAAGTGGTCTAGTTATAAAATAGTATGATTATGTGATGTGAAACATTGTTTATGCATTTAATATTACATTTTGTCCATAGTTCTTAGATTTAAAGGAATACATAATTATAATAGATGTGCTGTCTATTTATATTAAACAAACTTCAGCTTATTTTATGAAACTATTATATTTTCATGCATATTTAAATAATCAAATTTTAATATATTGTGCAAAGTTGCTTAGAATTTTCTGATCACATGATACCATAATTTAAGCCGTTCCATTTAGAAATAATAATATTCGGAATTAAAAAATATAAATTACAACAATAAATGAATGTTATATTAATTAATAGTCATAATATTTAGCTTTTTCTGAAGTTTCTGCAAATGACGTCACAGTAAATACTAGTATAATAAAAATTGTACTGTACTGTAGTGATTCTAGCACCAGATGTGGTCGTTTTTTTTTTTTTGCATCTCTTAACTTTGTGTTTTGTTACTGAAATAAATTTTCTGATACTTACAATTAAATTTTTATCTTTTCTGAAAATTTAAGCCTCTTTACTATATAATCTATTAGATACAAGGAGATATTGTTTTAATTTTTGTCTACAACTAAACGCAAACAAGGCGTTGTTATTTTCTGACTAGTACCGGCGGTGTTTTTTTTATTCAGTTAAACTATAGCAATCATATTTTAGTGACAGAATTCAGAAAGACTTTAGTAGTTATTAGAACTATATTGTTGGAATAGGCATTCCAAAAAGCTCGTTTTTGGATCTTTATTGTTTTTATTTTATAGTAACGATCTCCCGTATTTTCTTATGAGAATGTTTTATGACTAAGGTTTGCAGGCGGGCAAACAGACCACGTGATGATAACTGGTCACAAGTGCCTATAAACATAACGCCGTTTTTTAACTATTCTTAGCATCATCAATACGCCACCGATGCTTGGGCTTGTAGTTGGAAATGCTGGAAAGCATTCGAATCAGAACATAATTATATATTGCTATATTATGAAGTTTGACTTGTACCAACCCCAAGAAAGTTCTGTAATCATAATACATTTTTGTAATAGTTAATAAGTTAACGATATAGTACTACTTACGATGGATGGATAGTGGAAAGTGGGTACTAAGGTTCAGTAAAGTTCTCTTATGGTATATATGTCGCAGTCAACTGATTAAATCAGCCAGCTAATTAAGCAGCTAGCCGCTTAATTAAACGCCGGCTCCTAGTTAAAAGGCTAGCCCGCTTGTAAAATGAATTTTCACTGAACGTCCAATCACCCAGCTAATTGAATGGTTAGCCCGTTGGTTTGGGCTGACGTTAAGTCAGGCGGGTAATTTGAATTTAGTACTTTTATTTTTCACCTGCAGCGCTAGTGTCAAGAAAAACAAATATGACGAAACAATGCGACCGTGCATTTAAGGTACATTATATATTATTGCTAGGGTGACCATGAATGAAAATCAAAAAAGTCTGCAATGGAATATTATTGGACGCACAAGTATGAGGTCATGGTGGTTGGGAATAAAGAGCGTTTGGTTGCGGTTTAGTAAATTGCTCCAGGAGGAGGCGGTATATGGTGGGGACTATTCTCCCTATCCCCCATTACCATTCCTATCATGCAAATTTGCTCCGTTCTTGAAATAGTAGCAAAAACTAATCTTATAATTCTAACCTTAAAACTTTATCAACAATTTAGAAACTCAGTGGCCTTCGACGTTACGGGATGTGCAGCATCATCGCCTTTCGTAACAAAGCACAGGCACGATGCACCATTGCATTATTATTCTTCACGCCTTTGGTTTCTTAAAAAACACTCTCGCGATAAGGCCTTGTCGGCCTTAGTCCATCATCCTCATCACCACATAGAATCGGAGTAAAAATCGAAACTTGTCGAACTTGAAAAAAATATGTCACTTAGCCTGCTCTTACACATATTGCGATCTATTTGACATATTTTCGCGTGTATAGGTTATGATAATTTTCTCGAAAATGGTGCAATTTCGCCGGACGTGAGTGGTATTTTTGTAATCAGTGACCAATCCTCTAACATATACAACAATTTGTTTGCCCAAAATCGTGGAGGAATTTTCTAAACCCAACCCGGGCATTTAATATTTAAAAGAAAATACCTCAATGATCCCACGGTTTACGGGGTTTAAATTTAATAAAAGTGATTATTTAAAGTTACTTGGTTTTTTTCATGCTGCATAAAATCTCATAGTCACCCTAGATAAACAGACGGCTATATACCGTTCAGCCAAATAGCTGGACGTTGTTCTCAACTAAATGGCTGGCTGAAGTTTAGCCCTCTACTAGGAGCCAGTGTTCAATTAAGCGGCTAGCTGCTTAATTAGCTGGCTGATTTAACCAGTCGGCTGCGACATATATATATTACGTACAATTGGTGACTTTTAGATTTTGAAATGAATAATAAAATAACTAAAATATTTAAAAAAACAAAACCGATACTTCGGTTTGTACCATCAATAATGGCTTTGAGTTAAATATAGTGTTTTAAATTATAGTACCGCAATTTTTGTACGTGAAAAATTCTATTTTTTTTTTCATGAAATTTAACAATTAATTTAGGAATTTTTATCAATTTATTTTTTAAATGTCTACATTAAACCTACATGTTATTTTTTTTTTGTTCTTGCATTATTATTATCCTACAAATTAGTGATGTTGCAATATACAATTTAATAACAGAAGGATACAATAAGAAGATTCTAGTAACTTTGGCCATTAAAATTTTTGAAACGTAAATTAGTCTGCGTTTTTGTATTAAACAATTAATAGGAATTGTGTGCAACTTATTACATATTTAGAAATAATTATTTCGCATTATTGCAGTTAAAAACATTTATATTTCGTAATTAAAATTGCGATGACATAATAATGGTATTTTTTTTATTTTTTCTATGGTAACCCAGTTTTCCATAAATGAATCGGCGAGTCTGTGACTGGTCCTTAGAATTTCAATCATCGCAATTTGAATCGTGATATCTAGTATAGTTCGCGTTTGATCAATTTTTTCACGTGGTGAATATTTTGTGAGCTTTAATTTGTGCGGGTTAAAAATGTCGGGAGATATACCAGTTCCTCCACCCGTATTATGGGCACAACGAAAGGAAGACATTTTACTCACATTTAGCGTCGAAACCAAAGACCCATCTATTAAAATAGAAAAAGACTCTGTTTATTTTAAAGGCATTAATGTCTCAGATAAAAAGGTCCACGAGGTAACAATTCCATTATACGATGCCGTGGTTCCTGAAAACAGCGGCTTTGAAAATAAAGGTCGCTGTGTAGAAATGGTGCTGCGAAAAGAAAAGAAGGATGCTCCTTATTGGCCTTCATTAACGAAAGACAAGAAAAAACCACATTACCTTAAAATAGACTTTAACAAATGGAAAGATGAAGATGACGAAAACGAGGATGGCGGTGGTAACGCTCACGAT
This sequence comes from Vanessa cardui, assembly GCF_905220365.1. Lineage (NCBI taxonomy): Eukaryota > Metazoa > Arthropoda > Insecta > Lepidoptera > Nymphalidae > Vanessa > Vanessa cardui. The sequence goes on from NC_061136.1 coordinate 9,056,248, forward strand.
ATCGAGGAAATGCTACGGTCAATGGGTGGCGGTGCCGGCGATAAAGGCGATAAGCCCTCATTTGACGATCTAGAAAGCGATTCAGATGATGAAAACCTGCCTGATCTTGAATGAGAACTATTGTAGTGCTAATAATTATGTTTAAATATTCAGTACATTATGTACCTATATTAAGATTTTTACAGTTATAATAAAATCATAAAAAAAAATCATACTTTTTCATTTCTAGCAATGATTGTATAGAGTAAAAAAATACATGTATGATAAATCAATTATAATTTTACCATTTTTAAACCATCAGAATGTTTAGGTGTACTTAAATTATTAGGTTAACCTTAGTTGTGTTGTAGAAGACTTTTAAATATACTAAGCACAGTTTCCTTTAGACAAGATTTTTAATGATGTTTTATTTTCATATAATTGTCATTTAATCATAGTTGACAAATATTTACCTATGTCTTTAAATTATTTACTGCTAGATGATATCGAATTAATGAGCTGTTTCAATGTAAACATTGAGTAAATACCATTTTAATAAATGAATTTTTTTTAATAGTCTGCCTAAATTTAAAGTTAAATAGTATATGTTTGTACGCAAGAGGTTACTAATATAAGAACTATAATGTCCCGTTATGAAGTTCTTATATTAGTAAAAATAATGTTCTGAGTAAAGTTAAAATAATGTGATGAACTTATTTGAAAGCAAACTATTTTAAATTATGTTTCCAATTTAATAATTTATTACTCCATAAAAAATCAAACAATTCTTTTCCAACTTTTTAGTTAAACTGTATATGTACAGTTTAAAATTATATTTTATTTCGCTTCTTGTCTATGTTATATAACAAAATAAGTAATAAAACTTATTTCTATATTTAATATACCAAATATATTAATGTAATCACACCAAGATAGCTGAGAAAATAGCTCGCTCATCTTTTTTCTCAGGATAAAGCTAGCAAAAAAAACCAACAATTTACTTTTAAAATAAATCATATCCTGTATTAACATTTAAACATTTCATAAATTTGAGTATCACAAAAATGTAAATAAATTAAGAAACAAACTCTGAGGTATGTTTCTTTATTTTAATGGAATACTGTTTAGTGGATTAGTGGTTAAGTGTGGGTCAATCTACAAATAGTGATATAAATTATACCAGATTTTGATTCCAAAATAATTAAATCTGACAAACAGTATAATTGAATGTTGAAAAATGACAACTTCATCCTAATTTTATAAAAACTTAGAAGTATTTATTTCATTTGAAATTTTTTAAAAAAATATTTTATTTATTACAGTACTAATAAATAGCTTTTTTTTAATAATATACAATGTGTTCAATCAATGCTGCTGAGGTTAACCCTCCTTTTGAAAAGAATTTTTGGATAGCTTATTCAGCTCTAGTATAAGTGTATTATCTATGAGCTTATTACACCACCCGGCACGAATGCAGATTAAAGGCTATACACAGGGTTGCCAATGCCTGTTCACCTAATTTCCCAAAAAACTTAGTGAAATTCCCCAAATTGAGGGAAGGAAATCTCCCAATTCCCCACACAGAAATAAAGGAAAAAAAAGTCATGTTACGTATGTTTGTTTTTTGTTTCCTAAGAATAAAATCAAATTTTCGAGGTAAATTTCGTCAAATCAGACTAATCATGGTTACTGACGACCCTTCTTTTTTCGTTGAATCAGACGAGTCATGGTTAATGTCTATGTATGATGTGTTTTTACTACCATGCTAACTAATCATAGACTATAATTTCAATTTTTGTGCTAACTAAAAAACGGGTAAACAATCAATTACCGATCGTTTTCGTATAAAACGCATAAGTATAAATTCCCCTCATTTTCCCCACATACGACAATCCCCGATCGACTTGCAATTCCCCGCAATTTGGGGAATTGCAAGTCGATTGGCAACGCTGGCTATACATGTAACGAATATCTTTTGACACATGCAGGTTCCGTTACGTTTTCCTTTGTGATATGAATAATTATAAACTCTTAGACATGAAAAGTCAATTATTTTGTGTTGCAGTTTTGAACCTATCCCTGGGTAAAATGCAAGTGTTTTAATCACTGAGATATCTCGATAGTTACGTGACTTTAAAAATTAAAAAAATAATTACAACGTTAAATTAATTGTAGCATTTATGAAATTCACGCAATCCAGGTAGGTAGTCACACAATATCATTTAGTTTTTTAAATAACTACAAATCTGTTGTAATAAAAATTTATATTTAAAAAATATATATATGTGTAAAATTAATAAAAAAAAAAACTATATCTAGCTCAGAATAAATCACGTTTAAAGTTTTGTAATTGATGATAATGATTTACAAGCATCGTCTAAAATATACAGAATATAGAATATTAATTCCCTAATTTTATATTGATAAATTAAATAAAAACCAAATATAATAACTTTACATTTATTTCGATTTTTCAGCAAGGGTTACGTTTACACTAAACAAATGGAATTGCTGACCGTGTCGCCTAATATTCAAGGTTACAGCAATGCAGTATATCAATCTGTTGAGACTTTCACATTTTAATATATATGAGGCGCCTTGGCTCGGACTGAATATTGGAAGGCCATAGCTTTGACAATCGAACATAAAATACGAATTATTTGCCTTCCCGAACGCTAAGTTTTTCGCAGGGCTCACTAATATTCCTAACGTATTTTTCTCGAAGAAGAAGATTAAAGCTTTGCTTAGATTGAATCTATCAGGATAAATATTATAAACGAAACCAAATATAACTTTATCGAATTTAACTGTAAACGAATACGGATACATTTCATATTGGGGTTCCAAGTCATCGAGGCTTATTTCGTGATTTTGGTTTCCACCAATTTTTTCGTGGCATTTTACGTGATAATCATTACCTGCTTCGACGATGCCGTCTAAAAAGCTACTAGTAAAGGCACTTAGGTCACACGCTCTTGTCATGACAAGCGCAATGACGCATGTAGCCAGATATTGTTTGCCGCGATGCAATTCGTTAAATTTAGTATCCAAAGGATGTAACGTTCCCCAAAGTGAATAAAGGTCTCCAGGAAATTCAATATCCCAATCTTTCCACATTGTTTTAGGTGTTTTTCTCTCAAGCCCTAAATCATTTACAGTGTTCATACGAGACCAAGGCACGGTCTCAATATTTAACCAGTAAATTTTTTCATCCACATTAGGACGAATTCTTCTTCGTTTTAAGTATGGCACGTTCGGATTAACGTCTGGCTTGAAAAGAGGACTGAGTCTGTAGTTAAGTGCCGAATGGCGTGGAGCAGTTTTTATAGAAGTTAACTCAAAAGTATAAAATTCTGGCGAATTTGGCGCGGAAACTACTTTGTTTATTCTATTTATTAGCGAATTAATAGAATCATACAATGTCCAGCCAGCGACAGCACCCAACTTTAGGGGCATTACAGGTGTCGCAGAATCTTTTTTCTTCTTCATCATCTGGTCTGGGTTACTTTCATCGGGTGGCGGGTATGGATCAAAGATATGATAATAGCCATCGGTTTTACAGATCACCATGCTACAAGAAGGGAATCTAATAATAACATACCTAAGCCTGTTCAACACAGCTTTCAAATATTGATCTAATCTCTTTTCTTGATTTTCATTAACAACGATAATTTTCTTTATATTAACATTAACGAATTTTCCATCTAATATAACATTTTTTATTACCCTCTTCTCGCAAACGCTTAAATTAGTAGCTTTAGCATGAATTTCCAACCCCTTTTCTATGCACGTATCTACCATGACATGGTCCCATGTCCGTATGGGATGCATTGTTGCCATTAGCATTGCGATTAAACTCACAAAATGACAAGATTTTATATCGGAACTAGCTTTTCTGTCTTTAAGTGACGTTGTTCCTTCTATTCTGTATATTCCGGCAATTTGTTGATATCCTATAACGGTTTCACTCTTTACATTGGATGATGCAATAGATGATTTTTTTCTTTCGGATCCTTTGCCCGATTCTGCTATCGAATATCGTGACTTGTTGGATTTCGGCACTCCAGCAGCAAAGTCATAGTCTTCTGGTAATTTTAACCTTGGCTCAGTCAAAAGTCTTCTAACTATTATTCTACTTAGTATAAACTGTTGATCTTCACTTTTGCCATCTTTATTGTACAAAACTCTGTAAACCAATAAAATATAAAAGTATATTTCACTCATAAGTTCTAGTATTATTATAATACTACATTATCTAATACTATACCTACGCCTTTCATTAAAATTCATTATACTAAAAGAAAACATTTTCCGAACATAACAATTCTTTATAATATTCCCATAAAGGAAAAAAAATTAACGAATTAAAAACACGTACTTAAGAAATATGTGATAAAAAAGTCCTAAAAATGATATCTTACCTTGCCACGAGATCGTGTAACGAGCGAAAGCGAAGAAAACATGCCTTCCCTTTAGCATTCATTTCTCGTAAGCCCATCGCGTTGCAAGAGCTCCCGTCATATAGATAATAGAGATTGTTTTTTCTAAAAAATGCAGAGCTATATGATGCCGTTGTTATCATTCCTCTGTCATATTTAGGCAAAAATTTTCTAATCAAAACATCCTCTAACTGCCATGTTGCCCCCTCTCCTACCACGTCTATGGTAGCATGGTATGCCTTTAAACAAATGAAAAAAAATTATTGATCGACAATAAACTTAATTATGTAATAACATAATCAATTAAATTAATGAAAGCTAAGTATACTTTCGATATACTTAAATAAACTTATGGTACACGATTCTGAAATTGGAATTATCGTTTTCATTTAAATAAAATATCTAGAAATTATTTTGCATTAAACAAACACTTATCTTGCAAAAACTTACTTGATGCCCAATGGCAATCTTCGGTATAATATGAACTGGAGCAAGTTGAAATTTTTCTTTTTTATTCTGATATAATTTATTAGCGGTGTCTACTACAAAGTTAACTAAGCCTGTCGTCCACGTGTTCACTGCATATTTGTAGGAGGTGACAATGGCCATGATTGCCGCAAATGGTAAAACGTCAATAGCACTTCCCTCCGATATGGCAGATGTTCCTCGAATTATTTGCGTATTATCGGGCAAGTTTTTAAAGTTACTTGGTTTTTCGAGTTCTTCTTCTGCTGTTAAATCGAAATCGGTTTCTAATAATGGCGGTGTCATTTTTTTGCGAAGTTGCCTTAATTTAAATCGATACTGCGCATCTTCTGTAAGTAATATTTCTCGATCCACCTTAACCGGTGGCAATGTTTGAATTTCATCTTCAACAACTTGCATCGGTTGCGCCAACTGAAAATTTACAATAAAACATTGTTTCGTAACCCTGTTTTCATAAACTCGTAAAAATGTCATATTAAATACTAACGACCGCAAAATAGGAGGTTTATGTTTGATCCCAAATTGATTTAATAAATATTGAACATAGTTTAACTTTTATTTGACGAATACATTTAGTCCAAAACTTGTAAAATCGTACTTGATTCTATTATTAAAAAGATACAATACCGGTACTTCTGGTTCAGGCTGTGGTGAAGGCGGAGGAGGTGGTAATGGGGGAGGAAGTTCCTCAGCTTTCCTTCGAGCTTCTTCTTCAGCCCTCTTTCTTTCTTCTTCTTCTCTCTTTTTCTTGGACATATGTTCCTCATCTTCTTCGTCGCCTTCTTCTTCCTCCTTAACATATTTAGGAATAGAAAATAATATACCAATACGTAAATATATTATCTGCATAAAAAAGATACAAGTTATATATATCTTTTTTATAACGAAAATTATATTGTGTAATTTACCTCTTCTAGGCCTCCTTCTGGTGGCTGCAAAATACATAATTAAATTAGTTATATATAACGAGATTAGTACATTGTTAAATAAAAAATCTTACAAAAATGGAGTAAACTTAATTTTTATTATTGTTATTATTGTATAAAATATCAAAAATATCTCGTTGCGTTTCTTTCGTTTAATCATCACAGGTTCGGCATAAATCTATTCGGTTCAGTGTATTTCGTAATTATGTTTACAAATATACCTACATATGTTTATCAGACATATTAACAGACAACAGATATTAAAAACACTTCTGCTTATACGAAAATTATCAACATTACTAGTACCTAAATGTAGTACAATACATATACATAACGTAATACAATACAATAGTAATAACTATTAACCTAATATCTAATATATTTTTCTGAGTATACAATAATATAAAATTCCGTCAGATTAAATACGTAGAATGTTGTCTTAAATTTTCGCGATTATTACACATTTAAATAAAACTAATTATAACGGATGAATCGCGTATATTAATTATTTTTTAACATCCCGACGTTTCGAGCACTTTGCAGTCTACCCGTGACCACGAACACTGCAAAGTGCTCGAAACGTCGGGATGTTAAAAAATAATTAATATACGCGATTCATCCGTTATAATTAGTTTTATTTAAATAAATACGTAGATGTTAGTAGCAGCGGTAATACCGGCGATGGTGGCGGAGTGGGCGGCGGCGTGGGCTCGGGCTCGGGGTCGGGCTCGGGCCGCTCGTGCGTCTTGTCGCGCGGCCGCGGCCACGGCGGGACCACCTGCGTCACCGACACCGTCGGCGAGTCCAGGTTCACTGCCACGACGACGAGTATTAACTTTAGCTATCACTTCATACAAGTTATGCAAGTTGACTACCTCGTTGTTCCAGTTACTTAAATAAGGCCAAATATCCTGAGATTGATATATCGACGCTAACATTTTATAGAGCCCATCAAAAGATATTAAGTTTTTCTCGTGTTCTGTTCTTCTGTTTGCGCACACCTCTGTACTTTATCACATCTACTGCGTAGTTAGTTGATCTTTTATCAAATTGGCAGATCTTGATAGGCCAGGCTTAAGTTTGGGTCTTATTGGACTTTCTTTGTCAATAATAGTGTTGTGGAATTGGGAATGAAAATAAAGAATCAGCTTACCTATTCCATGCTATAACTAGTTAAACACTCCGTTCCCAGCCGTTTATGTGACAAAATTCACATACATAATGTAGTGCCGGAATACAATGTATAATTTACCAATTTTTTCCTGCAGCGGCTCCGCTGGTATATTTTTGTATCTTAAAGGTATCGGTGGAAGATAATCTTCTTGAATACTGTCGACTAAAGAAATAATTTCTCCCATTTGTTCTTCGTCAACTTGTGGCTAAAATGTTTCAATACTTGTTACTCGATAAACTTCTTATATTCTATTTTAGTTCGAAAGTGCACTCATTCATATTGATTATAATTCAATGTTCTATACCAACCCCGGCCTGACTTTCTTTAAAATCTTCCGAAGGGAAGACGTCATGGATTATCTCTTTACCGCCGTCTCCTCGAGATTGGCCCATAGGGAGTACTTTACGCTTTATTTTCTTCATACCAGGTAACTGCTCGTCACTCAGTGTACATACTATTTGTGCCTGAAATTATTGATTCGTGTATTTTAATGTATCATTATAAGACAAAACACCTTATCACAATCTCTTGAAATTTAATTAAGGGCGCTAGTTTTTAACAAATTCAAAATACGAGATATGAGATGTTAAATTTCATGATTATTACCTTCGGTTCTCTTTTCTTTAATTTTAGTACTTTAAACGCGTGAATGTGGAACTGCGTCGTGGCTGGTAAATAGTCCCAATTTTTTGTAAAAACTTCTGCCATTGTCTCTGGATTCAACAGCATAAAACAACAAGCTTTACCAGCTGAAAATGATCTTAACCCATCATTTGTTCTTGGATATGGATCAAATAAATAGTACATATCTTTTTGTCTCCAAACTGCTAGTACATAATTATTGAACTCTAAAATACCACTATTGTACTCGTGGCTAAATATTTCTTCTAAGCCCGTCCGTATATTAAGTAAGCATTCTTTTGTAGTGAATAATTGTCCTTTAACCCTCTCTCTGTATATGATTATTTCACATGCATATGGACCAACTATGATTTCATTGGGTATGTTATCAATGGTTATATCTATCATTACCTTTGGGTACACACAATCGACGTACAATTTATTGCCTAAACGTAATATTTTATCTAGCGTCTTTGAAAACCATGTATTCGGAGGTGATATTTTCGCATATGTCATGGCTACTATCGCTATTGTCAACGCTTGACGATATTTGGCATCTTCAAAACATCTATCACCTAAGTGCATATTGGCGTTGACGATGGCACAATTTTCATTCAAAATTCTATACCCCATCATTGCTTTTTCCACTTGTGTAAGTTCCTTGTCTGATTCGAAATCTTCATCGCATTTCTCATCAACCATTTTTAACACTTTAAGAGAAGCTAGCACGAACTTTTGGTCTTCCAATACACTTCGTGCCAAAAGAACTTCAGCTACTGACTCTAAGTCTTTCACATTAATAAGAGCAGAGCAACCATTAGAAAAATTGGAATATGCCCTTGAGTCCCTTCCAGCTGGGTCAAATATGTAATAACATATCCTATCTTTCCATATAACCACTTTCAGTACCCTAAAAAGTTTTATCATTATTTAAAATATATTAAGATAAATCTTAAATTATTAAGTCTAAGGTTATATAATATGTTGGTATGAATACCTCGTTAACAATATTCCAGCCCGATTGTCCTTAAAGAACGCTTTAAGACCTCTACACAAATTATAAACAGTAGGGTCTAATGACATTGAATAACCTACAATATCAGGCTCGCCTAGAAGGACCTGCATGCGTTTCCCATTTAACACTAATGTTTGTTTTTTCCCGAAAGGTAAAACTTCGCACATTCCTTGAACTGCAGAATGGTCATGCACTTTTTCCAAACATTGTATATACCTGTGATGAAAATTGGATAAGAAATCATTGAAAATATTCAGTCTTCGCAGATATATAATTTATAAAAAAATTACCATTGATCACCAGCGTCGATCAAATTGTCCACCAATTTCATAGTCCATTGTTTTGGATGATAATGAAATGCTAAACAATATGCCATTACACTCATTGTAAGAGCTTGTCTTCCTTTAGACCTACCACCTAAGAATAATTTAATTGTTTTTCACTCAAATGTGTCGCAATAAATGTTAAGTATAACTTTTGATATTCTGTGTTGTGATAAAATTCTGGGCAAATTGCAGCTGTGAATTCAACTTACTAAATTTGGCATCGTACATGTTGAAGGATCCTGTCAGAATCCCGTAATGAATTTCTGGTTTACGTTCTTTGGTGCAAGGTAGCACAGTCAAAGAATGCGTCTGTAGAGTGCCTCGTTTCAGATTAGCTGGTATATGGACCTAAAATCATGACATGGGTACTTTAAGTAATATCAAAAGAAGCTAATCACTTATTCAGCATAATATGTATTAGACCATGTCTTACAAAACCTTTTAAAGCTAATGTGAACTAAAATGCTGCTATTATGTCTACTATATGTTTAATTTGATAGTACAATATTGACTATATATACATAAGTAAATGTTTTTTGTATATAACATACAAAAATAAAGTACTTAATATTTAATATCTTATTGTGACGACATTTAAGAACTCTTACATTCTACATGACAAATATTTACAATAATCAATTTTATTATTTTAGGTAATCTCTTTATATTGATAGAAATGGAAGGTAAAATCTAAATGATAAAACTCACGTGTTCAGGTTTTGGTATATCGTCAAGACCACAAACGGAATCGTCATCCTTTAAATGTCTCTGAGTACTTCTGGACCTTGCCTTTCCCCCTTGGATCTCCCTGAAAGATCTCAAATAAATTATTGTTATGTAACAAATCAAAATGATGTTATATATTTCGACTCCGACGTTCGATTGATTTCCAATGACTATTTGATTGACCAAAACAGACGATGAACATTATTCAATAATTAACTCGAGAAGACATAGGACAAAGGATACTGGGGTGTCTGTATGTCGTGTCTTGATTCCTAACACTAGAAACTGTTTAAGGGTTCAAAAAACCAGAGGACATTAGCGCCAGAGCGAAGAATGCTGCCAAAAATTAGCGACACTACGTGTTAATAATGCTCGTTTTTAATAATTTACTTACATAGTTACATTTATGTTGTAAGTACTATGCAATAATATTATATATATGCGAAAGGAACTCTGTCTGTCTTTCGCTCAGTGGTGGATTTACAAATCTGCGGCTAGTAGGCTATTAAATTTTTGCCGCCCCTACTTTTTTTTTGCAACATTTATGATTCGTGTTCTATCGTCCTCATTACATCGGCTTTTTCCCGTTATTAGTATGACTCAGGGCCGCCGTAAGCGGGTGTGCGACGCGTGCACCGCACGCGGGCGGCACGTCCAGGGGGCGGCAAATTGAGCAATACATCACGTACCTCATTCAAGTCATTATTATAATTCCCACAAATCCTTAAGTAAAATAAATTATTCAAAGCATGGAAAATATTGTACTGAGTGAAGTTAAAAGTCCGTCGTCTGTTATCCTATGAAAAACAGTAATGTCGAAGTTAGGAGAATCCCCTTTAAGCTTCCTTCTCAATTGGTAGACTAGGTATCAGTTACTTTTGTAGTAGGGCGTTGCCGTAGGGCGGCTTGAAGGGTATCGCGCAGTCAGTTATGTTGGTGGTACCTGGAAATAGCAGAGCTACGGTAGACGTCGAACCGGGCGCAGAGGTCATACGTTCGCTGTCGCAGGCGCAACGGGCTCAAAGCAAACTTAGAGGGACAGCTGTAGGCCGCACATCGCCAATTGAAAAAGGCTTTAGAAAAGCAAAGAGCAAAAGAAGAGCTTTTAATGGGCTTGAACAGGGTCCCAGGCGCCCCTATCGTGGTTTACGAGGGAAGTTCCGGACACACGGCGCTTCTGTTACGGAATCATACCGCCATATCTTCTGCAACTGGTAAGAGAGCTATTTTCGGGAAACAGAGCGAATCACTCAACCATCGATGCCCTAAAAGACCCTGAAGACCCGGACAACGGAGGATGAAGTTGCGCAAGGGAACGTAGTCCTAGCGGTATAACCAAACTTGGCGAACGTCTTCAATAGTCTACCTTTCTTATTTTTTACTTTAATTTACAAGATCCACGGGCTCACAGTTGCCCATGGATGTTGTAATGATGGCCTTTTATATTTTACATTTATACATTTTGGCGTTTTATATTTTATATTTTTACTTATCATCAGGAGATCTTCGCTGAACTTCAAGCTCGCCGTAGTTCTGTTTAGGGGATGTACTTCGATATCACAAGTTGCCTTCCTATGTCAGAAGGCCGTTGGAGCTTACCTCCAGGATCGGGTGATCCTTTGGGAGGATGCTTGTCCGGCGTCTAAGAAGCTGCGTCGGTTCTCGGTCCAATACTGTGGAACGTTGGTTTTGAGTGGCTCCTGCGGGCACTGACCTTGCCGGGGATGGAAGTATTGTCCTACGCAGACGACGCCCTCATCACGGCAACGGGGCGAACCTTACAGAAGGCGGCCCTAGGTCTTGGTGAGGTAGGAGTGTCGCTCACGGTGGACCAAATTGAGATGCGGGACTTGAGGGTCTCTGTAACTAAAACGGAGGCCCTCCTAATCCACGGTCCTCGCTAAGGTCCCCTCGAGGAGCGTCTATCGCCCTCCAAGAGCCTCGGACAACATTTTGTCCAACTCATTTTGAAGCTCATCAATGCTAACGTAGGAGAACCGGAAACACCTTGCCTGCGTGCGCTCTATGGCATTGTATAATGCATCCATTTGGGTGGACTCCCTCAATGCTGGTAACAAGCCTCTCATCTTACGGGAGCGTGGGAACGGTGCTAGTGACTCGCTTAGCCGAAGAAGACTGGGAGAAGGTGTCGTCGCTATGGACATCTTCACCTCCCGCCATAAGTGTACCGGGGTTAGGGGTCTCTGTACTCTGAGTAATCCCTAGGGAGTGGACCCCCGCAGAGGTGAGCCTACGGTCAGGACGTCACAAACGATCTCGTGACGTCCCTCGAAAAGACGGAGAGGGAGGATACCGCTGGTTTTTTTATGGTTATTCCTCCTGCCCCTGCGTTTTGCAGCAAAAAAAGGTTGGCATAATAAGTATTGCACGCGGGCGACAAAACAGGTAGCGGCGGGCCTGGTATGATTATAAACTATACTCCAGCCAAATTCGATGTGGAATGTTTAATAACAAAGCGTTGCTTAGCAACCAACGTCAGGCAGATGCTCAAAACATTTTTAGAAATAGGTACAACAATTATTTTTGATGTTAATAAAAATTAAATTAGATGATTATTAATAAAATATTTAAGACAAAGGACTAAGCGCATTCTTGGTTATAATTATAATACTTATGATCATCTGGAATAATGTAGATCTCAAAAATAATACCTCCAATTTTAAAATGATATCAGAAATTACCTCGTAGTTATATAATTCGCTTTATTATCTTTATCTATCGCCTCCCAAACGACAGGACTTATTAAGATTAATTTGAAACAGTGATTTTAGTGCTATATTTATGCTAGCCAAAACAAGATGTCTTTTTTTTAATCTATGTGTAATGAAACGTTGTGTGTAATGTTAACATTCTTAACCTGTTGTGGTTATACTACCATCATAATACGACTAAAAATATACACCACCAATTACGAAGAGCCTGTATCGCTATTATATACCTTCCTAAATTGCTTAAAAAACACCCCAAATGTTACAAACCTGCGATTTCGTTACGTCAGTATTAAAATATAGGGTTGTTAGTTTTGTAGTAATATTATAGTGGTAATTAAAAAAATTTAAACTTTTATTTTAAGCTAATTTTCATATAAATTATGTATTGACCGGCTAATTAAAATTTTTGGATTCTGTATTAAATTATTTTTTTTGTGTTTAAACAGGAAATTGTTTTATAATGAATATAGTTGTACTTATAATAATAATTATTTTTTATTAAGAGTGTATCAAACCTAATTATGATGACACATGGTTTGTTTACTAAAATTCCAGATCGAATGTGGCTGGAGTATAGATAATATTTCTGTCAGTTACTAGATTATTTTTCCAACACGCTATGTAGTGACGAGTATAAGGATTACAACGTAATGTGTATACCTACAAATAATTAAAGTTGTTTTTCATTTCTGTAAGATAAATTTGGACTAAATTTGCCGCCCTAGGCTCCAGCCTACTTAGCCTATTGGTAAATCCGACACTGCTTTCGCTGACTGAACCGAATTTGTTGAAATTTGGAATGAAGCATACTTAAACTCCGAGAAAGGACACACTCCACTTTTTTTGCCAGACAAGTGACAACCAACACCCTAAAATGCGTGCGAAGCCGCGGACGACCACTAGTATGTATATATAGTGCCTCATATACATGAATAAGGGTCTAGGGATCTAGGATCTAGAAATAATATTAAAAATGTAACAGTGTTTTACCTCCTTGATTGTCTTTTATTTTTACGATTTCTTAAAGCTGCGTACTTTCTGTAAATGCACGACAAAGAATAGATTACATATACCTAATCGCTAAAATATTAATATTTATTTTAGAGTACCTACTTATAAATATATAAGTATACAGATAGCCAAATTTTTATACATGCAATAACGGAGTCAAAATTAATAATTTAAAGCAAAACAATATACTCACCGACATTTCCTTTTATGACATGATTTTCTATAACATATTCTGGAAATAAATGAATAGAAATGTAAACATGAATATTATAAAAAATATTTACTATAAAATATGATATGAACTGACCCGCCTTTACGACATGACTTATTCTTTTCTTTATCGCTGTAAAAATAAAGTAATTAAATGTTAGCACCAAGATGACTTCATCCAAATAAATCGTCTTATTTGTTACATGCAGAATATCTTATTAACAGGTTCAAAATGAATCTCTCCCAGATAAATTGGCGTATAGGTATGTAATTACTTCGTTAAGTGAACTGATGTACCGGGGTAGTATTTAAATAATCTTACCTTGCTATGTTTCTTGGACCGGGCATGAATACTACGTCGGGCGCAAAAGATTTTTCTTTGTTTACTATTATACCGCTATGTGGTTTGAACAATCTGATAAAAAATAACACAAAATCGAAAATTTAATAAAAAAAATTAATTCATTTTAAATAATAATAACACGATTTTAAATAAAATTAAATCTTACGGTATGTTTTATCGCTGAATGTGTGGCCATGTTACATATGTATATCATCCTGTATTACGATCAAGATTTTGGAAGAATCTTTAATTTAAAAAGATACAGAAGAATAATCCTGTTATTCGTTTATATCTCAGAAAGTATTATAAAGAAATGGCCGAAGACTTACTCGTAACCTGATGCAGGTGGTATAGGTGGTTTATGATCTTCCGAAGTTACAGTAGCTTTCTGGGCTTGGATTACTTCACCGCTAGTTTTAGGACTCGGCACCTTTAGGGTTTAATTAAACATGAAATATCTTAATATATAAATGTCATTTTCATTCAGTTTTAAGTGTTAAATTAAGGTATTTCGTTGCCATAAAAGTTGTATATTTTCCAGATTTTACTTTACTAGCTATTCCAGATGCTTACATATTATGTATAGTCTATTGGAAGTCCAAATAACATATCATTATAGGATTAAAGACATTTTCTTTAATGTCTGCTTATCTTTTAACACCCGATCGAGGCTAAAAAGAAAGGGCTCTGTGGAGGACCGAAGCCGGGTTGGCCTCATGCTGCCGTTTTAAAATATAATAATATAAGCATTAAAATAAATCTACAATGAAAATAAATAACATGCTTACATTAAAAATTGACTTATCAGATGCTGAATGTTTAATCACTGGAACGGGTGTGGGGAGCATCACATCACCAGGCAAAAGGTCGAAATACCGGACCTTCTTTTTGTACTTTTCCTTCTTTTTTTTTTTCTTTAGAATACCGCCTGCATCTTCCTCTTCTGACGACTCAAATTCATATGCCCGTCTGGAACCCAACATTATTTTTATTATACATGTATATATATATGTATATGAATGTGTATGTGTGTGTGTCTATGTGTGTATGTGTATGTGTATGTGTGTGTATATTCCCAATGAGGAACACCTCACCAGCTCCAGACAGTCGTTAGGGCCTAGGGCCCCTCAGTGGTTAACGAGGGTTTCGTCGATTGTCAGTCGAAAGCCGTACCATTTTGGTTTATAGTTCGTACCATTTGGGTTTTTAGTTAAATCAGTGTGTTATGTGGTCTTTCAGATCTTTAGTAGTGAACTACTACTTAAACGTCCTCATCAAAGTTTCCGATTATGTGAGTCGTCTTTTTGTATCCTGGTGATCTATTCATTCAAGATAACTGTTGTGTATGTTGTGGCTGTTCCCAGCCCATGTTAATAATGGTACGGCGATCGAACTATTTTTTGCCGCTTTTTGGAAGGCACTATTAGCCAATACATAAGAATGGTGTTATTGAGTCCTAATTTCCATGATGGTATGGAAAGATGACTGGTGGATTATGTGGATAATTGTTTTAAATCGCAAAGGGGGTATCTTTGATTTTAAATCGGAGTTACGTCGCGAACGTATTTATGACATGTTCTGCCCGCTTTGTTGGCGATCTTTACGTCTGAGCCGATATGAGTTGTAATCTATTCCCACCTTTTAAGTCTCCTTTCGTGTCTGTCTAACATACGATATGGGAACTTTATCGTCAGCTGCCGTCTTCTTTATGAGAACCGCTTTTTACAACGGCATTGTAATGTCAATGTATTCGGGCGTTGGTGACCAAATACCATCAGGTCTTACTAATTAGGGTACAGCTATTATAAGTTACAAATTAAGTTTACCTCGATTTCATATCTGAATCCTTTTGCGGTTCAAGGGAACAATGACCAATGTACTTTAATCTGAAATTAATAAATCAAAATATTATACAAGTACCATAAAAATTAACCCTAGTTTATTAAGGTCGTATAGGTACTATATAAATCAATATTCAACTATACTTTACCTCGTATGCATTGATGGAACCATTGGAACACAGGTATCCTTATAATGTCGTGGCTTGAATGGTTTGGTTTTAAAATGCGGAGTTTTAACTTTCTGGTATTTTTTTGAACCTGAAGCAGACAATATTAGTTAAGAATTGTTGACCTTTTAATTTAAAATGGAAATTTCGATTGTAAAAGTGCACACTCCCATAAAATATAATAAATCTCTCTTCTTGCTCAGGGTTAAAATAAGTAAATGGAAGCAATTGCAAATAAAGGTACCTACTATATAGGTAATAGTTAGCACGTTGGTCTCAGATAAAAATAACATTGACATACTGACTGACGAAGACACACTGATCGTGTTTTTTTATTTTTCGTTAAGACGTAATCAGTTACGAGATCACATTGGTAATTATATTCATTTTTTTAATTTATAAATAACAAATAAATTGTTAGTTTTTACTTTTTCTTTGTGATGTACTTAATAAACAATGGACTTGAGATAATCATTGATACATATTATAGAAAGTTTATGTAGGTATACGTAATGTTGACCCGTTAACTGGAATATAAATATAGCTGCAAAAACAAATTAAGCGAGATAATAAAACAATTAATAACATTCAATAAAAGCATCAACCTACATAACTTTTACTTGTTTTTAGTTGAAATGTACTTGCAGGCAATATTTTAAAGAAGGAAGAAAGGACGAAAGTAGGTAACGCGTTACTAACAAAGAATTATAAACCTCCCCTTGTAAAAAGAATTAAGATTTACATGTTAATACTGTGATTTTAAAATATTCTTTATATTTGTCTATCTAATATATAAATAGTCTTATTCCGTTACAATTAATATTATAGTGTGTCGTATGTTGTCTAAATTTGTGCCTTTTCAAGGTATCGCGTGATATCCAGCGATGGATTTTTTGCGATACGTTTACGGAAAAGTTTTAAGCGGTTGATGGTATTAAGTTTTAATATAAAAGCACTATTTACTTTCAGCTTGATAAGTTAGAGCTTCAATTATTTCTGATACATCTTTACACTCAGTTATTTTAGCGTGCTTGCAAACTTGTTGTAGTTTTGGGGGACACTTGCATAATCTGAAAAATATAAATTAATATGTGAATTTTAATAACATAGAAATATATCATCTTTGTGAGTTTTCCAACTATAATAAATTATGTTATACTCTATATAGAGTATATTATAATATACTCTTCGTATTATTAAAAAACATACCTTTTATTGCGACTCATTTTCAGTTTTTTTTATATTTTTACAAATAATTTTCCTTTCACTTTTAAATTGTCAAATTTAGTTCGAAATATGACATTATTTTGAGTAAAATGTCTAGTGATTTTAAAATTAGTTGGTTATGGATTAAGTTCAATTCACACTAGAATTTATTTGAAAATATATATCTGACTCTGGTTCATTTATGGCACTAAAAGACCCAAAATACCTACAATGCAACTTATTTGCCAAATCATTTAAAAAATATTAAAACATAAAACATTACATAGAAATGCGAAAGTAACTTTGTTTGTCTGTTGCACTTTCATAAACCCCTGAAGCGTATTTTTTATTAATTTTATATAAAATTATCCAGCGATGGATTTTCTGCGATACGTAATTTTATATAAAAAATACTAGAAATAAGCTTGAATTGAAGTAAGAAGGCAAAAACTGGTATTATATAAAACATGCACCTGTTCATTGTTTATATTCTGACCAACAAAAGTAAGGGTCATTGATAGTACATTTTAGACACTTTAAATAGCCGAATTGAGACCACATCATTAGAAATAGAATTGTATATTTAATCAATCATAAAATATAAAAATTAAATCTTTGAAACTTTGTATTTTAAAACATAAAATTAAAATTGAAATGTTAAATTGAATTGCTGAAAATAAAAATTCATAAATGTAGGGTACATAAAATATAGATTTAATAACAATAACCATGACTTAAACAAAATTATTTATTCCATGTACCTACCTTTTTTAAATGACACATTAAATTTAACCCTTGCAAATTTGACAGATTATACAAGCTTATTTAGAAATAAATACTGAGGTATCAACTAAATAACATATAATATTAATTTATAATAAAACAATTTATTTGATAAAAAAAATGTAAGCTGTGTAATATCAGGTATGTTTTCTGGAATTTTATTAGCAAGTATATAAAACCACTCCAATTTATAATTAAAAATTAGCAATTTATATGTATACAACATTCGTAATCAACTAAACATGGAATTGTGAAGAGTCTCTATGTCCTCTTTTCTTTGCTCTGCTCTCTTCTTTTCCTTTTTGAACGCTTCATAACCTTCATCATCTGTTGGCAACTCATAACGGCAAAATGGACATGAATTTGTCTGAAAAAATATGGTCTATGTTTTATATGTCCAATAATATTCATGACTTATCTTAGTAATGGTAATTCAAAGGAGACATGAAAATTGTGTCTCCTAACAGACTACATGCTAATAGCATTAAGAAATAACCATACCCAGTTTTATGAACAATGTAGGAATAAAATTTTTAAAATAAAAGATTTTTTAGTAACTTAGTGCTCAAGTTTTTGGCATTTGTAATAATACCTTAATAGCATGCAAATGATATTTTCAATTTCTATTCAGGATCAAGTTTATATGGGCCCATAGCACACCACATTTTATTTATTATTTGATGACTGGTTTTTGTTTAAGTTTTTTTATTTGATATAATTTATTTTTGACTATTTTGTATTAATGCATACCTGATTTAGCCATGTTATAATGCATTTTTCATGAAATAAATGCTGACATGGCATTTCCTTAGCTTTCTCATTTATGCGGAATTTCTTTAGGCATATTGGACAGTTCTGTTCACTGACTTCTTCTATCACAACTTCTTTTAAGTTCTTAACAGCCTCTTTTGATGCAGCTGGTGGTAGTCTAGAAAACAATATTAAAAAAAATTATACTTTCATAGAGTTGAAAGATTGTTAAGTTAATATTTTAATAGAACAATAATTGAAAATTTTCGATTCATTCATTTATGAGTTAAAATACTTGAGTTTTCAATGTCTAATAACTAGATAAGAGTAAAAACCATTAAGCCAATGATACTCAACACAGTTTGTATATGTAGCAAAGGTTTGCTAGTACCTCAGAAAATATGACTTACCAGCTACCATACTATGAGTAACTTGTTATGTTTCGCCTTTGTTTATATTTATGGACAATATGTTAAACAAAAAACTTAAAATAGAAAATACCTAGGCCATTCTCCTGTAAAGTTATCCTCATATAGTCCACAATCAATCAAGAACCTTGCCATATGAAGTAGATGATTAGGTTGCTCACCATCTCCTAGTTCTCTCCATCCCATCTCGTGATAATAATCAGCCATTATAAAGTAATATTATCAAGAAGTATTTTTATAAAATTTTCTTTGTAAGTAAATAAATTATATTATTATGACATTTCAATTTTCATTACATTTTTTACATTTGAAGTAAAAATCAAAAGTCAAACATCAAAGTCAAAATGAAAAGTGCTTGTCACTATAATGACGTAACGTACAATAGATTCCTTTTATAGAAAAATATATTGAGACCAGTATAAAACGACTTTAAACAAAGAATATATAATTAGAAAAGAACATAAATACTATTTTAAATAATTTTATTTTTCCAATTTTATTCTTTACTCAGAAATAAGAGAAGGCAACCTTGCGAAAATCACCTTGTGTGCATCTACAGCTTGTACTTTGTCGTTAGATTGAATTTCACACATCAAGGATTCTGCCCACTACATCGTCTCATATTCAGATACAGAACCCACTCGAAAGTATCAATAGCGCATTGCCGTATTTTAAATCGCGCATTAACCAAATGTTGGGACAATAAAGTTTGAAGTCCAATATTGCTTTTATTTGACTATTCAAGTACAAGCAATATTTTACTCACTATATAAATTTGACTTATCTTCGTAATACAACATCAAGTATCAACAACAAATAAAATACATTTTATAAATAAATTGATTCGTGGCACAATAGTATATTATTTATATTAGGAAACTAGAAAGGGATAAGGTGACCCCGACGTGTTTCATCCGGCCCTGCAACCGCATATCACGTCCATCCATGCATAACCGTTTTAGTAACCGTAGCATTCACGTGTCATATCCATCCATATGGTTACCGTTCTTTCAGTTATAGAAAAATATTTTTTGTATTGACATTCATGCAGGGTAAGAGCAAAATATTCTAGATAAACAATTTTTGATGATACAAACAACTTTTATTGTTGTAGCATCAAAAAACATCAAAAAAACGAATTTTATTACAGAAACGGATACCTTGCCCCAAAAAAAATTTTTTGACTTTGCGGAGTCGGAAACTTGGCGTTATAATCTTATCCATTTATCATTGTATATGTACTAGGTTATTCCTAGTGCATATACAATGATTATCATTGATTTTATCAAAGTGTTCAATGCTACCGTGAATATACATAATATTGTTGTAAATATATTTCGACGCAACAGTGAGTATTCCTACTTTGTTAAAAACATCCCGAAGAGAGTCTCTAGCTCCAAGATTATAAATAGACCGGATTGCTCTCTTTTGTAAAATAAAGACAGATTCAATATCTGCAGCGTTACCCAAAGTAATATGCCATATAACATAATACTGTGGAAATAACCAAAATAAACCAAACGAGTCTAACTTTTCTAACAGCGTTTGCTGCGGAGCTGAGTTCTCCTGCTAGGGATGATAAATAGGGACTCCACTGAAGTCTGGAATCCAACTCTATTCCCAAGAACACCGTCGTATCGGCTACATCAAGCCGGCCACCGCTTAAAGATATATTATAATCTTGCTTTCTAACATTGGGTAAGGTAAAAACTACACATTTTGTTTTTTGAGCATTCAAAACCAAATTATTTACCTTAAACCAATCGTGTATCTGTGATAAGGCACCGTTCACATCGTCATAGTCAGTTTTTTTCCTGTCGACCTTAAAAATCAGTGAAGTATCGTCAGGAAACAATACTATATCATAAATACCTTTAAGATAGAAAGGAAGATCATTTATTTATACTAGAAATAGAAAGGAACCCAAAATCGAACCTTGTGGAACACCCATTTTCAACGTAGATCCAGAAGACTTTATTCCATTAATGAAAACTTGCTGGATTCTTTGACTTAAGTATGAAGCAATGAGATCAAGAGTCTTACCTTTAACACCGTAATATTTGAGGTTATAAAGAAGCGTCCCGTGTTCTACACAATCAAATGCTTTATTTTCCCCTTTTGCTGTGATTTTTCCCAAGCATCGTAAATATGTTTAAGAAGCGCAATTCCCGCATCAGTTGTTGATCGACCTCTTGTAAAACCAAATTGCTCACTATGAAAAATATTATTTGTACCGAAATGGATAAGAAGTTGATTTAAAATGATTTTTTCGACAATTTTACTTAAAGATATATTGAGATTCTGAGGTCTGTAATTACTGGGATCGCTTCTATTACCATTCTTAAAAAGTGGTAAGACATTACTACATTTTAATAACTTAGGAAATGAACCCGTGTTGTTAAAAATTACTGCTATATACGGAGCAAAATCGTATATGATGTTATTAATGAATTTTACCGAAATGCCCCATATGTCGTTAGTTTTTTTAATTTTGAGTGTTTTAAATACTACTAATGCAGAAACTGTTTCAAAAGAGAAATCAATAACGCATTTAGAAACATTTTTATTTAATAATCTAGCTGCATATAATGTAGCTGATTTTAAATGAGATATAAATTTGCAATTTCTAATCCAGAATTTGTATATCTACTACTATGAATATCGCTTATATGGTAAATGACAGACTTTATATTTACAAACAAAGTAATCCCTAAAAATACCGTTGTTATTTTTATTGGTTAATTATTATTATGTATGATATGTACATATTTGTTCGTAAAGAAGAAGCTTCACTGCATTGACACTTACTCTCCTAAAACTTCCTTCACGTTTCTTCTTCTAAGGAAAAAAAATCTAGAAATAAATATTCAATAAAGAAGAATACATTGATACAAAAAGGAGCGAATCCCGAAAACCAAAATGAAGACTGCTTGTAACACGCATCAACAATTTTTAAGGGAAAATGCTATCATCCTTTTTTCTTGCTTGCATATGATTTATTTAACCAAATGAGTGTGTGAAAATTAAATACCATAAATTATAAATCGACACTTTACGGCTTTTCCGTTAAGTAGTGGATTCAGGAGGTATCACTTTGCCTTAGATATACATTAAACCGATTTTAAAAGTCTGTAATCTTTCTAGAAGTTCTATCAATAACATAAAGGTCAGTAGTCCTATTGAATAAATAAAATTTTAACAAAAAGAAAAACCGACTTCAAACAAAACACTATTTTAAAACAAATGAATATGTACGAAAAAGTAATAAAAATAATTGCGTATTCAACATATTTTTTAGAGTCTTCCTAAGTTAAATGAAATGAAAAATATTAGACTACTTAAAAGTCGATTAACGATTATATCATGTAGTTATAGTTATTGGTATATTTGGAGCCGGTGTCAGCCACGGTGCCCTTGCCCCAACAATCAAAAGAAAGAAGCGATAAGAGCCCCTTGATTGATCCAGTATATTATTGTGTAAAAGGTAATTTGTAAAAAACATATTTGTTAAAGTATTCTCGTATTGTTTTTTGATAGTTATACTGTAGGGTTTTATTGGCTGACACCGACTCCAAATATAACAATAATTATAACTACATGATATAATCGTTAATCGACTTTTAAGTAGTCTAATATTTTTCATTTCATTTAACTTAGGAAGACTCTAAAAAATATGTTGAATACGCAATTATTTTTATTACTTTTTCGTACATATTCATTTGTTTTAAAATAGTGTTTTGTTTGAAGTCGGTTTTTCTTTTTGTTAAAATTTTATTTATTTTTTGATTTTAAGTGAAGCTGATGTTGACTAACTATTTTTTTTTAATATGGATAGATTAAGCGTTCCGTTTATATGAGTCAGAAACTACTTCGAGGACAATTTCAAAGGAAACTTGCGAATAAAGCAAAAATAGACTTTCGAAAATGCGGATTTAATACGTCACGCGGCGTAAACTACAAGGATTCCTCGAAAGAGCTGTAATCGAACTCAGCAAAAAAACTTTGAAAAAGACCAACTATATTTCGTCATCATATGACATCACATCACACACACAAAATTTGATTAAAGATAGTAAGAAATTCTGCCCCATATCGCACCCTAACTGCGAGCCGTATAGGAGTTCCATCACTACATAGTATAAAACAAAGTCGCTTTCTCTGTCCCTATATCTTTAAATCTACGAAACGGATTTTGATGCGGTTTTTTTTAAAAGATAGTGTGATTCAAGGGGAAGGTTTGTGTATATAATACATGAACAATATAGTAAAGAAACACTGATAATTTTAGAAGTTTGCGATGTGATGTCGTATATAAACAAATTCTGTAGTATATTTAGTATCAGTATTGCACCCGTGCGAAGCCGGGGTGGGTAGCTAGTTGATTATAATATTCGACTATGATAATTACATAAACATAACCACATTACGGAAGGTGACTCAAATATCCCAATAACCTATAAATAAAAGATTCGACCGAGTATCGCTAACGTGCTCCTCAGAATTGTTCCGTTCCCTTCCGTTCCGTTACTTTGTCATGGATCCTGTGCTCAGAACCTTACCAAACTTTCACCAAATTACCCTTGAAGTATATATTTTATAATAAAAAAAGAATTATCAAAATTGGTTAACGTGATTTTCAGTTATTCACCTATTTGTCGCGCATATACATAATGCAAATTTAAGACTTATGTCGTTTTCACATCGATACCATCATCGGAAAAAAAAATAAAAAAAATGGGACCCCATGGGAAGCACTACCTTTCAAACAAAAAAAAAATTATCAAAATTAGTCCACCCAGTAAAAAGTTATGAGGTAACAAACATAAAAAAAAAAAAAAAAAAAAAAAAAAAAAAAAAAAAAAAAAAAATACAGACGAATTGATAACCTCCTCCTTATGGAAGTCGGTTGAAAATTGTCCAATGACTTATGATGGAGGAATTTCATAACGCTAGCGTATGAATAAATTTAAGATAAGATATAAAACACCTATGTTTATAATATAACATATAAAGTTAGTTGCTCATGCATAAGTGACTTTAAGGGTTTATTTTAGGTAACTGATAAAATTATTGTTACGTTATTAATAAATATTTTTCTTGATGATTCAATAAAATGCAATTCATAAAATTAGGAGCGCAAATTTGCGCGAATTTATACCTATTCTTGAAATATAGTGGATATTGACAATATTATCATATTCATAATTTTATATTTGATAAAATTTTATGTTTGGATGTTTCTCCATTCACGCTCGTTTGCTGGATGGAAATACTATTAATAAAATTTGGAATAACAATACCTACTTAATAAAAAATACTTAGTGATGGCTCTTTTTGCAACTTTGTTTTGTCTACTCACTTATCCCTTATTCTAAGACCAAACAGAAATACTTATTATTGTACTGTTTCGGTTCGAAAAGTAAGTGAGCGAGTATTGTTACAGTCAAGCAATTAAAATTTACGCCCTACATCGTTACAAATATCAAATCATTAAAAAATAGTTATATAGACTGTGCCCAAATCTCATTGTCTTTAATAAAACAACTTAGTTGGGGTAACGAAACAGTAGAAAGCTTTTTCCCGTATTTTTTTTAAACATCACCCAAAATGCTGTCTACATTTTGGGTGATGACGTATATTATCTCTTACACATCTTGCTTAATTTCAAGCTTTAAAATCTCAGTCTCCCTAGTTTCTTATAATACTTAATTGCCTTAATGTTTACAGAGAGATGACGTTACAGCATTACCGTAACTACAAGAGTATTGTCATTATTATTAGTATAGTACTTTTATAGTACAATCGCCATCTTCTTGTCACCCCATTATCAATTTCTACGGTCTAATTATTTTCAATTCCCGTGTACGTAAAACAGGCTAACGTTGGACATGTTATTTATTATCATATGACAAAATACTTTATAGTTCCAATAGGTAAGGTAAGGGATTTTTTAAAATGAATACCTCTGCATTTAAAAAAATCCCTTACATCTCCAATCTATCGCCAGCGTTGGGTAGGTACTAAGAATGAAAGATGATGAAAGTTATAGTTAATTAGCTCACCCACCTCAACGACACTAAGTATTTATTTTCTTAAATTTAAATAATCACATTTTTATATTATATTTCTAGGATATTTGCATACCTAGATTTTGTTTAAACACAACTTTTTCTTCTTTTATATTAAACTGTTATCGCATATTACATATGAAAATCACACAGGGGATAAAAAAAACTTTCATTCTCAACTCTGTTATCGTAAGGTATACGTTGTATTGTAAATGACTCATTCGTTATTTGTATTTTGTACGTTAAGTAGGTAGTAGTTTTACGTTCGGAGACCGGCCGAGCAAACGCAGTTAGTTTTCAAAGGGTCGTGCGCACGGACGACATCACGTACCTACTGTTCGTTTTGTTTTGTTTGTGTTTTGGAAACTGTTATTAAACATACATCGGTAAGTTTAGTTTGTACGCATATTTAATAATTATTTGGTCGTATTATCTTAAGTATTTAATTAGTGTAGTAATTTATCTTACAGCATCAAACTTTTAGGCATAGATAAATAAAAGATAATATTATGATGTCACGAAGCGATATTTTTAATCAGGTCGGCCAGTTAACAAAGTTTGTAATGGTTTATTATAGTAACAGAGATAACCTAATGCATTATAAAATTAAATATAAATTATGTAGGGATATAAAATAACATTATTTCGAACTGATAGGTAAAATCTACCTATGTTAAATATTTTTTAAATTACTATATAAAAAATACGTGACCAAATGGTTTTAATTATTTTAATCATTTTATAAACTATATAACCTGTGCTACACATATCATCATTGATTTCAAGATTATTGAATTTAGAATCTAAGACGAATCTCTACGTATTCAGCTATAAACATTTTGTAGCACTAAAATCGTTCACGAAGTAGGCAAGTATGCATCAGTTTCCACAACACGCTCATAAACATACTAGACGAGCTGACACGATACCGGTTTGAATATAAAATATGTTGACACTATATAAGAAGAGTGTACACATTCTTCGATCTGTGAATGAATATTCAAAGCTATCACGTACAGTTCTTCATATTATTTTACCGTTTTATAACTAGCCTAATTATTTTATATGAAGACGTAATACAAAATGAAACAAAATATCTTTATGAGTTTTTTTTAGGTATTTACTTAAATATTATAAGATACTTATATTTCATTATTAACATCAGAATGTTCACATAAACTGACAATAAAGTATTATTGTCAGTAGGCATTTCTCATAATTATTTCACAACTATGTTATTTGTATTCTTAAAATGTTTTAAAGTTGAATATATAATGTAACAGATTCTACAATACTGGTATTTTTTAAATATTAATTATCTTACGCGCTTTATAACGAGTTTTATATTTACCAAATCTACCGGACGAAATTCCAACTGGCTAAGTAGTCAGTACCTACCTACTCGTAACATTGTAAACCAGTTCCCAAAAATCGATTTATTCAACTCGTGTAAACACTTTTAGTGGCGATACTATCTAATAACTACACTTTTAGTAGATGAAACAAGAAATTATTTAGAATTATTCAAATTTAGAATAGGTAGGTAGATAGTTAAGTGATTCATCTAGTGTTATGGTCACGACCGCATGAAGAGTTAATATTAACCGTTCCTAACATTGCCACCACAATTATAAGTAATGGCCTCAAGAGATTTTTAATAATTAATGAATAATTTATACTTTATTGTACACCACATACAGAAATATAGAAAGTAACAGACAAAAAAAGAAAGTAAAACAAAATCAATAAAGTACAAAAACGAAAAATAAATGAATAATTATATTTTTTATTACAGATAATGGGTAATATAATTTACTCGATACTATGGTTGGTGATCTTAATATTCTTCGCACTCTGGGTAGCTGGAATCTCTGCTGGATTTTACATCATACTCCATCCATTGACAGTTTGCATTGAACCTCTGTCGGTAAGTGTAAGGAAGACTATAATTGCAGTTAATTTTGTTGAACACAATATATTCAACTAAATTGATTGTTAAAATTAATTTTATATATAGATTATTCAGTTAAAACTTATATAATATGTACTATTCAATGATGTTGAAATAAACAGATATGTTATTAACGCGCAAAAGTGATGACTAGAAAACGTCCTAATTGTGACGTTTGCCTTTAGTCGTTTTACGTAGTAATACGTTAGAATACATCATAGTTACGTAGTAATACGTTTTGCGTAATTAAAACATCTATTCATCCCTTTTAGGTATTGTTTTTATCAAGCTATCCTTTTTACTTTTAACGAAATGTAAAAATAAACTAGAATAAACGGCCCCCGGCGCGGCACACTTTTTTCTGTTGTTTAGTATGGATATAACATATCTATTTATTAGAATATCATTGGTACTATTGCTATCCTTATTAGTCTCATACGTGAGTCAGAGTTAGCTGAATTTTGAATAATTATTCATACTTCTTACTAGAAACACTTATTTCTTTTGTATCACTTGGCTTTCGGCAGTATATAAATTTAAATAGTTTGATTTTTTGATAAATAGACGTTTCGAATATTAAGATATTTTACTACGTAAACGTTTTAAAAAATAAGTTAATGCCTGTAGGACTCCACATCATTGATCATATAAACAGTAAGATCGAAACCGAAATCGTTATGCAAATATTTAATAACATGTTTTTATCATCTACAAATATGTAGATATCTACATGACAAATTTTATATTGTACTAAGACGATAACCAAGAACGTAAGATATCGTTCGTAGTAATCGTACGCAATGTATTTATAATCATGACATGATTGATTATCGTACTACAAGGTTTATAGATATATTTTTATATTCAAGTCATCTTACATTGTACATATAAATTATAACATACTTTTCAAATAAAACTAGTTATAACGGATTTGAATCGCGTCGACATCGGGATGTCAAATGACATCCCAATGTCAAAAATAATTAATATACGCGATTCAAATCCGTTATAACTAGTTTTATTTCAATGTGTAATCCCGAAAATTTAAGACAACATAACATACTTTTCATCAAATACTAATAAAGTTAAATTTTAATAGTCATATTGAAAGTTACCGACGTGTATTCATAAGTTTAATTTTATTACCAGGATAATTATTTTTTTAGTTTATTCAAAAAATAAAAATGAATATTTGCTTTATTGTCTTATATATGTTAATTCTTATATTGATGAAAATTTATACTGCGTTTACGTACTGCAAGTTCATTCTTCAAAAACCATGAGATTTTTATCCTTAAATATAAACTTTTCATGGAAACCCTTATTCTAAACGTGGTTGTTAGCAAGTTACACTAAAAGCAAACATTATATTATACCTACTTACTAATTTATTTAATTATTGTATTTCAGGGTCTGACCGACTTTTTATTATCAGTTATTCAGTTCCCCAAGTACTGTGCTCAAGCAATGATGGATGGAAGAGGATTTAGGTGAATTTATTATAGTCATTATTGATCTACACATTTAATTGTTGTTATATTTTATATTAATAATTATTAATAATGATAATATAATTGAATTGTATAATTGTTAGATTGGCGCTTTTTTGCCATAATAATTATAATAATGACTGTGTAATAATAAAAATAATTTATGGTTTTTTATGTTAATTTATTAAAAGACTAGTTAAAAATACAATTGTTTATCATTTAAGAACAGTTTGTCGATATATAAAAATATTTGCTAACATTCTTCACATTCATCGAGGTTTCATTTAAACATATAAAATAATGCATTATGTTATATATTAACATATTGTTCTTTTATTAAACTCTCAACAATCTATAAAATTTAAATTCATACACTCTACGTAAAATAAAACAAGCATATACAGTTGTTAAAATTAACCTAATTAGTTTATTCTCTTGTAGCTTCTATTATTAGTTTGACCGACTCCTTTAAAATACTGCCTTGTTCTAAGCATTGGGTGATGAAATTCCTAAAATGTTAAATGGATCATTAGAATTCCACTACAAATTACATACCAGTACAAAAAACAGTTGCATGGATTGCTGCTAATTGCAGAATATGAGTGTTCTATATATTTCTATGGATATTATGTGAATTTAGGTATTCTATTTCAAGATCCTTTCTTTTTAGGTCTTTAATGACATTCAATGAAATGTATTGTCAATTAAAAAAATAATCGTTTCATAATGTTACATCGTGTGTTTTAATTTATACAATTACAATAAATATAATTAATAATATTATTAATGAAACCTTACCGTATATTCATTTATATATGGTAGCATTATAAAGTAATTATATTTACATACCTATACCCTTCTAAATCTCCATCTTCGACTACGATATCTTTAAATTCTTCAACCTTTAATAATTCCTGCATTTTGTAAGCGGAACTGCTAGTTTCTCTGGTTAATACGCTATATAGAAATGTGTACACTATTAATACAACAATCAAACTCACCTATCGCAATAAAATACAAATATATTTATATATTATGTATACGTAGGATTTGGTTGGCTGAAAATGACCATTTGGCCTTGCAATTTTTAACTCTGATTGGGAGAGAAAGAATAAGGCGAGATCGGCCGCTAAATAGAAACTCGACAATTAGTGGTAAAACGGCGCCGTAGAAAATAAGTCAATTCGTGGCAAACGGCACGAATATTATAATTCATATTAAAAAAATATTATAATTCATCTCGTGCTCAGCGGTGAAGGAAAACCTCGTGAGGAAACCTGCATGTGACAAATTTCATAGAAATTCTGCCACATGTGTATTCCACCAACCCGCATTGGAACAGCGTGGTGGAATATGTTCCAAACCTTCTCCACAAAAGGAAAAGGAGGTATTTAGCCCAGCAGTGGGAATTTACAGGCTGTTGTTGTGGCAAACGGCAACGGCGTAGAGATAATTGACTCGTCGGTCCATCCTTGTGCGTCCTGTTTCCGTCTAAGAGGCGTGACTAAGGTGAATTATTCTAGCCTGATTTTGGATAGAAAATGGAGCACCGGACAGCAATTAGTCCAGGATTGTACGTAGCCTATCAACGCCACTGCCGCTTTGGATCACCTCCTACCAAACGCGGGAGGACCGAAATAGCCATGCTAGCACTAAGACGCCAGTGTGGTATTCTCCATGGCACTGAGTATCCGTGAGTATGGCATGAGTTGATGCTCTGACCGCTTAGAACAGGGCCCTTCTGCGGAGTTCTCAGGGGACCATAGTGGTGAGCCATCAGGGTAGAATGCATAACGGATCCCATGAGACTCCCCTAACAGACGGAGTTGATACTGCTGTTTTTTTTCATATAGGCTCGGAGCTCTATATTAGCAACCGTTATTCGAGCAAAAAATAAACAAGAAAAGTAAAGAAGCTATACATGATAAAGACATACCTCGTTAATGCATCGCATAAGTCATTTAAATATGAATGCGTCTTTTCTGCTAAATTTTGAATATCGTTCTTTTCAAAGTTCCCTTCATCAGAACTCAACGTAGAGTAGCATTTTTCACTGAAATAAAATAAATTTAAAAAATTTCTATTAAAAAAAATATTTAAAAAAATATATATTTTTAATTACCAAAATCCATGAACTGACGAAAAAGTTTCTTTAATATTTTCTTGTATTTTCTGTATAATAGCCTTGAAATTTATATTCTGAATTTCCATGGCTGTGTTTAAATTTCCTTCTGCATTTTTGTCGATATTATCTCCGGATACTTCTTCTCCATCAAATGATTCATATTCATATTCGTAATCATAATCATTACCACAGTAATATTCGTCTGCCATTAACTCGTAATCATATTGTTCGCTTTCTGAATAGTCCATTTCACTTTGGTTTTCATTTTTATTTGTCCAACTATCGAATACTAAATTAGATTTATTTTTTATTTTCTCTTCAAATTCAGGACACCTAATAAAATTTCGAATAACTTTTGGTTCGTTAGTAAAAATATCTTTTTCGGGCGCAGTATCTATTTTGTCATTAGTTTCTTTAACATATTCTAAGCTGTTTTCAGCATTTGCGATTTCACCGTCTGCTTTATCCGCGATGTCTTCATTATTGGAGTTAGTTACTTTAGTTCCAACATCTTTATTTGCTTTCTTTAAACGTAAACTCATAAAAAACGACGATTCTAAATCTATGTTTCGAATGAAGGATACATTTTCAACAAGATCGTTTTTCTGAAATTTGTTAATTAAAATACTCTTAAATATAATTTTAATAAAAGGAGAAGTGTAAAAGCTAACTTTAAAAAATGATTATTACGTAACTTAAAGTCAGTCTAATATTTGGATATTTTTGAATTTTGGTCTTCAAAGAATTTTTAAATTGTAAAATTGTAAAATTTATATAAAAACAGAATCATGCCACATGTAATTTTTTGTAAGCTGATCTGAACTGATGATATTTACCTGTAACAACTTCTTTCTATGCGATCTTAAATGATATTTCCCCGGTGAGCTAACAAGAGTATTCGATTTGGCAGGACTTGAATTACTAACTATTTTATTATTTTCACCTCCATTGTATTTCACAGAATCAACTTCATCAGAAATCTCCTTACTCGCTATTTCAGTATCTATAATAACATCAACACAATCTATTACTGCTATGAAATATTTTTAAACATAACTTTTTGGTTCAAAATGCAATCTTTTTAATATGAAATATGATTTTTGCTTACCATTACAAACTTTTTCTTTACTCTCTTTAATACTATTTTCAGGTAAAATATTTGCAATTGCTTTATCTTGATTATGTATATGATCATCAGTAAACGAATCTTGATTACCGGGATTTAAGTGTGAGTCTTGTATGTCAATCAATAGCTTGGATAGGGATTCGGCTGCGATCTGAAGATCTTCACTATTACTTAGTAGGCCCTGAATGAAATGAGGATACAATTTCGATAAAAGTTTCAAAGCAAATAGGGATAACATTTAAAGATATTTTTTTTATCGAACAATTAAAATGACATTCCCCTCAAAAATGATACGAAACATTTAATCAATGTAGAAACAAAATACGATTTTAAAAAAAGTAATTTTTTTTTAATTTATTCGACGATATATCATTTTTCATCTGGAACTACATCACTACTAACCTGTAAAGCATCTATAAGGTACACCCCGTAGCTGTACATTTCCATGTATTTATTAGGATTAATATCTATTTTAATTTTACCTGCAACAAAAACATATATATTTTTCTAGATTGTAAATATTATATGTTTGACTTAACAAACGTTACTTAAACAAACTGTACCTCTCAAACCACCAATCTCAAACAAGACATTTAATAGTTTGTTTGCCGCATCAACGGTATCATTATCGTTAGAAAATTTACGTTTAATACATTCTGTTGCTTCGTATATTGTCCATGGCGGGAGCATAGTGTCTAGAATAAATGGCGGATCTTGTTGTAGGACTTGCGTACTGGCCTCCTCTATTATTTGAACGAAACGTGAAACCCACTCATCACACTTCATTTTTAAAATATCCTCCATAGCTTTACTGGTCACTTCAAACATTACATTTTCGTCTTTATTGACACAACTTTTAGAGACACGCGGTTCTTTAACACCTTTACTTACTGTCTCCGATAAACTTTGATTGTTTTCCATGTCAACAGTACGAGGTATATGTGGTGTTTCCGATGCCGATGTTTCATCAACAATACTACCTTCCCTGCATTTTTTCGGTACGACGACACTACTGGATTCACTACTTTCTCCGTTACTATATCGTCGACAAGATTCAATTGATTCCAGAGATACATAACCACAAGACTTTTGACAATTAGGCCGAAAACTTTCTTCAGCCGCTGTACCAATATTCGTTAGGTCACTTTCGCTTAATTTAGAATGACAAAAATTGCTTGAGAGACTAGTTTTTGGCCTACGCTTACTCCATTTAAATGTTTTGGTCCCTGTATTATTAGACAAGTTGATATCATGTGACAAACTACGTTTTAAATGTATTTTTTTAGATTTCAAATCTGTATTGCTGGAGGGAAAAGTATCTGCTCTTTGGTCATTATTTTTATGTATTGCATCCAATTCAGAAGAATCTGCCTGAACAGCTACATTATCAGTTTTCTTTTGTATGTTATTTGACCGTACAACATCTTCAACTTGTAATTGTATAGATGCATCATCTATTAAACTATTTTTATCAATAGTTGCTTCAGAAACTATTACTGGGACAGTTTCGTGCCTGTTTTGTTGAATATGGTCAGACCTAACTTCATTTAAATCATTTGAAATAGTAATTTTTATATTTCTTTTTTGGTTTGTTACTTCTTTTGAATCATTATTGACTGAGCCATGTGCTTCGGTTTTAATCAATATTTTTTTAATTTCTTTAACAGTAAGTACTACAAAACGTGTATTTTCTAAATTATGCAAGTCTACGTCATCAGTTAGTAGGACCTTAAACAAATTACATTCATTATTTCGTTTTTATTTTTTTATGAGAATTTTATTTAATAATAACCTTACTTACCACTTCATAGCCTTGATCTACTAATTTTGCACAGCAGTTCATTATAGCACCTCTATCATCATTATATTGTACATTTGGCTCATCTGCGAAAATAATTGCTCTTTGAAAAATTAAGGTTCACACATTTTATTTTTAAGAATATTTATCATGAAATTGCCAATTGTTCATCAGCAATGGAGAATGTTCACTAATTTTGATTATTAGCGCTCTATATTGTCTGTCAAAAATAAAAAATAATAGTGAAAGAATTAATTCGATACATCAATTAGTTTCCGAGTTATAAACAAAAGAAGTTGTTACGCACGACGCGGGCTGCCGGTGACGGTGTGACGTCATTGTACAACACGCTCAGTCTGGTTCACTCGTTCCGCCCGCAATTGCGCGCCCGCGCCATCGAAATATACCACCTAAATACTTTTAAAAATGTCCAATCCAAATACTAGGAAATTATGTGTTTTGCTTAAATGTAAAAAATACAACTACCAAAGTTGTATTTTATAGTTCCAAAAGATGTTAAAACGCGAAAAAAAATTGATAAAAGCTATGAAGCGATTAGATTGATTACAATAGCGTATTCATAGTACATATACTCATATCTCGTCGCAGAGCTCGATACCATCGAACATGTATTTCTCATCTATATTATGCACTACCTGAGCAGAGGAACAATCAAAGGACGACCTACGGTCAACAAAGTAGACGCGGCGATGGAGGTAATTTATTCCTTTCTGAAAGAAAACTCCAACTAATGTCAATTTTCTATTAGCGAGTTAATGAAAAAGACGAAATACGTCTCACAAAAATGACCACGTGTAATTATTATTTTTTGTAATTATTATGAATTCGTAGGTCGGAACACGCTCTATAATTTTCATTACAGTAATTTTTCGATACCTTTCACGAGAAAAAAAGGTATCGAAAAATTACAGTAATGCCGTTTCGTAAATTCAAATCGTTTATAAAAATACTTTGGTAAAAAAAGGCATATTATTAGATACAAGATTTTGTAGATGATAAAAAAGCTTGGAATTAATACCCGTTTCGAGGCAGGATACATTACATATATATAATTGTATTTTTTAAATGTTGAAAAAGAGTAACTACTGAGTTTCTTGCCGGTTCTTCTCCGTAGAATCTACTTTCCGAACCGGTGGTAGCTTCAATTAATTGTTAAATGACGATTCAAAAGTGCTTGTAAAAGCCTACTTGAATAAAGTTTATTTTGATTTTAATAGCGAAAACCAATTTTTTTCTGCCAAAATTCGTGTATTTTTTATCGAAATCTCGATAACGATGATCGATACATGAAAAATGTATAGGACCTTAATCGTAGATCGTACAAAAAGCAAAAAAAAGTATTCCATAAAAAAAATCGTATCTCGATAGGGAACCAAGTTATGATAAAAAGTGCTACTAAGCGGTACGCTTCCCGCGCGGCGTGTTGTGAAATGACGACACAGCACTCGCGCGGCTGTTAGCGGGACTCGATATTTTTCGAAACTTTGAATGCCTATAAAATCAAAACTACTGGGTATTTTTGACTAAAATAAAATTCAAGTGATTTGGCATAATAATAATAATAATAATAAGCCCCCCAAAATCCAACCTTACGTCAGAGTCGAACACCAGACCACGTGGGGGGCGGACACGCATACATCTGAAACTTATGTGGCAAACAAGGCTATGGTAACCCATCAAACATGGAGCAACATTCAGAGAGATTACGTATAGGGCCGCTACCCGGGGGTCGCCGGGGCACACCTGGAGCCAGTGCTGGGTGTTACAGCATGCGATCCACTGGCGGTGGGGGAATGAGCAGGCGGGTTCCCCCCGAACAATTATCTACAGCCGACAATAGTTTACCCGTTATTAGTGCTAGTCAAAATTCTGCTGTTAGTTTTAACAGGCCAACTGAGGATGTTTCGCAGGGAGCCGCTAGCTCACAACCTGCGACCACCAAGGCTGGTAAACCCAGAGTACGCATGAAGTGGGACAAAGAAGTTAACTTGTTTATTATGCGTACTTATCTTTATATTACAAAATTAGAAACTGATAAAGTTATGTACCCTAAACGGCTATTCGACAAATTTAAAACACAATATCCGGATTGGAATGTAAGTCAACAACGTATCGCAGATCAAAGAAGAGTAATAATTAGAAATAAATTAATAAGTGAAGATGAAATAGCACACCTTAAATCAGAAATTGCTGAACAATTAAGAAGGGAAGCGGATTTAAATAATCAAACAGAAACATCGTTGCATTCACCCCTTTTACAATCACAACCGTTAATTCAGACACACAATATAGTTACTAGCCCTAAAACTTACAATATTACACAATCTGATGCTTCTACACAGACAAATTTAACATCCTTAGTTCACGATACAGAAGTACAATATACTCAATCTACAACCTTAGAAAACCCACAACAAGAAAACATTGAAGAATTAAAGAATCTTTTAGAAACAGCACTAACTAAATTTCAAGGTACTGATCCTAAAACCCGACCAAAATTACCGCGATTAAAAGAGAGTAAATTACTTCATGATCTGATTTACACATTCAATACTCATATACTACCTACCTTTTTTTCATTAGATTCCGACCTACTGCATTTACATACATTAATATATTGTTCGGCTTTAGTAATAATAACAAAACTTGGCTATAAAATGAAGTCGGGCAATATAGAAGATTCAAGCATACAGAAGAAAAAGAGCCATAAGCCAGCATGGGAACATAGATTAGAAAATGATATAAAAAATCTTAGAGCAGACATTCGTAGGTTAACTCAATATATAAAAGGCAATAGATCTAAAAAAGTAGAGATAATATTTAAAAATACCAAATTGCACACTATCCACGAACGAGAAAACAAGAAACCAGAAGAATATATCGACACTCTTAAACAGAAACTATCTTTAAAATCACATAGACTTGCAAGATACAGGAAAGCACTTAATAGAAAACAAGATAATAAATTATATTGTACCAACGAAAAAGCTTTTTACAGATCATTGAATAGTTGTACCTCGAATTATACAAACAAATACCAAATAAAGATGAACTTAAAAACTACTGGGCAGGGATTTGGGAAAAAAGGAGTGACCACAATTTACAGGCAAAATGGATTGAAGAAGAGAATCAGAAGTGGGGTTATATGGAACAGATGGAATTTATAGAATTAAAATTAGATGATTTAACTGAAGTTTTAAAGAAAACGAAAAATTGGAAAGCTGCTGGCATAGACCAGATACATAATTTTTGGTATAAAAAGTTTACGTCATTACATGATATTCTAACAAAAATAATTTCAGACCTAATTAACTGTAGAACTCCACTCCCAAATTTTATAACAACCGGCTTGACCTACATGCTACCAAAAACCCAAAACACCCACGATCCATCACAGTACCGTCCCATAACCTGCCTACCAACAATATATAAAATAATCACATCCTGCATTACCAATAAGATAGGCTCACACCTGGAAGCACATAATGTAATGTCAGAGGAACAAAAGGGATGCAGACGAAACCACAGA
Source organism: Vanessa cardui (assembly GCF_905220365.1). Taxonomy (NCBI): domain Eukaryota; kingdom Metazoa; phylum Arthropoda; class Insecta; order Lepidoptera; family Nymphalidae; genus Vanessa; species Vanessa cardui. Next base: position 9,093,519 of record NC_061136.1, read on the forward strand.
GGATGTAAAGAGCAATTAATTATAGATTCAACTATACTAAAACATTCAAATAAATTTAATAGAAATTTGTATGTCACATATATAGATTTCAAAAAAGCTTTTGATAGTGTCCCACATTCATGGTTAGTTCAAATTTTACAAATATATAAGATTCATCCTAATATTATTAAATTTTTGAAAGAGGCCATGTCTAATTGGAGAACCACAATAACTTTAACAACAAAAACATCTAAAATCTGGTGTGACGAAATCCATATTAGAAATGGCATCTTCCAGGGAGACTCTCTCAGTCCTTTGTGGTTTTGCCTCGCCCTAAATCCTCTATCTAGAATACTATCAGATTCTAAATTTGGATACCAATTAACACGTGACATAGCGGTTTCTCATTTGATGTACATGGATGACATAAAACTATTTAGTAAATCTGTGAAAGAAATGAAAGAAATTATAAAAATTACAGCGCAATTTAGTAAAGATATAAATATGAACTTTGGCTTAGATAAATGCAAAACTTTAACTATAAAGAAAGGAAAATTAATTGAGAAAAATTATGAAATAAGTGAGGAAATAAATATATCCGAGATGTTAGAAGGGGACTTATATAAATATTTGGGTATACTTCAAGCTAAGGACATTAATCACTCAAAATTAAAACAAGATTTTACCACTGAGTACATCAAAAGAGTAAACCAGCTGTGCAAAAAACATCTTTATTCGCGAAATCTCGTAAAAGCAATAAATACTTTTGCTATTCCGGTCCTAACTTACTCCTTCGGGATAATCAAATGGTCTCAGACAGACATTAAGAATTTAGAAATAAAAACTAGAGTCACGCTAACTAAACATAATTATCACCATCCGAAATCAGCTATAGAAAGATTAACGTTGAAAAGACAATTAGGAGGAAGAGGGGTAGTTGATTTAAAAATACTTTGGCAAAACCAAATCCATAATATTCAAAAATTTTTCCACAATAAAGCAAATACTAGTAAGATACACGCAGCTATAGTAGAAGTCGATGATAATTTCACACCTTTAAACCTTAAAAATAATAAAAAAGAGTTTAAAACTATCCAAGAACAAATAAATGAAAAAATTAAAGATTGGAGAAGAAAAGAACTACATGGTAGGCATATCCACGATCTAGAGCAAAATTTCATAGATTTAGATGCGTCAAATAAATGGTTACAAAAAGGGTACCTGTTTCCCGAAACAGAAGGCTTTCTAATTGCTATTCAAGACCAGGTTATCAATACGAGAAATTATAAAAAATATATACTTAAAGAATCAATAAAATCAGATTTATGTCGAAAATGTCACAGAATGCCAGAAAATATACAACATATTACAGGAGCTTGCCCTACTCTAGTTCAAACAGATTACACCCATCGCCACAACCAAATAGTTCACTACATACATCAAAAACTTGCACACAAATATAACTTCACAAATACTCCACTAAAACCTTACTATGAATACCAACCCAACCCAGTTTTAGAAAATGAAGAAATAAAAATATATTTTGATAGAGCAATTCTTACTGATAAAACAATTCATTACAATAGACCGGATATAACTTTAGTTAACAAATCATCTAAAATAGCTTACTTAATTGATGTTTCTGTTCCAAACACACATAATTTATTAAAAACTATTACGGAAAAGATCAATAAATATACAGAATTAAAAGAAGAAATAATTAGAATCTGGAATTTAAATAAGGTTTTTATTGTCCCTATCGTGCTTTCCACTACCGGAGTCATACCTAAACACTTACACCAAAGTTTAAAAATTCTTGATTTACCACCTCTCACATACATCACCATGCAAAAAGCTGCTATTTTAAATACTTGTCGAATAGTACGTAAGTTTTTGGAATCTGATAATGAGCTGACTGACTGAACTGACTGACTTTTTCACTCCCCAGATACACTTGGTCATTGACCCGTGTGACTGGAATATTTGCCCCATTATTAGGGAGATAAATAGTCCAATAAGAATAATAATAATAAGCCCCCCGAAACCCAACCACACGGCCTGATTGACCATCTAATCACGTGGGGGGCGGACACACGATAATTAAATTACTGGCGTGGCAAACGTGGCAATGGTAACCCATTTAGTATGGAGACGCGTAGTAAGAAGAAACGTATAGGGCGGCTACCCGGGCGATCGCCGGGGCACACCTGGAGCTGGCGCTGGGTGTGACAGCATGCGGACCGTCAGCGGTGAGGAGTTGAGCAGGCGGGCTTCTCCCGATAAATTCCACACTACAGCCGGTCGTCGTGAGTTGAACAGGCGGGCTCACGGCGTTAATGCTACAGCCGCTACCGATGACGAAATTAACAGACTGACAGACAGAACAAGTAGCCCAATAGAGCCTTATAATAGTCCTAGAACTTCATCATACACACCCTCCGTCCAGTCATCACCTTCCACTATTAGCTTAAATACAGAACCACACTTACCAGCTTTGAATGTTGCGCGGGAGGCGAATGCCTTTTTGCCCGCGTCCACCAAGGCTGGAAAACCGAGAGTTCGCATGAGATGGAGCAAAGAGGTAAACTCATTTATCATGCGAACATATTACTATATTACCAATTTAGAGACTGACATGACCACATATAGACAGAAGATGCATGAACTTTTTACACAAAAATACCCAGGGATTACGGTCACAGAACAGCGAATTTCCGATCAGAGAAGAACTATAGTAAAAAACAAACTACTAACCGAAGACGAATTGAACCGATTAAAAGAAGAAGCACGTATACAGCTACAACAACACGACGTTACTACACCATTACCCCGGAATCCGTCTCACTCAGAATTTCACTCTCAAACAGAATATTTTACACTACCAAACACACAAAACACACACACATCAGATATGTCAACACAAACTGAATCTGTAACGATAATATTAGAAAACGAAGTTAATACTTTAAACGCACAAAATCCGATTACTGAAACGTACATACAAGAAATATATGATAAATTTAGTACAACTTTATTGCAATACTCAGGAACGGATCCACTAATACGTCCTCGACTTCCTAAAATAAAATATAGCAAACAACTCTACAATTTAATTCAAATATTTAACGAAAACATATTAAATAGATTTATTTCAGAAGATACACAGCTAATAGACATACATACCATCATATACTGTACAGCATTAATAATAACAGAAGAAGTAAATCCTAAACAAATAGAAAATATGCAACGCACAAAAACTAAGCAAACTAATAAACCACCGTGGCAACAAAGACTCGAAAGAGATATCGAAAAACTCAGAGCGGACTGCGGTAGACTAACTCAGTATATTTACAATAATAATAGATCAAATAAAGTAGTAAAAAGAGTAGAAGAAATATTCCAAAATTGTAATATACACACTAAACATGACAGAAATAATAAAAAGCCAGAAGAATATTTGGACACGTTAAAACAAAAACTCGCTCTTAAAGTTAATAGACTCCGAAGATACAAAAAAGCAGAACAGCGAAGAAATGATAACGCCATATTTACAACGAATAAAAAGCTCTTCTATAGAAATTTACAAAAACCACATACTCCTACTAACACAGTAACTGACAGGAACACAGACGTACCTACTAAACAAGATATAAATCATTTTAATCATTTTAATTAAATAATTTTATCTTGTTCAATTTCTATTTAGGTATTTTCTATTAGGTTTTAATTTTTCTAATTTTATATTAAATAAATTTAATATATATGTATAATTGTTCCGTGTCGAGTTGTTTGCGAAAGTCATGTACGCTAGTTATTGATGTATATATTAAGAACATGATTGTCTACTACTGAAATTATGTAAGTGTGTTAAATATATATATTGTTAGCGTGCTCAAATAAATAAATAAATAAATAAATAAAAAAGATCTAGAAGTATTTTGGTCTGGTATATGGGAAGAACAGGTAAGCCATAATTCAAAAGCATCTTGGATAAATGACGAAAAAATAGAATTTAGTATAATAGAAGAGATGGAATTTGTAGAGGTAACCGAAAGAGATATAACTAACATAACAGCAAAATTACACAACTGGAAATCACCAGGCATTGACAAGATACACAACTTCTGGTATAAAAAATTAACATCACTACATAAATGCATAGCGAAAAATCTAACACATATTGTATTAGGACAACAGAAAATACCCGAATTCATGACAATAGGAATAACTTACATGCTACCAAAAACCAAACACTCACCACAACCTTCCCAATACAGACCGATCACATGCCTACCTACAATATACAAAATCTTAACATCAGTCATTACAAACAAAATTAGCACACACATAGAACAACACAATATAATAGCAGAAGAACAAAAGGGGTGCAGGCGGGCCCATATGGGATGCAAGGAACAATTAGTTATTGATTCCACAATTCACAAACATGCTGCCACATAAAATAGAAATCTCCATTGCACTTATATAGATTATCAGAAAGCTTTTGATAGTATTCCACATTCTTGGTTAATTGAAATATTAGAAATATATAAGATAAACCCAAAAATAATAGACTTCTTGCGTAAAATAATGTCATACTGGAAAACAACACTACACCTTAACTATGGCCAAAATACTATCGTTACACGACAGATACAGATTAAGAAAGGGATCTATCAAGGTGATTCCTTGAGTCCCCTATGGTTCTGCCTCGCCCTTAACCCCTTATCGCACCTATTACACCGTTGCCGAGTAGGATATTCTCTTAAAAGTATAGAGGAAACCATTATATCACACCTGATTTATATGGACGACATAAAATTATATGCAAAGAGCGATAAAGACATGAAAAAACTAATAGAAGTAACAAAAGAGTTTAGCACGGATATCAACATGCAATTTGGATTAGATAAGTGCAAAACAATACATATAATAAAAGGAAAAATAAAACCGGGTAACTACGCAATAACTTCTTCTGATACAATAACAGCTATGGAACCAACAGATTTATATAAATACTTAGGCTATAATCAACTTAAAGGACTCGATCATACATCAATCAAACATACACTTACAATAGAATATAAAAGACGAATAAACGTTATATGTAAAACTCAACTCTCTGGGAAAAATCTTATAAAAGCCATTAATACATATGCTATACCTATACTGACATATTCATTTGGAATTATCAAATGGACTAAAACTGACATAGAACAAATAGAACGAAATACACGCACAATACTAACAAAACACAATAATCTCCACCCTAAATCTGCAATAGAGCGCCTAACACTCAAAAGACAAAATGGAGGAAGGGGATTGATAGATATTTATAATCTCTGGCAAAAACAAATTAATACACTAAAAACATTCTTTCATTTAAAATCTCGCACTAGTGACATACATAAAGCAATAGTTTTAAATGACAATAACTACACCCCATTAAATTTAAGTGAGCAAGGATATCATATGAATGACTGTATTGATAATCCTCAAAAGCAAAAACTAGAAAACTGGAAAAAAAAGATACTACACGGACGCCACCCACACGACTTAGAACAGCCCCACATTAATACAATAGCATCAAACAAATGGCTCAAAATAGGAAACCTTTTCCCAGAAACCGAAGGTTTCATTATAGCAATCCAAGACCAAATCATTAACACGAAAAACTACAAAAAATATATTATCAAAGATCCCACTATCACAAATGATAAATGCCGTAAATGTCATATCCAACCAGAGACCATACAACACATAACAGGAGCATGTATAACCCTTACACAGACAGACTACACTCATAGACATAACCAAGTAAGCAATATCGTTCATCAAAAACTAGCACTCAAACACAAACTTATACAAAACACAAAAACGCCATATTACAAATACACACCACAAACAATTTTAGAAAATGCCACACACAAAATTTATTACGATCGAGGCATTCTTACGGATAAGACCATTTACTATAACAGACCAGATATAACTCTACAGGACAAAATCAATAAAGTCACTTACCTTATAGACATAGCAGTACCCAATACACACAATCTACAGAAAACTATCGCTGAAAAAATAAATAAATATAATGAGCTCAAGGAAGAAGTCACGAGAATCTGGAAACAAGAAAAAGTCTACATCATCCCTATAGTTATCTCCACAACAGGTGTCGTCCCAAGCTATCTCCTCCATAGTCTGAAATTATTAGATCTAAATGAGTCCCTTTATATCCCAATACAGAAGGCTGCTATTTTGAACACATGTAGAATAGTAAGAAAGTTCATGCAATTAGAAGAGACTGACACAACATAATTACTACACATAAATACTACATACATAAATAACACACACCACATACTGCATTCACTTGATTTATATCCGTGAATGTAGTTTACACCAGCTTAAAGGCTGAGAAAACAAAATTTCCGAAAATAATAATAATAAGTTTATTTCGCTTAATAAATATTCAATTTACATTAGGGTGCTGAGAACTCCTAGTAAGTATAATAATACCTGTATCAGTATGTGCTTGAGTGTGTGCACGCGCGCGCGTGTGTGTGTGTGTGTTTGTGTGTATGTGAGAATTCGACATTAAACTTTTAGAAGTCTTTCTGATTCTTCGTAGGTTAATTTACTTAACCACGTGCTTACGGTTTTTTTACAGTTGTATACCTACGTTTAGTTTATAAATTTTAAGAATTTTGTTGATTTGATTATATAAATGAGCGGATAGTTTAACATAGTGATGATTTGTAAAAGCTGTTTTCGTGATATAGGTGGTAGCGATAGCATAGTCTCTTCTTTTCCTAAATTGATTTTCGTTATAAGGTAATGTTCTGTGCATTTTTATTGTTGTCTGAAGAATGTATAATTTCCGAACGGATAATAAATTACTCATCATGTACAGATTGGCAGTTGGAAATTCTTTAGGTTTAAAATACATAACTTTTAATAGAAAGCGTTGAGCTCTTTCTAGTTCAATAAATTTACTTTTTAAAGCTCCGGGGTGGAGATATAGGTATACAGTATGTTATTATCGACTGTACAAGAGCAATATATATTTTTTCCAAAAGATCGTTGGGAGCAACATATCTCAATAATTTAAAAATCCAGACAAATTTACGGATTCTGTTTGCCAAGGTTTGTATATGGGTGTACCAAGATAGGTTTTGATCAATAGTTATGCCAAGATATTTTACATATGAAATTTTGTTGATAGTTGGGCAATTACATTTATCATTATTTATTTCGTTATTACAATTGTGAATTTTTATTAAAAAGTCATCATTAGGTTGCGTTTTATTGTATATAGAGTAACATAAATAGTTTGTTTTATTGGCGTTAAGTGTTAGTAAGTTAATTCTAAGCCAGAGTGAAACTCTGGAAAGGCCCGTTTCAGTTACTTGTTGTACTTGTGTCCAAGAATTACCCGTAAATAATAAAGCCGTATCATCTGCGTACGAGAAAATGTGACCATTTGATAGGTTGAGCTTACACAAGTCGTTTATATATATTAGAAAGAGAGTCGGTGATAACACGCTGTGGAGCACCATAGTGGATCGTCCTTTCATCACTTAAGTAGTCTCCAACTTTGACCCTCTGTCTGCGGTTTGTTAAAAAATTTGTTAGCAGTTCCAGGGCTGTACCTCTTATACCAATCCATTCCAACTTTTTTACAAGAATGGGAACAGATATAGTATCGAAGGCTTTTTTGAGATCGAGAAAGACGCATAAACATTTCTTCCTCTGATCAAGATTGTCAACAATTTTGGATGTTAGAGCTGCTACAGCGTCCTCTGTCGACCGTCCCTTTCTAAAACCAAACTGGGCCTTGGATATAATGTTGTATTTGTCAGTATATTTTATTAGTCTGATATTAATTAATTTTTCTAATATTTTTGAGATTGCGGGAAGAACAGAGATAGGTCTAAAATTGTTAATGTCGGTACTGTCTCCATTTTTGTATACAGGTGTTACGATGGCTAGTTTAAGGGTCTCTGGAAATATGCCTGTTTCAAAAGAAAGGTTCGCTAAGTGAGTTATGATAGGGACTACTAGTGATTTGGTGAATTTTAAAAATTTAGTTGAGATATTGTCGTGTCCAGGGGCACTTTCATTTTTGAGACTCATCAGTATGTTAGTTATTTCTTCGTCTGTGGTTTTGAATAACACAAAAGATGAGGGATGGGAACTCGAGTTTTGTGAAGTATAGTTCAGTCTATGCTTATCATTTTCAGTTAAAATCCGTTCGGCAATGTTTTTTCCAGTGCTTGAGAAATAATCATTAATAAAATTAACTGATTCTGTAGGAGATGTTTTAAGATTAAGCAGTTTGGTAATGTCATATTTTTGTTGAGACATATTAGTCATACTTTTAATGTTTTTCCATAAAGTTTTTGAATTTTTTGTAGAATTTATTAATTGATTTCTGTCATACTGTCTTTTGATCTTTTTTATTAGATTGTTGCAAAAATTTCTGTACCTTTTATATGTTATTTTTAAAATTTCATTTTCTTTATCTAATCTTAATTTCTGTTGCATCTTATTCCTGTTTTTAATACATCGAAGCAAGCCAGGGGTAATCCAGGGCTCGATTGTACGTCTAGCTTTAGGTATAACTACTGTATTTGTACTTTCTTTAAGCGATTCTGTTATTTTTTGAATTAATAAGTTAACAATTGTATTAGGGTCAGTGCTATGCAATATTGTTGAAAGATTTTTATTCGCCAAGCTTTTTAAAGCCTTGTCAAAATCAGTGATAATTTTAGTTTTTAAATTTCGCTTCGTGGTTTTAGATTTCTTTAAATTTAAAAATATAGGCATACCTAGTAACATTCTCCATTGTATCTTAACCAATAAAAAAAAATAATTGCTTCCCTTCTGAATTCTGATACTCAAGTTAGTTTTTTCATTACTTCTATTATCCTGTTTAATACGTCTTTATGACCTATCAAACAGAGAATGAATAAATTACTTAACAATTGATTTTAATGAAATCGAAGCAGCATATACATATTGGCTAAGTTACATAGGTAAACATATATGTGTAGACGCAAATTATGGCCAAAGCCAAATGATGCCCAGGGAACTAATACTAACGGCCTTAGACTACTTATGGTCTAGGAGACGTCAGAGCGGAAACAGGAAAGGGCCAATCCTATTCAGCAAAGAACATAAGGGCGTCGACTTGGCCCTCAGTGGGAATTAAAAGTTAAGGAATGACCCAGGGGCTGAAGATGCATGTGGTCTCAAATTTCCTGTCCTTTGCAGATGAAAGCCCTGCGGAGAACGGCAACCTGGATGTCCTTGTAATACCATACATACTATATAAAATGCGTGAAATAAAAAATGGACAAATAGTTATATAGAATAAGTAATAACTTACCGATTGCTGCAATATTGGCATCAATTTGTTGGGAAATAAAATAAGCAGCTCTGTGTGCATGCGTCCGAAAACGGGAATTTGTTGCCTTTTGTATTTTATCCATAACAATTTGAGGAACCATCAAACGACATTGATTATCTAAAATATAATAAGTTATTTTTCTCTTTTGTCTGCCATTTTATATTTATAATAAGTGTATAGTGTTGATAAATTAGAAATTATAAGATTACCTGAATTTAACAAGATGTTTAAAAAATTAATACTATTTAACATAACATTTGAATCAGTAACAATATACCAGACTTTGAAATTGTCTTCTATTCGCAGGAGTTTCTTTAAAGCAGATATATCCAATGATTCATTAGAGCTTTGAGTTCTTAAATTTGCCTGAAATACAATAAATCATCTACATTTCAATGAATTGTGAAAACAGGAATAATTTCATTATTTCCTTTTCCTTTTATTTATTCCAATTTTCTTTGGAAAATTGAATTCTTATTACTTATAAACTAAAAACTATTACTTAAGTTATAAAAAAATGTTATTGCACCATAACATAACATGAGTTCATATTGAATAAGTTGTAAAATAAAAAAATGCCTCTTAAATCAACCAACTATACCCCTCTTTTTATACCTTACATTATTTCATTTCTTACCTCTAACCACATTTCGTCGTCATCATCACAAGAAATTAAATGATAGTTGTTTCTTTTCTCTTCACTTAAAGTGTTACTACCTGCAAAATTCTCTCATTGAATCATCACTCCAAAGATTACATATTAATTATTAGCTACACGATTTAAAGCTAGAAAATATTGGCTTGAGAAGGTCTTGTTTTGAAGATACAGTTAATAAAAGAGAAAACAGATGTTGGATTCTTAGTATACTTAATAATTGTATTTTTAAACAATAAATGACATATAGTTCAACTTGCTTATATGATAAAATACCAATCTCAATTATTTGACTTAACTTTAAAATGATAGTTCTTACTCTCTGGTTTTCTTTTCTTAGATGATAAAAGTAGCCGTAAATCCTTTTTATTACTCCAATTATGAAATCTGTTTCTAAAATGGTTTTTCCTGACTCCAGATATATTTCTAGTATGAAGCTGGGATTTCCTTTGAAATGGTTTCAGTTTCTTGGAAATTTCATCTAAGCTTGTAAAACGATTTGTTAAGGAGACTGCAGTATTTGTCACTGGCACATAATCATAATTATTTAAGTTATTACTTAACATGGATTGTTGACTGATAGTATTTGGTGTAATAAACATAGGGTGAGAGGGTACATTCCATATGCCTGAGTTAACTGATGGAGTAATGGGTATATTAAATTGGATGGGGTTTAAGGAACTTATGTTTGAAAATTGAGCAGCGATTTGATATGGTAACTTTGGAAATTGATTATTGATAATTTGGTTATTAAAAACTTTTAATGGGACACTATGTGTGGGTATATGATGATTAGAATGAGACGGTATTTCACTGGGGTAATCTTGTGGTGATTCCATTGGTTCTGGACAATTATCAACTGGAACACCCGTTTGATTTTCAAGCATTGATGTTCTTTTCTTTGCTTTTTCAATCTGTAATAGTTTGGAAACATACGAAACAAATTGTAAATATATTATTATTTTATAGGCTAGACAAATTTATATAAATTTTAATTTCTTTCTTTTTTACCTCAGATTCGCTTAAATTCCATGCTGCTTCTCCAGTTAACGTATTAAAATAATAAATACGACCAGCGTATGATTTAGAACGGCAAATAATCCAGGAATTTCCTACTGCTTGAACTATTTCACCAGTACTAGACATGTTATAAAAATGTTAAAAATTATTTCAGCCAATAATCGAAAGGTTCATTGCTAATCCAAAAGTATAAAATTATTACTTTTTTCTAATGAATACTTTCGAACTTTTAAATCAAGTAGAATCAACTTCAAATAATAACAATAAATGAAGGATACTGTCAAGTGTCAGCTGTCAATAAGGAAAATTCGTTTATTTGGATTTTGGACGACCAAATACTCGAATTCTTTTAATAAAAAATTAAAATTACTGCCTTATGGCAGGAGACGTCTTATCGTAAAAATGTAAGGAAATGAGTGAGGATGGTTATAGTTATTGGTTTAATTTATTTTCTGTTTTAATAATGACGACAGTTCGACCATATTCGTAATTGAACATATTTACGGGGTAACTGCGGTGGTCTTGTACTGTGAGATACATCCACTAATTTTCATATCATGATAACATCCTCATAGGCTAGTGTATTGTAAACGTTGGTAGCTTGAAAAACCACATTTGGTTTTAAACGATCTGTTGCAGGCATGACAGAACAATTGGCCTTTATTATTGGAGGTGTAGCAATTTGTGGGTTTGAGACGGGTCTTTTTAATTAGGCGTTTGGTGTCAAGGTCACTCAAACTATTTTGCTCGATTAGTAGAAGCCTTATTAAGAATATTGCGTCACTCAGATCTCAGACTAGCGAGCGATACCTTACAGTTCAGAGGGATATTACAAGCAGTCAGATGTCGCTTTAAAAAATCATTGTATCGAGGAAATTGACCTCCGCTTTCCTTCCTTCAGCTGTGAATAGAACGCGGATTTATTTAATCCTCATCGTTCATTCGAACAAATAAAGTCGTTCATTTCATAGTATACATAGTACTATCATACTACTACTAGCATACTATATAGTACTATGCACATTTATCTTTGTTCCATAGTTATGTTGTTTTCAACTTTCATATTTCTGTCTTTTAAATATAACGCGCATATGCTGCATTTGCCGTAGAAAATTCGACTTAGTTTGTCTCACCAATAAAGTGTCCATAAAGTGCAATACTTCACGGATAACATCCTACCGTTTCATGAATAAAGGAAATCCCTTCTCCGATGACACAAGTCATAGGACACGATGTGGCCAGTTGAGTGATAGGTAACTATCGTAGAAAAAAATTATTGCAGTAGACTTTATATTTGAAGCGTATTAGAAAGCTTATGTTTTAAAGTTTAAAGTAATAATCTCTTCTTAATTCAGATTAAAGATACTTTCAGAATAAACTTAAGATGGTTTTATTCATATGTTGTACCAATAAGGACAACTGAATATGCAACTTGAACTCGTGCTTTTTACTTTTATGATTATACGGTTATAATGCTACTTCGATTGGATTTTTAGTTATAGATACTTGTTCTTTACTCTAATAAATTCCCAGAAAAATAGATTAGTAAACTATGGTAGCCAATTCAATACACCACGAACGCGAGTTACGTACATACCCTCAGCAAAAAATAATATCTACTGAAGCATTAGAAGACAATTTTGTTCATTTTGGTTTCAGCATACATTACAAAACGATAATGTCCGACTGAAAGTTATACATATATATATACTTAGCTTAGGCTACCTACATCTAAATGTTTACTCCTCTAGCCCCTTAATTACCCTAAATCACGTTATCCCCTAATTGTTAATTGTTGACATTATGTATTTTCTTGTTAATATTATTGTCAAGTAAGTACTTAATTCGTGCTTACAATGTGTACGTGAAACGACTAAGAATAAATACTAAAAAAAAATTAAATATGGTATTATGTTAACTGGTTTCCTACAAAATATAGCTTAGTAAGAACCGGCAAAGATTGGGAATCAAAGATTTTTCATCATTTACCTAGAAAAGCACATTATTACTTTTTGTCATCAATAACTGATCATGTGACGGCACAATTAATCTTTACCTCTTATCCAATGATATTCTAATAAACAGATATGTTATACCCATACTAAACAACAGAAAAAAGTGTGCCGCGCCGAGGACCGTTTATTTTACATTTCGTTACAAGTAAAAAGGATAGCTTGATAAAAACAATAAGTAAAGGGGATAACTAGATGTTTTAATTACGCAAACGTATTACTACATAATTATGATGTATTATAACGCATTACTACGTAAAACGACTAAAGGCAAACGTCTCAATTAGGACGTTTTCTAGTCTTCACTTTTTGCGCGTTAATGACATATCTGTTTACTAGAACATCATTGCTCATACCTAAGAAAAAATTGCAAGATAAATGCGTTTTTAATTTTATCATGTATATTATATCGGTCAAGACGGGTAACCATACTAGCTAGAAAAACATTTCATTAGTTTTTTTTCAACATCATACATGAACGCCTTTCGCCCGAAAACTTATAACCACTGATCGTATAATCTGATTAGGCATTCAGAATTTCATTAGACAAATTAATTATGTGAGTGCGACGACCACATGAAAATCATATAATAATTTAAATTCCTATATTCCTTATATAATTACTGCATTTACCATAACATAAAGGCAACCTGGGCCTTGATAATTATCTCTGTTAATATTTTTATTAGCCAACTTTATATTTTCCCTAGGTGTGCACTAGAACCCCACAATGTGCTGAGAGGACCCGGAAGGGTACAATTTGATTGTCTTTCAAGTAAATCGCGAATTAAATATGTCATGCTGAATGAATTCTACAAAGTTATCATATTCAATAAAGTTATACTAAATATTTAAAACACTATTGTTATCATTCAATAAATATCAAAATTGTCATTATATTATAACTATATCATACAAAGAAAATATAATGTTCATAATATATATTTGTAAAATGTTACTTAAATAGTAATGTTTAGTAATTAAAACTGACTGTAAACTGAATATGTTAAGTTGTTCTACATTTATATTTTTTCTTGTTATGTATATTATTAGTTATTATGATGTAATGTTGGTTAAATAATACAAGATTTTTAATTAGACAAACTACATATATTATTATCATCACTTTTAGTTGTAGTTGACTACCTTTGAAATAGTGGGCCATCATTGTTTTGTGGATAAGTTTACAGTTTTTGAATATTGAATTGTAATTTACTTTATTATTGTCCTCGAGTATTGTTTGTTGATATGCCACTAAGCAGCATTTATAATTATGAGAATAATCAAATCACATTTACATTAATAAAGAGTCTTTAGAGTATTTTTAATTTAGGATAATATAATCATATATTTTTTACTAAAATTTTCTTTTGTACATCTTTTGTGCTCATTCAGATAGGTTACCATAAATCATAACTGTATAAGTATCATTTTTTTATAATTTTTAATAAGAGTATATCTGAACTTCTATAATTAACGTGTTGCTGTTCTTCTGGTATTTTTTCAATATAGAAAAATTCAGTAAGCTTCTCATAAAATACATCCCATAGTTTCTTTTGAATATCTGAATCTCTTAGTTCCTGAGTTAAATATATAGTTGGTTTCTTTTTAATTGTGTTATTTAAGCATTGTAGGGTTTCTATAAGAGGGTCGATTGCCTGAAAAGTGTTCAAATATAGTGTATTTGTGCTAGATGTGTCAATATTATATGTTAATTCTACAAGCCAATAGCAAATACAAATTAGTAATAGTTAATGAAAAATATCACAATCATAGCATTAATATTAATACATATAATATGAAAATATATGTAACACTACTTTACAAGCAATAGACTATGTATTTTCAATGTTATTATTACATCTTCATAATAAACACAATCGGCTAAAACAATCATATCAAATTCTTGTTTATGAATTTCAGAATTTTTGTCACCCCACACTAAAGACTCAGCTATTGCATATCCTCCCATACTAACAATTTTCTGTTTATTTTCTGATATATTCAAACGTAGTAATGGTAGAGCTTCAGGTAAGTCTGTAAGTGTAACTTGAGCCCTAAAAATATAACATTGTGAAACTGAAACATATACAAATTTCCATTACATAAGAAATTAATAAATATTGCTAACCCTAGTGTTGCTGCTGTAAGCCCAACAACTCCCAAACCAGATCCCAATTCTAATACCTTTATACCACTCAAAAAGTCAGCTTTATGTTGACACATTGTTTCAAGGTATTTTGCAAGAACAAGGGAAGCATCCCATACAACACAATTAACATCACCTTCTAACTTTTGAAATATTTTTAGTGTCTTTAAACATACTTCTATGTCAATTTCTCTTGGAAATAAATCATTAAGTTGAAAACAAGAGGTTCTGTGAGACATATTACTGTATTGTCTATTTTATGAAATTAACGAAATAGATGTTTAAAATCTTTTTACGACAAACTGTTGAAATGGGCAAAATATTGATTAAAAATATATTTAAACAAACAGAGATGAATAACTTTGGTTTATGTTTGTTTAGACAGTTGTTATTATATAATTATATATTAAAGAAAACGAATGATTCACTTAAAATTATAATAATTTTGATTTAGTTAGTAAAAATTCAAATAGAAACACTTAAAACTTCTATAATAATACATTTCATAAAAATGAAAATCTATTTGATTTGAGACATAAATCCATAATCTACGACTCTACAGTCTACAGAAACACATATGTCAATGTCAAACAAATATCACAGATTTTGCAAATCTTGTAAATTGTGATTTTGTAATAGACACAAATCGCAGTAATTTCAAGAATAAAATTTTAAAAATTAAGAATCAACAATTATTTTGTCTTGCAATATAGATAAATATAAATATATAATCATCAATAAAAGCTGCTTAAGCCTTGTTGTGCAAACTGCATCAATCAATCAAAATACGATTCTCATGCTTGGTATTTTTTGAAGTCTTAGCCACTGAACATGGTAAGACTCAATATTTTATATTCTTCAAGAAGACTCAACTGGCAGATGTAACGACTGGTAGGTCTGTACCTGTAGGTAAGAACCTGTGTTCTTTCGAATTTTTCCCCATTGCCAACAACGATGTCAATATAACAGAAACTCTAACACTTTCAGGGAAAGCAACTCGTAGGAGTGCGTCATAAGCGAGATTTCAAATTGGACTACTCAAAATTAACCCCTCTGGGATTCTGAGACAGCACACGCTCCATTGTATAAGTAGCCTTCGACGATCATCCAGTGATATTTGGATTTTTTCGATAGTGCAAAAGCTTTGCGTTAAATTTTTAGTGCCAGAAAATGTTTAATAATGGTATAACATAATAATAATTCCTACATTCGTATTTTAAATATAATATTTAAAATACGTATTATCAAATCAAGAATATAACCCTCATGATTGTCTATGATTTTATATAGACGTAAATTATCAATATCGATTTTTTAGTGGCAAGACTTTAATCATATGACAGTCAGCCATAAGTTTTCGAACAAAATGGGTGTAACAATGGCTCTTTTTTGGATTACCCTTGTAATATCTATTATTGGTAAGTAATTTACATGAATATTATTGATGATGATTGAAAACGTTTAATTAAACTTTGCTTTCAAAATAGGATCCAATGCTGGGGGCGAATTTAGTGTTCTACATAGCCCGCAATCCTTGAAGTTTACAGGCTCAAGTAAAACCTTCGAAAGCCTACTGAAGGAAGTATTCTCTGCTTCTCTTGGACTGTCCGTAGAAGAGGTAAAATAAATATTTGTTAACGAATGCATAACACCTAAGTTGTTAAATATTTCTTGAAATTATTTACTATTCAATTTAATGTATATAAAATGAGATTTTATATGGATTTAGTAATTCTTATTTGCTTTTAACAGAATTCCGAATGGAATGGTCTCTCAATAGTCGACCCTTTTAACACGCCTGAAGCAGTTGTTGAAGTTTATATAGATGGTGTGTCCTCTTTGGGAGAAAATGTAAGATTTTTTTTTAAGAAAGCTGCTATGGTGCAATTTTCAATTCAATACAATTTTATCATAAAAATACTTTTCTACTTATAGGCTGGCTTGAAAGGTAAAAATTTTCCTCTGATTGTTGATGAATATGAACCAGACACTTATGATGCTATCGAGCACAGGATTAACCAAAGATTTACAAATGGTGGTAACAAACTTGTCAAAATCAAATTATCTGAACCTGATGATGTAAGTAAATTTTTGTGTAATAATATAGTTATAATGTACATTAGTTCATAAATGATACAATGAACTGAAAATATATATAAGATATGATTTTATTATGCATTGCAGTTATTATCAGCCTCCAAAATTTTTGGAGAAATTGTGCCTCAGAAGGTATCTAAACAAACATTGCAGCATTTGAAATATGACAGAAATGAGGAAGATTATCAATTTCTTTATGAACTCGAAGTGCTGAAAGCTTTAACAGCTAAGGTATCTATTAACTAAACATTCTAAGTTTAGTGAAGTTTTTTTATTTATTTCAATACTTCAGTTTTACTTTGTCTAATTTGTACCTATATTGCGCCTTAGAGCCACAGATTGTAGATAACTTTTCCAAAAAATGATGATTAACCTAATTTTTAAGCAGCTTTCAAAATGAACATAGCCTATTAGTTAACCTTAATGTGAAGTTTAAAAAACCTATGTCACTATTTATCCCTTATTTGTCCTTAGATCAGGTCTGGAGCAGTTTCAGCAGATAACATTCTTGACTTCTACAACATCAGGTTCCGCTCTTTGCACCCATTGTCTGATTTACATGGCCCTAATTCTCTCCAAACTAAAGAAGCTAAAAAACTGTTAGGTGAGTCTTATGACATAAATAAAGATAAAATTTTATTTCTGATAAGTACACAAATTGTTATTGATATTTCTTTAATATCTACTTTCACCACATTTAGTTCTTATTTTATTATTACACAGAGACTGCAACTTTCCAAATAGTCCAATACACTTATATTTTTTCATTTTAAAAGTACACTATACATATAGAGACTATATACCTATAATGTTTTTGAATTATTTAAACGGCTAGATTTTAGCATATCTAGCTGTCATATATTTCCTTTTTTATAAGCAAAGAAATCATTAATTTCTTATTTATTACCAACTTTACTGTATAAAATAGTTTACCTTACATAATAAAGCTATAACAGGGTGATTACTGTATATACAGGGAATGCATTGCAAGATCTGAGTGATGCATTTGTGAAGGCTTATGAAGGATCAGTTTTGGTAACAGCTGTCACCACTGATGTGGCACACACACGATCTATTAGAGCTGCACCTGAATTCAGAATGGAGACACAGGTAAAAATATTTATGAACATTATTAAGAACATGAGAAAAACACTATTTTTGTGAAAATAAAAATCAATTATTTATGTTATAGAATGAGAAGAAAATTCTCAGGAATGATGATAAAAAAGTTAGTTACACAATTTCTTGCGTAGCGTAAATAATGTATTATGTTGTTGTTGTAAATTATACTGTAGTTAGAAAAAAGCCATTTGTTTAGAAACATTTAGAGTTGGCAATAAAAACTTGCATACATATAGTATTAACTGGTTAATTTACACAATCGTGATCATTGTAATTACTTTAAAAAATATAGAAGAGACATATTAATACTATTTATTTAGAGAAATTAGAGTAACAAGACATGATGTTTTAAAAAAAAAATACTAAAAATATTGTTATTTTCAGGACAACTACACAGCTGACTATGCAGCTATTTTCAACATTATGTTGTGGTTTGGAGTAGTATTCACATTTACACTGGTTGCTATTGTCTATGCTATTATGGACATGGACCCTGGCAGAGATTCCATCATTTACCGTATGACGAGCACTAGAATGAAGAAAGACAACTAAATTATTAATTTTTCTTTAGTGAAGCCTCGTGTTTTCACTTTGTAGTACCAATATTAAACATTCGAATATGTCAGGAGTTAAATTGTACATATTCCTTGGACCTACACCTATTATTGATTAAACGAGGTAACCTTAGGTACACACTCGTTAACTTATTGTATTAATAAGTATAATATTATAGTGTTATGTGAGTTGTAATTTTATGATCTTGAAATAAAGGTTCGTTAAATAAATGTTTTATTGATATGAAAAGTATTTCGAAATATTGAACATGAAAAGAAAAATGATTGTCAAAACTAAAAATTTAATGTAGCGTATAAACCTGCAGTCGTAAAAGAAGACGTCGTTGTCTACGCATTTATTTATATCCAAAACAAACAAAATACTCGATTTTTTATTTAAAACTGTTTAGAGGCAGGGACCCCCTAACAGCGAGAGTGAGTTAAAGTTTTACGGCTGTGAATGAGGATATAGTATAGTAATTGTTTTTGATAAAATAGTAATTGTTTGTACAAATAGAAGTAAAAATCTAATTAAATTGTATACATCGCGTTTTTCTATTAAGGAAAAATGAGAAAAAGTATCAAATAAAACATTAATTATATGTATGTTTTATTTTACATACAACTTATGTCTATTTAAAACCACTAACTCACACTTGCATGCTCGTTACTCTCAACGAATTGTTTAGCGAGATTGTTGTGGAGATAACTGCAACTGCTTACACATACGCATGTATCGAACGAATATACTTGAAACAATGTCGTCATTTTGGCGGCTTAAGCATTAGAACATTAATTTTAAATAAATTTTGTTTGCTTCGAAAATAACAAAAAAAAAGGAATGCATATTTATATATTATATGTTAAAGCAAACCTAAATTAAAACATTCATAGCTTACTCATGCACTTTAACACAATTCTAAATCACAAATTCTATTAAAATATAAGATCCTCATCTTAGTGACTTTGTGCTAGTCCATATCGATAAATATAACCCAATCATGAGTCGTTATATCGCCTTTAACTCTAGTATAAACTACTATAAGGTGGCATCTATATAGACTATCAGATAGTTCAATAGGGTATTCTATTCTACTATGTTTGAAAAAGTACTTAGGAGTTCTAATATAAAGCCACAAAAAATTAAATTTATATATATATATATATATATATATATATATATATATATATATATATATATATAAATTTAATTTTTTGAGCCCCGCAGAGGTGAGCACCACTTCCTAGGGTTCTAGTTCTCAGGGTACAGAAACCACTAACCCCGGGACACTTATGGTGGGAGGAGAAGACATCCATAGCCAAGACACCTTTTCCGGTCTTATTCGGCGATGAACACGGAACAGTGCTGCTGACCAAGGGCGTAGCCAGGATTCTATACAGGGGGGGGCAGATTAGCAAAATCCCATACTACATTGTTTTAATCGTGATTTTTAACATATGAGTATCTAACATTGGTGGTGGAGGTGAGGTAAACATTAAAAACAAATATAACAATAAGAAACAGCTTTATTATTTGAAGAGTAATCTGCGCGGTTCTTCACAAAATTTATTAAAAACTTCTCTTACAATTTCATCTTTTTTTTCTTGGACAATTTTCCGGTGTACGCTTAACATACATAGCCCGTTTAAACGGTTTTCGGTCATTGTAGACCTCAGCCACGTTTTGATACGTCTCAGGGTAGAAAAAGACCTTTCTATATTACTTGTTGTACACGGTTGTGCCAACAAAATAAGTATGGCTTTTTTGGTTGTCGGGAAGAAAGTGTCCGCCTCCTTTAATACATCAATAAAATCTAATTTTTCTAGAGCGTCTTTTTCCATACCTTTATCCTTCCAAAGTTTATACCATAATTCCGCTTCATGCTCAAAAAGAAGAAGATCATAGTACTGGCAGAAATCTTGCGATTTTTCTTTAAAATCAACCAGTGACATATTTAACATTGAACTTGGATGTATCGACATTAAACTAAAAGCTGGTAAATGTTCATTAGAAAAACGCTGGTCGAGTGCGGATATCAAAGAATCTAAATAAGGAATGATAATTGATCGCTTCCAAAAATCGCATGAACTCTCAGCTGGGTGATTGGACCTATGTTGTTGGTGACATACAATACGCGGGATTTGCAAATCACTGCCAATGGCAGTTGCAGTTCTACGTGAAATGTCTAAAATAATCTGACTCTCTTTGTCTGCGTTACCACGATGATCTCTAATAACAGAAATAATTCTCTTGATATGATTCACACACGTGTACATATCGATATTCTTCGATTGTAATGCATTTGCAACAGGTTCCAATATACTTGAATATTTGGCTATCAATGTAACGCATATAATGAATACTGATTTAGTAGCAGCACAGTGTAACTGATAGGCGCTTTTTCTTGCAGCAGCATTTCCTTCTGTAGATATATTTGCAAGTCCATTAATAATTTCTTCAAAATGTTTGTTGAAAATTGCAATACTCTTATATTTTTGCGACCAGCGTGTCTCACATAAAGCCGGAATATTGGGAACATATTTCCTCCTTAAAGAAGATTCTCGGAAAAAGTTAATTATATCTTTTATCGTGCCGATTGTGTTCCGTATTTCTGGCACTTGATTCAAATCATTTATTACTAAATTAAGCCTGTGACTTGCACAATGAAAATATAAGGCTTTTTTATATTTCTCTCTCAGTTTTTTTTGAACGCCCCCAATACTTCCAGCCATTGTAGAACACCCATCGTAACCTTGACCAATGCACCTATCAGGTTCAAGTCCTACGTTTTCTAAAAACTTATCAATTGCTGACGCTATAGTATTAGCATCCATTGCAATCAATTCTACGAATCCTAGAAATTCTTCTCGGATCATATTTTTGCCTTCGTCGTAAAAACGGATTCCAATGGAAAGCTGCTCTCTTCCAGCTATGTCACATGACTCATCTGCCATGACACTATATGCAAAAGCTTTCTTTGCTACCTGTATAATTTCATTCTTTACGACCAAGCCGCACAAATCAATAATTTGGTTTTGAATCTGTGGGGAAGTATACATGGCATTTTTTTTGCCATGTTCTAAGTGCTGTTTTAAATCTTGATCGCCAGATCCAATTTTTAGATTTAAAAGGTCTTCAAAAATACCTTCATGATTCTCTTTACCCCTCAAAGGCAAGTCATGAGTGCCACAAAAAATAACTGTAGATATTATAGATGCCAGTATGTTTTTATTTTTCTCTATTTCTGTCTGATGAGCCGTGTTCATCATTACATCCACAGGCATTTGCTCCGATAAATTTTTTGCATCGTTGACTGCATTTTTATGATATTGTGATGAGAGATGCTTAACGCAGTGTTCATGTATATTTTTAAAACGGCAAAAAGGTCGAATTACAAATGAACCCAAATATCCAGCTACTATTTTTGGAGGAAATAGTACGCAATATAAACACAGCGCACCTTTTAGACGTTTGGAATAAACCAGCCAAGGTGAATAAGTTTGCAACCAACTATGATTAAATTTCCGCTTCAGATTAGCAGTTTCGGCATCTTTAGCAAAGTCGTAATTTCTAGGGGGTACCCAACAACGATTGAGCATATCCAATTTTTGACTTGTGGTCATCAAAGAAGTTCGCCCTACCCATTTGCCTAGATCATTATCACAAACTACTTCATCTTCAGGTATATTTTCTACAATTTCGACTTTAGAAGAACCAGCTTGAGCCAGTGAACTCTGTGATATACTTTCGACCTTCTTTTCTTCATCACTTTCACTACTAGTTTCTTCTTTTTTCCTTTTCAAAGTCTCTGAAACAAAAATCCATATGCTTTTAAATAAAATGGTGATTTTTATACACAACAAGTAGAATTTATTATTAAAACAAAAAAAACAACTGCACACTAAACAGAATATCTCCTAAACCCGTAAGAATTTCAGGATAAAATGTATCCTATGACACTCCCGTGAATAAGACGAATCTAACGACTTACATCAAAATCCATTAAGCCGTTTAGGCTACAGGAGGCCACAAAGAAACAGACATACATTCATACTTACTTTACATACATACATATACTCGAAAACATTACACTCTTTTTTCGGCAGTAGAAGGTTATAATAATATTTCACACCAAGCCTCTAGCTAGTCCTAAACTAAAGCTTGTGCTATGGGTAGGTACTAGACAACGTTATATTTTTTAGATACTTATACACTTTTCTTGTAATTATTATTCATAGAAAACACACAGACAGATCAGTAACAACCATAGAAATAGTATGCAATAGAAAACCAGTAGGTGCGGCAAAAAATGAATGCATTTTGCAAAAATAAATGTAATTTTTCGGGTTACATTTTCTTGTAATACAGACAAATCTTCACATAACACGATATCATTAAAACAGTATACACTTTTATTGCTGTTAATTTTATGATTTGCATGTAATATTAGAAAATGTTGTCTTAGATTTTCGCGATTATTACACATTGAAATAAAACTATTTTTAACGGATTTAAATCGCGTATATTAATTTTTTAACATCCCGACGTTTCGAGCACTTTGCAGTGTTCGTGGTCACGGGTAGACTAAGGTGACATTTGTCTATTTGAAGTACAAAGAAATTATTATTTAAAACTACCGCCAACGATTTCTCAATTGGTATCTTGAGTAACGTTCCGGTTGCACGCAGAAGGCACTAACTGTATCTTTAGGTCTTGCAGTCTGTTGGATTTGGGATTTTAAATTTTTAATAAGTGGATCCCAGGTGTTAGAAAGTCTCCAACCATCTTCTCTATTGAAGTTCGGATGTTTTTGAATTTCAATAGCCTCGCGTATCATTCTAGGAATGAATCTGTGTTCTCTAGCGAGGATCTGTGGTTTATCGAATCGAATAAAATGGTTAGGTTTATCCAGAGCGTGTTCACAGACTGCAGACTTTGAAGATCGCCTATTTTTGACATCTCCTATATGTTCTTTGACCCTAGTACCGATACTCCTCTTTGTTTGGCCTATGTAAGATAAACCACACTCACATTCGAGTTTATATACTCCCGCAGTTTGTAAAGGAATATTACTCTTGATAGGTCTCAAGAATTTTAAAAAAAAAAAAAAAAAATTAATATACGCGATTTAAATCCGTTAAAAATAGTTTTATTTCAATATTAGAAAATATCAGCAATACGAAATCACGCCAGGGCGCTAAAAGTTTATAGCTGTAAACAAAAATGAGCGCGTTTGATATTTTATTTGTCTCTTTTTCTCTTGTATATCGTGCATTTAATAATGACCTCTCGTTTCACACTTTGTATGTCTAATAGCGGTACTAGCGCGCGAATTCTAAGTCTATGGTAACAACACAAACAGACATTTTTATGCACATGCACTAATGCGAGGCGGGAACCCGTGACCCTAGGTACCGAAGTCCGTCGTGCGAATCACTGCATCAATCGAGTCTTCAAATTATCTTTCTAACAAACAAATCTGTTTCTAATAACATTCATAAATTATCCGCATAAAAAATAAAAATCGATGTGCATCGAGTCGATTTTTCGATAATCGCGCATGCGTGTGTGCCATCCAACCTGTCTCTTTCTACCACACAAGCACAATACGCGGACACGAGAGAAAAACAATAGCACGTCACGTTGGGTTGTTTGGCGCGCGCGGCGACTAGCCCGCTCGACTCACGTAATTCCTCAATCTACACTCCCACATCATTATTCTTTGCTGTTATTTAATACATTATAGAAAATTATTTGACTATGTACTTACCTTTAAAAAACTTCCTTATATCCATTTTCAAAACAAGTGAAAAAATTAGAAATTGTCAATTTCGAGAAATTGTCGAGGCATTCAATTGTCAATTGAATGCCTCGCCTCTCGCGGCTCTCGCTCGCTCGACCCGCATCCCGCTCAGGGGGGGGCAGCTGCCCCTCCCTGCCCGTACCTCGCTACGCCCATGCTGCTGACCCAGCACTGTGCCCACGGTCCCGTAAGATGAGAGCCTTGTTACGAGTATTAAGGGAGTCCACCCAAATAGGCGCACCATACAATGCCATGAAGCGCACAAGCAGGCAAGACGTTTAAGGTCCTCCTACATTGGCATTGATAAGCTTCAAGCTTAGTTGGACAAAATGTTGCTTGAAGCTCCATCTACCATCCAGGATGAGGTCCTAATCCCTCATATGTGTCTGCGCCTTAATTACAGTCCCTTGGAGGACGAAAGACGCTCCTCGAGGGGATTTCAGTGAGGACCGTACCGACCGGATAAGGAGGGCCTCCATTTTAGTTAGAGAAACCTTTAAGACCAGCATCTCTACTTAGGGCCGCCATCTGAAAGTTTGGCCCCGTCACCGTGACAACACACCCATCCCGGGCAAGGTGGGTGCCCGCAGGAGCCAATTAAAACCAACTCCAGACGCCGGACAAGTCCCCCCCAATCGCCCTCTCCCAAAAGGGCGCCCCCACGGGTCCCTGTTTAAGCCCAATAAAAGCCCTATCTTTTGCGCTGTTTACTTATCGCCTTTTCTAACTTCTTTTTCAACTGGCGATGTGCGGCCACAGCTGTACCTCTAAGTTTACGTTGAGCACGTTGCGCCTGCGATAGCGAACGTATGCTCTCCGCGCCCGGTTTGACGTCGCCAGTAGCTCTGCAATTTCATATACCTCATGGCACGATACCATTCAAGCCGCCCTACGATAAAGCCCTACAACAAGTAATTGATACCTAATCTGATGATAAGGAAGCTTAAAGCTTAACTTCGACATTACTGTTTTTCATAGGATAACAGACGACAGACTTTTTACTTTACTCAGTGTGGTTATTTTCTATGCTTTGAATAATTTGTTCTACTTAAGGATTTTTGGGAATTAAAATAATGACTTGAATTATATCAAATTACTTGTCAAATTATTTACCCGGAGGATCGGAATTTTGATTTAACGGGGAAATGCTGCTAGCATTCTTGCCTTCATTTCTCGCGGTCTAGATTTATTTTTAACTTTATCTTACAGTTAGTATTGATATGATTTGTTTAAGTAATTTTACAAGCTTTACAGAACTATATGAAATATCAAGGAACAAAGAGTAAAACTTACTTCGTCTTTAGGCTTCGTTCTTTAAAAAAAATACATTTTTGATTTAAAAAAATAATATATTTTTTTTAATTCATTTCTTTTGAGTCTGTGGTCAATTTATTGACATTTGCTACTTATTCTTGACAGTTGAGTCTATGTAGTAAATTGTCATAATAACCATTACTTCCTCAGTCGTTATCGTTAATTACCCCAATATTATGATTGTGTCGATAACATAAAGAAATAAACGAATTTTTTGTACTTTATAGTATTATTATTTATTTAAATCAATGAAAAGGACTCGAAACGATGCAGTTAAAGCTGCTGTTACTTCCTACTTAGAAAGACGGAATTATCCTGTAAATAAACTATTAATAAAACCTGTGTCCATTTAATATAGCAAGTGTGGTTTTAACTTACTTAAATTTATTTCTTTTAGGAAATAGATTTTTTTAATAACACCAATTCAAGTCGCAGTGCCGAGGAAATGGCTGTGGCGACTATTGTACAAAGTGAAGCAAGCCGAGCAAATTCTATTTTGTTTTCATGTATAAACAACGACCCCGGACATTATGATGTTCAATACACAAGGTAATATTATTCTCTATACACATATTAATTACAAATTTAATGGAATGCTACCTAACATTATGCGCCTATTATTATTAATTATAATTATTTTCATTACAGGCTTGTTCATTTCATTAAGGGTATTAAAATAGAAAATGTGAAAAATGAATTACTTGGTCTGCTGACCCCATTATTATGCCATTTATATCTAGAAATGTTACGGGGGGGACATGGAGGAGCTGCACAAATGTTCCTTAAAAGGCATTCTGCCTCATTACCACAAAAGGATTTATCTTATCATCAGCCTATTGATGGAAATCTGCCCTCAGCACTTTATCGTCCTAATAGCCTAGAACAATTATTTAATTCATTACAAAATGGTACTATAGACAATGAAACTCCAGAAAAAGATTATATGAATCAATTACTGGATGATATAGGTACTGTGTATACACTACAAGAAGTGGAATCTCGGCCATCCATTGCAGCTTTTAGGTATTTTAATTATTTGTTTTGAGAATTAAATTGAAAATATTCTTTGTACCTTGAAAAAAAAAATACAATCATTTTATTTGTTTTAAAACAGGTCCTGTAAATATGACATTTACTTATCACAGGATGCCCTAAACATGTTGAAAGCATATTTGGCCAAGCATGGCCATGTTTTATTAATACAAGTTCTGCAGACTTGGTTTCATATAGATATAAATAATGACAATAGAAAAAATACTGTAAGTTATTAATATTAACTTGAAATTAGTAAAATGTTGGCACTAGCTTTTATTATGTAACGGTAATATATTTACAGGATGACGATGAAGATCAAACTGATGATGAGAGAAATTCAGTTTCTGTAAATTGTGAAAAAGGCAATGATAGTAATGGTAACCTCATTTATCTTATAAATATTTCATTATACATTTATTGTTAACATAGACACATTTTAAATAAATTTATTAATTTTTTCCAGATATATTTTCAAAATGTAATGGCCATGCAGAATATCAATCTGTGGATAAGGAACTACGAGAACTACAGGATGCTATCAAAGGTGTAAGGGAAACTATGGCACCGCTTAAGTTGTATAAAATAGCTGCTCCAGATACACAGTAAGGAATATTATATTCTCTCATTTTATCATATGTAATTAGTATAATAGTATATTATACTGTTAGTTAGTTGGTTAATAAAATAATAATACTATGTAATTTTAATTACCCTAAAATAATTAAAAAATCGATGTGTATTTTTAAATCTTTCAAAATGTTTTTTTGTGTTTGTTTTTCTTAATATAAATTGAAAATTTAGCCTCTTTTAAAGTCTCTGTATGAAATTTTTACTGTTAGAATAATATCAATGAGCTTGTGAATGTTAATTTGATATAATATTCTTATTTATCTTAAAAAAAACACCACATAGAATAAAAAAAAAAATGTAGTTAACTGTGGTTTAAATGATTGTATTAGCATTTTTCTTGTGATTGTTTAAGAAAATGACTGAAGACTGTGATGTTAAAACTTTTCCATATCTCTATGGATTCACAGTGTATGTTCTAATTCTATAAAATTGTTTAATTAACTTTTAGAATTGTACAGTTAACATAAAAAATTTTATTACTTCAAAATATAAAACAAAACAACAAAAAATTATAAGTAATGAAATTGATTAAATATAGACCAATAAATCTATGGGTTGTTTGTTATGTTAATTTTATTTTTTTTGTATTCAGTCTAGTGTGTGCAAAAACTGATCAATACTGTAATGTGCTATGTGGAGGATTTGATAATTCAGAATTAAGATTGTGGGATCTTGGTCAAAACAATGTTAAGAGAAAGATCAACAGAAATATATCTGAGATTGAACTGGCTTGCTGCATTCCACCTGAACCGGAAACACCTTTAGACACTACATTGTATGTATCATTATTATATTAGTATTCCATTAAGAAAGCTTAAAAACAACATGTCTGTATATCCCAATGTAAATGTCTTAAGTTTACTTGTTTAGGCCTATCTTGTAAATATAAAGAAAAAGTTTTTAGAAGGCCTGTTCTTATGTTACCACTTATATATTATATTATAGTCAATACTAAAATTCAAGCTAAAAATCAAAATCATATAATTATTGTTCTATTAGTATTAGTTCCATAAATCATTTATTTTTAGGGTATTTTTTCATTATTTTTGGTATTGTTTTAATGTGACTTTAATTTCAGTCAAATAGGAACAGGATTACCACTAAGAGGACATTCGGGTCCAGTACAAGCGGTTAGCATACTTTCTAGAGAAGAACTGGTACTTTCAGCCTCCCATGATAATACAATGAGGGCATGGAGATTATCAGATTATTCATGTGCTTCTATATACAGGTAGAATTGTAAACAATTGTTAATTATGTCTTTTAATAGTACTGTGCCTGAAATAATCTATAACTTGTAATATTTTAGAGGTCATAACTATCCGATCTGGTGCATGGATGTGTCGAAAAATGGATTGTTTATAGTAACCGGGTCTCATGACAGAACAGCGAAATTGTGGTCTTTGGATAGGACATTTCCTGTACGAGTGTTTGTGGGACACATGTCTGATGTGACGGTAAATTTATAATTGTAAATAAGTATATAAAGTTTAAAGACTTTTTCAACAATGGGATATAGGGTACTTATCAAATCAAAATGGCATATAATTTTATAATCCTTTATTCAGTCTCTTAGAAATGTATATTTATACTATTAAAAATAAACCTTTTAGCAAACGTAGTAGCTCTAAAATCGTCGCATAAAGAACTTTTCCTTCCGCACATGTATTGGAGGTTCGGTATGTTTAACAGTGCGTCAAGTTCCACCCCAATGAGGCATATATGGCGACGGGCGGCGCCGACCGCAGCGTTCGGTTATGGAGCGTCTGCGACGCGCGTCTCGTGCGCGTGCTTGTTGGACACCGAGCTGTCGTTCGTGCTCTCGCTTTCTCGCCCGCTGGAACACATCTCGCCAGTGCCGGTATTGCCAATTCGATTTCACACATCTGCCTAAAAATTATATTAATAATAACTATATACTTGGTGGTAGGGCTTTGTGCAAGCCCACCTGGGTAGGTACCACCCACTCATCAGATATTCTACCGCTAAACAACAGTGCGTATTGTTGTGTTCCGGTTTGAAGGGTGAGTGAGCCAGTGTAACTACAGGCACAAGGGACATAGCATCTTAGTTCCCAAGGTTGGTGGCGCATTGACAATGTAAGGATTAGTTAATATTTCTTACAGCGTCATTGTCTATGGGTGATGGTGATCACTAAGCATTGGGTGGCCTATATGCTCGTCCCCCAAGCTATTCCATAAAATAAAAAATAACCCATATTGTATATTAAAAGTATCCAACTATTTTTCAGGCGATGATAAAAAGATAAAAATATGGGATTTAGCTGCATGTACATGTGTACATGAATACAGGGGGCACCATGGAAAAGTAACTGCACTAGATTGGTCTGCCGTTGGAAAACCTAGCTTATCTAACAGAATTTCTACAGACCCCAATGATTCAAATGCTGATAATTCTATATTATGTTCTGCTGGCATGGATGGAGTAGTAAAAGTTGTATGGGACACAAACATTAAAAATAAGTAAGTCACATATATTTATTTTATTTGAATTTAGTCAATTGATTTCCAATATATGTATTATTATCATTACAGGCAAGTATCAAGCCAAGATATTTCAACTTCTACATATAATACTAAATGCTCATATTTGGTTGATGTGCAAGTACACCCAGACTGGATGGTAGCAATAGGAACTAAGAGATGATACGCTGAAAAATAAATGATCTTTTATCATAATTTAATGTTTTTTATTTTATATGCAAGTCTACACATTATATAAATGTTAACATGATTGAATATCTGAATAAATGATTTATTTTTGCTGAACACTTAAACTATCTTTCCTACTAAACTCGGTACTCAAGATCTTGCCACACACTAGTTTACCGTTATAATACCATAAGATATATATGGCACTTCATGCATTTGATAAGATTATCATTTGTCAGCATTTGAGTTTTATGAGTTTATACCATTTAAGTCTTAGAGAAGAATGTATTATGCAATATTAAACACATCATTAGATTTATATCAAAACTTTGTTTTTTTATTTGGAAAATATATCACTATTTGTTTGAAATAATTGTGTTGATAGGTAATTAAAAAGATAGATTTAAAAGATTTATTTTTTAATATTATCGAGAGAAAATATCAAAATATTCTTAATTTGACATAAGTATATCATAACAAGCTCATGATTAAATATTGAACAAAAAATAAACCTACTTCTTCTTAAAAAATTGGGCAAGTGTAGCTTGTTTGCCTTTTTGTGGAGGGGATATTTTCTTTTTAGTCATTATTACATCACTTTTCTTGTCTTTTGGTGATATTTCTTTCTTCTCTACTTTAATTTCTTTAACATTTTGTTTGACATTTTTGTCATCCTCATTTTCAGAATAACTTTCATAAATCTCTTCTTTGACGGTATGTACATACCCCTCATCATCTATATAAGTTTTATCTACAACTTTTCTTCTTTTCTTAGGATTTACAATACCTGATGTTATTTTTATACTATTAGCAGATGGCGTTGGAGGAATCTCATCATCAGATTCACTTTTGATTTCTTCTTTGACTGCAAAGGGGTCCGCCTCCTCATCACTGTCACTATCTGAAACATGCAATACCCTTTTTCTTTTCCTACCATTGGCTGTTGATTTCTTTGTATGAGTTAGAATTTTATTTTTCTTTTGAGGGATGGATTCCTCTTTATCAGATGTTTTAGTCTTGAGTATTTGATTTTCAACATCCATTTCTGTTTTTTCTTCATCTTTAAGTTGAATATTTTCTTTTGCTGCCTTGGGTTTTTGTTCCGGTTCTTTTATAACTTTTTTATTAACTCCATTAGATTTACTGAAAAATCCAGCTATTCCTTTTTGAGTTTTATGGTTATTATTTTGCTTGTTGTTAGGTTCTTTGGTTGGAGAAACAACTTCTGTTTTAATTTTGGATTTTGAATTTTCAGTGACAATTGGAGCTATCTTGTTTTCTAATTGAGTATTTTTGACCACACTTTTAGATTCTGTTTTGATTTTCTTTTGAGGAACTGATTCTAACCCGCCATTTGTTACTGTTTGTCGGCTGTTTTCTTTTAAGCCTCCGATTTCATCTATTGTCATTTTATTGCATTCACTGCTCTTAATCAAGCCAGCGCATAGATTGAAGTCATCAAATTTACATACTAATAAATAAGCAGCATGATCAGTGCGTGGAGAACCTTTGTTAACACTGTATACGTGTTCATAAAATACAATCTTAAATGATGTTTTTAGGTTTTTTAAATCATCCTCAGTACATACAGTTGTCCTCGCTTTGCTATCCTCTGTTAAACCTGATACAATATAATTTACGTTGAGCTTGATATCTGGATATTCTTTTGGAATTTTTCTTACAAAAAGGTGTAACAATTGTTTACTTTTATTTATATGAATACACAAATCTCTACTCAGTGAAATGTATGTGACGATCTTTTCTTCATCTAATATCATATTTTTTAACGTATTTAAATTAGTTTCTAAGGATTCGTCTAAATCCATTATTATGTATGTATTATAAAACCGAACCCTTCAATTATTATTTATTATAAAGGAATGTTGACGGTTTCTAATACTTTTGACTTTTTACTTTAGGCGCACTTTTTTAAGTTTTAACATGTCTACTGACAGCTGACAATCAAATGTGAAATGACCCACAGATTAAGAAAAAAGAAACATTATTTAAGCAACTCAGTTATCCTACTCAGGTAACTTATATAATTTTAGTCAAGGTCCGATGTAGGGCCATTAAGGATAAGTCACATATCGCTGACTCTTCATTTATTTTCGGCCTACGTCGTAGTCTGTAGGGCCAAGTCAGATTAATACATCTCATCATGTTTTACAAAAATACACAATGTTTTTCGTAATAGAGTAGACACTTATATGGCACAACAATTATAATGAATTTGTGGCCTATTCATGGGACGGTTTTTCGGCTGGTTTTTTTCTTTTCCTTTCGATTTCAAATAATAGCGTTTATTGAACGGTATAAAAACAAAACAACGAAGTTTATGTCAGGAAATTACAGATTGCCATTTTACACGTGATATGATTAAAAAAATTGATAAGTTCTTCTATCTTACTAAACAAAATAATATCATTTAAATTAACGTTTTATTGACCAATCTCAAATAGTAAAAGTGGCCATTATTTTGAACACGCAGTACCGTAATATTGACATAGGCAGCTTAAGAAACTGGCAGCATTGTTTACGATTGTCACGCACACACGAATCGCAAGACATATTTTTTATGTACAATATTAACATCTGACGAATAATATTTGTATCTTGTTTTTAATGAATGTTATATATATAATTTTATAGAATCATTATCATTTTTACTTTTAATGTGTAAGATTAATGTTAAAATAATCGACCTGAAGTATTAAACACAACGTTACAAGTGAGTGAAACCTTCTCATAAGGCGAGTCTATTTTGGTTGCCATTACATCATTTATACCTATATAAGTGATCTCAGTTGTTTTATTTGCAGTATACCTAGTTTTCAATTGATCTATTTTTTTACGACTCAACAGAAAGAAGCACTATTAGTATTTTTTCAAATTAGAAGGGAAAAATGCCCGGGTAAGAACTAAGAATTAAAACGGGAGTGGTCCTATTAAATGGACTTTTGCTTCCTACACACGCTTACCTCATTTGGAAAGATAACATTGCCTCATTACTCAATACTGGTATTAACTATGATTCATATATCAATGTCAATCGTTATACCTAAACTATAACATGTTAACCCTTCAACCTAATTTCATAATCCTACTTTGAATGTACTATAAACACAACCTAGTTGATGTAAACTTTTTCATTTACATAAACAAACAAAACATCGAAACGAGATCATTATAATTTTTTTTGTTAATGACTTATAAAATAAAATACTGCAAATACTAATCCTTATGAAAATTCATGGCACAATTCTGTCTGTCTTCATCACTGTTGTATTTTAATTTAAATATTTCAGCAATATAATATTTTAGTAAACATATATCACTCACAAATTGCTTGAGAACTGTAATAAAAAAAATTGTAGTATAGCTTACAAATTTACATATCTGAGCAATCCTTAGAATTTATGAATATTTCCTGAAAACATTTTTCCTCATTTAATTTTAAGTAATCTTTATCCTGTGTCACTGTAGTTTATAGGAGTAATTCAGTAACATAGTTACCATTTGGTATTAAGTTGTGAATTATTTTTATGTTTCAGAATTGCGAATATGTCTTTAGATAATATGTTTTGCACCCGCTGTGGGGATGGGTTTGAACCAAATGAGAAGATTGTCAACTCTAATGGTGAACTTTGGCATACTGGTTGTTTTGTGTAAGTGGTTTTATATTATCATGTAATTGATTATCTTTTGATATGTAAAGTATAAGAGCAACAATTTTTGTTACTATACCAACACTGTTTGTAAGTTTGCAGCATCAAAATAGTTTGCTCTCTGCTGTAAAGATTTTTTAAATAGAGATTGAAGCTGCATTTTAAAAAAACAGTCTAAGAGTTTTGCCATCAATTAAATGTAAATGTAATGAGTTGATTATTTTTTAAAAGTTACCTCAATAATTATGAGTCCCAGTGTTTAATTATCTAAACATATAATAAAATTGGAGTATCTGTTTGTAATATTAAAATATCAATTGCAGATGTGCACAATGTTTCCGTGTATTTCCGGAAGGCGTTTTTTACGAGTTTGAAGGACGAAAATATTGCGAACGAGATTTCCAAGTGCTATTTGCACCTTGTTGTGGAAAATGCCGTAAGTTTTTACAATATTGTATGTGAAGTGGTAACTTTATCTAAATTATCCTGTTATTTATTAACTTTCGTAAACTTTTTATATCTTGTTCTTTTTAGCTTTAAATATTTGATGCAGTAATTATATTTTTATATTTTAAGAAAGTCTAATTAGAGGTTTTATTTAAGGTGAATTTGTGATTGGTCGTGTGATTAAGGCAATGAACTCAAACTGGCATCCAGCTTGTTTCCAATGTGAGGAATGTAATATTGAGCTGGCAGATGCTGGTTTCATAAAGCATGCCGGCCGTGCTCTCTGCCATGCTTGTAATGCTCGTATTAAAGCAGATGGCCTGCAAAATTATATATGCCACAAGTGCCAGTAAGTTTAACTTTATATTATTCACTAAAATTAATATACTCTGAGTTGGCCATACAGAAGTTACTTACTAATGGTGAATTAAGTGTAGTATATTTTGCTTTATATTGATAGACGCTTTGGAATAATGCTTGAATTATTATAAAATAAAAAATTATTAAGTGAGCTTGGTATCTATTCAAACTGGTATGTAATATTTTTAGCGGTGTAATTGATGGGGAGCCTCTGCGTTACCGCGGTGAGGTGTATCACGGCTACCATTTCTCTTGCGCTACTTGCGGCGTGGAACTCGATCACACCGCTCGTGAGGTCAAGAACAGACCGGGATATGCTGCTAATGATGTCGTGAGTTTTTAACATATATAGATAGATAGAACAAACAAAAACTTTCAGGCTCAAATTGAATATTATTAATATTTCCTATGTAGTTACGTATCGTATACGTATATATTAGTTGAAGAGTCGAGATGGCCCAGCGGTTAGAACACGTGCATCTTAACCGATGATTGCGGGTTCAAACCCAGGCAAGCACCGCTTATTCATGTGCTTAATTTGTCTTTATAATTCATCTCGTGCTCAGCGGTGAAGGAAAACATCGTGAGGAAACCTGCATGTGACAAATTTCATAGAAATTCTGCCACATGTGTATTCCACCAACCCGCATTGGAACAGTGTGGTGGAAAATGTTCCAAACCTTCTCCTCAAAGGGAGAAGAGGCCTTTAGCCCAGCAGTGGGAATTTACAGGCTGTTGTTGTTGTTGTATGTAGTTACTTATCAATATTCTATACATGTATATAATTACTGTAAATGTTATGTACAGTGTTGTTAAGATATTGCTAAACCAAATGGTTATTCTTGTGTACATTTTGGTTCATTGCTGTAAAAGAAAATGTTAAAAAGGTAATTTTGTGTAAAATAGATATGTCATTTTCATTTAACAACAAATCTTTAAGTTAGAGTACAAATATTAATTTAAGTAATTATAATTTTAATATGAAATGACTTCTGGATTCCATAAAACTCTAACTTTTAAAATTGTATACATATCTTTAACTCTAAAAAAAAAATAAAGTATGACTTCTGTAAAATTAAGAAGGTGATTCGATTGTTATTATTTTTATTTTTTCAGAATAACCTCTTCTGTCTTCGTTGCCATGATAAAATGGGTATCCCCATATGTGGGGCTTGTCGTCGTCCTATAGAGGAAAGAATTGTTACTGCTTTGGGCAAACATTGGCATGTTGAGGTAAAAATGCTAAAAACTTTACGTTACTTTAATTACCTTTGTGTTGAATATTTTTGTTTTTATATTAATATTCTATATTTTTTAGCATTTCGTGTGCGCCAAATGTGAAAAGCCATTCCATGGTCATCGTCACTATGAGAAGAAAGGTTTGGCATACTGTGAACAACATTATCATCAGTTATTCGGCAACCTTTGTTATGTCT
The DNA here is from genome assembly GCF_905220365.1 of Vanessa cardui. Taxonomy (NCBI): domain Eukaryota; kingdom Metazoa; phylum Arthropoda; class Insecta; order Lepidoptera; family Nymphalidae; genus Vanessa; species Vanessa cardui. The sequence goes on from NC_061136.1 coordinate 9,129,888, forward strand.
GCAATCAAGTTATTGCTGGTGATGGTATGTGTATACAATTAATTTATTATAATTATGAGTTTTCTATATACAAATGGGATTCATTCATCATTAATTTCTCTTCTAATTTCTCTTTCTGAGTTTTCCTGTGGCAACACTAGCCTAATGTCATAAAAAACTTCTCTCAACAAATAAAAATTATTATTTTATTATAAAAAATAACTGTATTATCTTTAATTTTGTATTTATATCAAGTTATTAATGTAATATATAAAAAGTATATTAATATACTGAGTGTCGTTCGTCAATGTGCAGTGTTTTCTTGTGTTGTGTTCGTCAGCTGACATTACGCAGGTAACGAACTCAATTTTAAAAAGTTTTCTTGTTCAACTTCTTGTTATCCCTCTAACTTACTATAGAAACCCTATTTCACAATTTATAAGTCAAATATTATAGCAACTGTTTGATCACACTGACGCCGTCTATATTATTTTATCTAATAACTTCTATTTTTATAAAACATGATGACTCGTAGCACCAAGGCGCGTCAGGCCGAGGAACAACTCCAGCTGACGCTCCAGGAACTAAAAGCATCCAGGACTCAGTGTGATCTACTGTTAAAAGAAAGGGATGATAATGAACAAGAATTCTTGCAAATTCTTAATAAAAACAACGCATTAAAATCTGAGCTTTCGCAGTTACATTTACGATATGTAGAAATGGAAGAACAAAATAATAATTTGCAAGAAATAGTCAGTGGGTTTGATAATTGCAGAGATGAGTATGAGCAAGCTCTTATGCTCACCAATGACTTAAAAGCTAAATTACATAAGGCCCAACTATATATATCAGAATTAGAAAACAATAACCTCAATTTGAAGGCCTCTCAAACCCAGTGTCTATATGATGAACTGGTTGGATATAAAGCCACATTAGTGTCCCCGCTCACCAGTAACAAAGACATTTCGACAATTGATTTGACTGGTGATGACATGGGTTCTTCCAGTCTAGTATTAAGTAATAATAAATTCAAGAAATATATTAAAATTAATAGGTATATTAAGAAAACACAAAAATTGATAAAATCTAGAAATAATTGCCTTAATTATGAAAAAATCTGTAAGGAAAGAAATACACTCAAATTAAAAATGATTGAGTATAATAAGAATGTGAAAGATATGAGACAAGGTTATGAGGCTGATGTGACTGCTCTTCAGGCTGAGATATCATATTTAAAAAGCTCCTTAGACACCATATCAAAAAAATATGAACTGTCCCAAAATGAAATTACTGGTCATATCGCAGCCATGAACAATCTACTAGACTTAAGTAAGTATAATTCGGAGCGCTTTGACTCTCTCATAAACCACTATGCTTGTGATTGTCGGGGCGCTTCTGACTCTGGGGATCGTTCTGGGCTGTGCTCTGGTATGGTGCCTCCATCTCAGTCAACAGCTCATGTCAGCGCCATACCAAGCAAAACACATCATGTTCCTCCCAAAAAATGTACTAAAATTTATAGTGATGGAATGGGAAGAGATATGGGTGTTTTGCTCAATGACATGTGTAGGGGACAATTAGTAACAAATTATTGTATGCCAGGTGCAAGTTACTCACATATAATGAATAGTATTTTGAATTGTACTCATTGTCCTTCTACTACACTAATCATACTAGTTGGGAGAAGGGGAAATGTGAACAAAAAAATTCTTGATTATTATTACACTAAATTATTAAATTTAAATGTAGAAAGAATATTAATGTTCACATTTCCTTATATTAAAGATATGCCACAGGAAAATGCAATTAGGTTTAAATTAAATAATAGGTTACATATAATGACAAATAGTTATTATGTATCAAAAAATGACATCAATAATAAAATTGAATTAATTGATATTAATAATATAATTAATAATAGTTCATGTTTATTGACATGTGATAGGTGTCACCTATCAAATTTTTATAAGAGACAGATAGCAAGCACGCTATCATATTTTATTGTTACAAAATCAACCAACTGTTTGGTTGACCAGACAACTGCTTCTATTGAGCAGTATAATAATACAAGACCATATATTTTGGAATATGTTCCAAGTAATTTAAATTAAACTCTAAGACAATGGAGGTAGTCTCTGGCACCAATAGTATAGTTACCATAGAAGCCAATAAAAAGAAAAAAAAAATAACTAATAATAAAATTGTAAACCTGGTGCACCAAAATATTCAAGGAATGTTAGGGAAGGACCTAGATATTGAATTATTTTTGACCTGTAATGATATTGATATTTTGTGTTTAACTGAACATTGGCTTCTGAATTATCAGGTCATGTTTAACTTTAGTGGGCACCAGTTGGCTAGTTTGTTCAGTAGGAATAAAGCTATTCGCGGTGGCTCTTTAATACTTATGAGTAAACACTTTCATATAAATGTATGTAACAGATGTCTGAGGATTAAAATCTTGTAGACTATTTGCTTGTTGGACAAAGTTAGTGAGCGTGTTCTTAATGGAAAGTATCCACTTGTAATGTTATTGTCAGCTGCTCCTTTTGTTTGGTCACTGTTGAAAATATTTAAAACTGGTTTGTTTATTATATTTATTATCCAATGTAAACACGGTGTTGCAGTATTCACGGCCTTGAACAAGGCATGGTGCGTGCACCACTTTGCGTGCGCCGTGTGCGACACAGCGCTGAGCACGCGTAGCAAGTTCTACGAGTACGACGAGCGCCCGGCCTGCCGCCGCTGCTACGAGCGCCTGCCCGCCGAGCTGCGTCGCCGTCTGCGTCGCGCGCACCACTACACGCTGCGCCGGTGAGCGCACGCACCGCCGCTGTCACCACCACCACCACCACGACCACCACCACCAACACCGCCACCACCACCACCACGACCACCACCACCACCACCGCCACCACCACCACCACCGCCACCACCAACACCACCAACACCACCAACACCACCACCATCCAAAACCATCCAAAACCACCACCATCCAAAACCATCCAAAACCACCACCACAACCACCACCACCACCACCACCACCACCACCACCACCACCACCACCACCACCACCACCATCGTCACCGCCATAAAACCTTACATCTAAAGTCTAAGTCTGTCTAAAGCAAATTTGAAACAAGTATTGTATTCCAGACGCCAAATAGTAACAACGCCATTACACTGCCTTTACTTGTAATAATAAATACATAATTGCAATATAAATTGTGATTCAATTTAAATACATCCAGTAAGTAATTAATTTATATTTTGTGAAATATTTCCCAAAACATTTATTTTTATTATGAAGTAACAAAGAACTGACATTATTAAAATTATATAAGAATATATCTAATAGATATTTTATGTACTAAATAATTATTATAAATTTCTTTACTTGGTTTAAGCATTATTATATAATACAATTCTTATATAGCATTTAACTTTGTCTACTAATAAAACTATGTATACCTTATTTAATAAGATTTTATTTTGGTTTGAATGTAATTGTTAACTCATGCCCACGGCTATTGTAACTGTCGAAACATCGCAAAATTAAATAATATAAATGGCGAAAAAATTAATAATTATTCCTACGGAACACTATTTAATACAAAAATTAAAACTTGTAACTACTAATCGTTATAATATATTCATAAATAGTGCATAAAAATATAATTATATTACTAGTTTAATTAAAAGTGCCTTATACTAGTGATCTGATTGTTTAATTAAAAAGTGTATTTGCCGACTGAGTGTATTTAAGTGCCTCTTTAGTGGAATATGACTTTTATTATTAAGAGATAAGTTTATAATTATTTTAACAATTTTAATAACACATCTATATAATCAGTGGTGCTTTAATAAATAATTGAGGAAACTAAATTGCGTATTCATTAACTTTAATGAATTTATTAACATATCTGCTATTTCAGAAATTGAGTTTCTATTTCTAGATTTTATTCCGTTATCACAATTATTAAAAAAAGTATAATTTTAAAATGGTATGAATTAATGCTGGGTCATAAAGATATATTGTTGCATAAATTAACAGTTACTCTACGAGTATCAGAAAATAGTATAAAACTGAAGTTTAATTTAAAAAGGTGTGTTTCACTAAACTTGAGTTATATCCCTGACTCACTCATCCCTCCAGTGGCGGCGTATGGTGTAGACGGTGTGGGCCAGCGCCCACGGCCGGTGCAAAGGGCGTCGCGCTGCACACCCGAAAGTAAATTTGAAAAAGCACATTGCATTGTAATCACAGTAATGTATGAGACATGAAAAAAAAAAACAAAAGAAAAAGCATTTTGCGGTGTGAAAAAGTATCTTCAATTCTTTACAATATATCTTCACTTGCGTAGAATCTTACAACAGGACTAGCTGGCGACGTACTTTATAGATATCCTTCATCATTTCGTAATGAAATCGAGTGGGAGGAAGTCGCTATGGAGATCTACGTTATTCATGCAATATGGTTAATCCGTTAGCATGCGCAAGCGATCGATTTTGTAAACCCTGTAGACGGACTATATTGTACGAATGCGACACTAGCGTTGGGCAAAAATAGGCATAGCTAAATACCATAGGCCGATGACGGGCAGCAGCGTCACCGGTGCGAGAAGCTACTTCCTGCGATCGCCAACCCACCTGCCCAGCCTGGCGATTATAGGCAATATCCTCCACATGCAGTTCCCGGCAGCCCCCCTATTCCTCGTCATGGCGGTGACGATTGTAACGGCGGGACGCGGGGTGCTAAGAATCACCGGGCTACGGGAGGCCACCACAACCGACTGACCCTGGCGATGTACAACGGACGCACGCTACGGTTTGACTCGCATCTTGCGCAACTTGAGATAGAACTTGAGAAAATTAGGTGGTCCATATTAGGACTATGTGAAGTCCGTAAAGAGGGAGAGGACACCGTAACCCTGAAATCGGGCCACCTAATGTACTTCCGAGAGGTTGACCAACAATCACAAGGAGACGTTAGGTTTCCGGTAAATATAGTGTTGGCAACTAAGTGATTGCCGATTTTGTGGACAGATGGACTTTAAGCTTTCTTTTGTTTTGTGAAAGTGGTCAACGCACCTAACCTATATTTCTTTCTAATCGCTTAGACAATAATTTAGTAAAAAATAAATATAGATTAGTACCTTACTTTTGTTTTTATCCCCATTAAAAATTAGAAGAACAGGACGTGCACTTCATACATATTTTATTGTATTACTTCCGAAACGGTAAGAACGCCTCGCAAGCACAAAAGAAGTTATGTGCCGCATATGGAAATTAAGCCTTGAAAGAAAGCCAGTGTCGAAATTGGTTTGCCAGAATTTGTTCTGGTGATTTTTCATCAAAAAATGCTCAACGATCTGGCTCCAGTTGAAGTAGATACTCATATTAGAGCCATTATCGATTCAGATCGTCACAGCACAACACGTGATATTGATGACAACACCTATAATCACGTCCATTCTTAATCACTCTTTAACCACGGGTAAATTTCCCTCTGCATGGAAAGATGCTCAAGTGATTCCTATACCTAAAAAACCCAACCCTTCCTGTGTTACTGATTATCGTCCAATATCTATTCTCCCTTTCCTCTCTAAAGTCCTAGAGCGACTGGTACATCAACAGTTAAGCTTATACCTTTCCAAAAACAATCTTTTAAATCCCTTCCAATACGGCTTTCGTCATGGTCACAGCACGACTACTGCATTAGTCAAAATTACCGATGACATTCGCTTTGGTATGGATAAGCAGCGGGTGACTGTGTTGCTGTTGACATTGTTGGACTTCAGCAATGCGTTTAACAGTGTTGACTATGATATTCTGCTGGCTTTCTTAAGGTCTCTTAACATATCTCCTAAAGTAATTGACTGGTTTCATTGTTACTTGGACGGGCGTCGGCAACGTATACGTGTTAACGATAATTATTCCAACTGGTATGTACTAAATGCTGGCGTCCCCCAAGGTGGCGTGTTGTCCCCTCTTTTATTTTCAATATTTATTAACTCCATAACTAAACATCTATCTTCTCTCTACCACCTGTATGCTGATGATCTTCAGCTATACCTAACGTCGCATGTAAATGACTTACCAAACTAAATAAGCATAATCAACAATGACTTAGCACACATTTCTCATTGGAGTAAAACCCATGGTCTAACAGTTAATCCAACTAAGTCGCAGGCCATTATAATTGGTAGTCAAAAGTTATTAACGAAAATTGATTGGACTAATCTACCACCTGTGAAATTTGATGGAGTTCTTATTCCTTTTGAAGACAAGGTCAAAAACTTGGGCAGAATCTTTGATAAAACGTTATCATGGATTCCGCACGTTACCGAAGTGGGCAGGAAGATGTTTTCGGTGATTGGTTCTCTGCGTACGTTACAAAACTTTTTGCCCATACCTACCAAAATTTCGTTAGCACAAACTCTCCTATTACCAATCTTAGATTATGCCGACATATGTTATCTCGATTTAAACGAGGAGCAACTAAATAAACTTGAGCGCATTAAAAATCTCTGTATACGGTTCATATTTGGGCTTCGCAAATATGACCATGTTTCTGAATTCCGCAAAAAGCTCAAGTGGCTTCCAGTCCGCCTTCGCAGGAATACTCGTATTCTATCATTTCTTTACTGTATCCTATTCAATCCAAAAGTTCCTCTTTATTTAAAAGAGAGATTTAAGTTCCTTGGCGCTTCTCATTGTCGCTCTCTGCGCTCCGAGGATAATTTAATTTTGAGTATCCCTTCTCACTCTTCAACTTATTACTCAAAATCTTTTACAATTAACGCAGCACGCTTATGGAACTCCTTGCCCTTAGCGGTACGTCGAGCTAAATCCCAGTCGCATTTTCGAATATTATACTGATACTTGAAATCGTATTTTCATCCCTTACCTTTCTCCTCCTCCAATCCTCATTTATTTTAAAATTGTCTGTATGTTTTTCTTACTAGTTATGTGTGTATTTTCTCATTATATATGTATGTATTATTTTTACTACTTTATTATATTTGTATTATAGTACACCTCCACCCTAAATTTATTTATTTATTATAATGTCCTATGCCAACCGGTTGCCTGGAAGAGATCGCTGACCGCTACTGAAATGCAACTAAATTAATCAATCAATAATAAACCCGGCGTACTTGGGCGCACTCGGCGTCCAGGGCTCCGGGGAGTCCCGCACACCCCCCCACTTTCCATCACGTGGGGGAAGCGCGTAAAGCGTTTTTCCAGCGAGAAAAAAAAAGGTCTTTGGTTACTTGCCAAAAATTATTGAAACTGGCTTGGGATGTTTTATCACATGCACCATATAGCCCTGATCTTGCGCCATCAGATTACCATTTGTTTCGTTCCATGCAGAATTCCTTAAATGGTAAAATCTTTAAAAACGCTGATCATGTCAGATCACATTTAATTCAGTTTTTTGATAGCAAAGATCAGAAACTTCGAACGTGGAATTTTTACACTGCCAGAACGATGGCAAAAAGTCATCGACAAGAATGGATAATTTGTAATGTAACATTTTATAACTTAAAGTTACATTTTTAAACAAATGAAATCGGCAATCACTTAGTTACCAACCCTATAACTCCCTTGCAACGTTGTGGAAATCTCCAGTGTGTCGAACAGGGTAGTTTACCTCATTATAAAGCTCACCGAGAGGTACAGCCTCAAGGCGGTACAAGCGCACTGTTATATCCGGGCTTAGCTAAAATGCTGACACAACCCCTTTCTCATCATTTCACACGGTAGTACTAAGATAGACAGTCAAGCAGTCAGTTCCATTCCATCTTTCAATCGCGACACACATTTATTGTTCTATAAAGTCTATTATTTTATAAATTATTAATAATAAAACGTTAATAAATCAGTTTTAATTATTTTCAATTTCTTTTTTAAAAAGATTTTCGGAAACTCCGTTATAACATTGGTGGCAGCGGTGGGATCTTGAAGGTTCCAGGGACGTCTCCCATTAGAGTGAAAGTGATTATAGTGAAAATTCGAAAGTGTTTGTGTGTCGAAAGTGTATGTTTCTAAAAATCGTAATAATATATCAAATTAATAATCTTAATTTTAATGGCGGACAGTCCTTCGCTATCCAGGATGCCGAACATATCATGGTAATGACGAACCGATAAGGATTGAGCGGGGAATATTCCAGGGCGATAGTTTGAGTCCATTGTGGTTTTGTTTAGCCTTGAACCCCCTAAGTACTCTCTTGGAGAGTTCAAGGCTGGGCTATCGTTTGCGGAGAGGAGGTAAAGTAATATCCCACCTACTTTACATGGATGACTTAAAGCTCTTTGCACCTTCAGATTCACAACTAATGGAGTTACTAAAGGTAACAGAAACTTTTAGTAATTCTATTAGAATGGAATTTGGAGTTGACAAATGCGCGGTTATGCATGTAAAGCGAGGAGAGATTATGGAATCTGACGGATTACAACTTTCAGATTCCATAAACTTTAAGTCAATGTCCGCAAACGAATCATACAAATACTTGGGTATGTCGGAAGCGTTAGGCATCAATGTGACCGACATGAAACAATCATTGCAGGAGCGTTTCTTTGGTCGCCTGAAAAAGGTACTCAAAAGTCTTTTATCAGGTGGCAATAAGGTTCGCGCCTTCAATGGTTGGGTCATGCCGGTCTTGATGTACTCTTTCGGCATACTCAAGTGGACTCAAAAAGAACTAGACACCTTTGATAGGAAAGTCCGTGTCCTGCTGACTGCATATCGAATGCATCATCCTCGGTCTTCGGTGATGAGATTGTACATCCCACGGAGATGTGGTGGCCGTGGCTTTTTAAATGCCAGGACCCTACATAACCGTGAGGTATACAAACTCAGGGAGTATTTTCTCCACACTGACTTGGATATGCACCGAGATGTAGTTACAATGGACAAGGGACTAACTCCGCTCTCCTTAGGCAAAGAGAACTGGCGCAAACCTGTAGTACTAAGTACTGAGAACCGCAAGGAGGTATGGAAGTGCAAGGAGTTACACGGACGCTTCTATCGGGTCCTTCATGGACCCGATGTGGACTTTATGGCGTCCGTATCTTGGCTACGGTTCGGTAACCTATTTGGCGAAACCGAAGGTTTTGTCTGTGCGATTATGGACGAAGTTATCATGACGAACAATTACCGGAAGTATATTGTGAGGGATGGCACGGTGGACATATGTCGGGCGTGTCACACTCCGGGCGAATCCCTTAGACATATTATTTCCGGTTGTTCTCGTCTTGCTAACGGAGAGTATTTGCACAGACATAATCAAGTGGCCAAGATTATCCATCAACAACTTGCACTTCGATACGGTCTTGTGGTATCAGAGGTACCGTACTACAGGTATGTGCCCGACCCAGTTCTCGAGAATGGTCATATCACACTGTACTGGGACCGATCTATAATCACTGACAGGACTGTTGTCGCCAACAAGCCTGATATAGTGGTGATAGATCGGTCAGAGCGCCGCACGATAATTGTTGACATCACCATCCCTCATTACGGGAATCTCGTGAAAGCTGAGAAGGATAAACAAATAAAATATCTTGACTTAGCTCACGAGGTTGTCGACATGTGGGATGTGGATACAGCAGTTATTGTGCCGATAGTTGTTTCAGCGAATGGCCTAATGGCCAAGAGCCTCGACCAACATCTTAAGAGGCTCTCGTTAGGCAGCTGGGTCAAGGGCCTGATGCAGAAGGCAGTACTCCTCGGCACGGCGCGTATTGTAAGGAAGTTCCTCTCTTTGGAGCCCTGACCACCGGTGGCTTAGACCCTGTTCCCGCCACTGGTTGGCCTCTGTATTTTATATTTTTAAATATATTTTATACATATGTTTGTATTTTATATTTAAAAATGTAACTTTATATGAGTAAAAATAAATAAATAAAAAAAAAATATCAAATTATCCAGAGTGTCACGATAATCCTTCCTGTATCCAGAAAAAAAAATGAAATTAATCTACGCGATCCTGTAAGTTTAAATATTATTAACATAACGAGAAACAAAACATTAAACACCAACGTTACGTGACTAATATCAAATTACAAGTCTGCAACACAACATTCAATATTTATATTCAAGAAACTTATCTCGTCCTACTCATCCAGCGCATCCGATCACCTGAATTATTTTGAAACCTAACCAAATTACTATCACAAATGACGTCAAGAGACGATAGCAGTTTCAGACGCGCACCAAAAGTGGAGTATGACGAAAAAATAGACATTCATTTTCTGATTAAATTTGTAAAACCCTTTGATGGGTCAAGGGATAAACTAACCGCTTTTTTTACATAATTGCCAAAATGCGTATGATCTAACCAATATACATCAGAAACCAATATTATTTAAATTTATTTTAAGTAGATTAGAAGGCAAAGCAGAATCCGTTTGCTCAATTAAGGAATTTGAATGCTGGGAACAGTTATCCGAATTTTAACTACACAATTTGGTGAAAAGAAACATTATTCTGCCGTGCTCACTGATTTACAAAGTTGCTCGCAAAATAACGAAACAGTCAACCAGTTCACACTACGTGTAGAATCTTGTCTGTCAAAATTATTAACCGAAAGAAATATAGGGTTGGCAACTAAGTGATTGCCGATTTCAAACAAGAAGGAAAATTTGAAATTTTTCATAAAACGAGTTTTTGATATATCCAAACATTTTTAATGCATGTGTGTGATACATTGAGTTTCTGTGCAAATATCACGACGTGTTGTGCAATCTGAATCGATAATGGCCCTGATATGGGTACCATCGACTTCGACTGGGCGGCCAGATCGTTAAGCATTTTCCGATGAAAAATCACCAGAACGAATTCTGGCAAACCAATTTCGACACTGCCTTTCTTTCAAGGCTCCATTTCCGTATACGGCATATACCTTCTTTTGTGCTTGTGAGGCGTTCTTGCCTTTTCGGAAGTAATACAATAAAATGTTTGAAGTGCACGTCCTGTTCTTCTGTTTTTTAATTGGGATAAAAATAAAACGAAGGCACTAATCGATATATATTTTTTTACCAAAATTAAGTGAGAAGTCTAAACAATTAGAAAAAAATATAGGTTAGGTGCTTTGACCACTTTCACAAAACAAAAAAGCCTAAAGTCCACCTATCCACAAAATCGGCAATCACTTAGTTGCCCACCCAATATATCAGTTCCCAACAAAAAGAAAAATGAACTCGTTGGCCGTATCGCAAGCATGCAAGACCTTGCCCTGCATACATTTATTGTTGGTTTACATCCTAGATTGTCTACTACTGTAAGATGCCGTGCCGTGAGACACTTAATGACGCTATTAATTTTGCCATATCCGAAGAAAAAATTTTACAAGCCTCACAAAAAAGATTTAGCGGTCATTCAAATCAGTATCCTTCGATTTCGCGATCTTCCCAACGCCAAAAAGATTATTATCAATTCAAACCTGCAACTTTAAACCATAGCTCCAACCGAAACTCAGTCCCAAATTACGATACTACCAACCGTCATCAATTATTGTTATTGTAAAACAATTGGACACGTTATTGAAAACTGTCGTAAACGCGAATATAATAACAAAAAATTCCAAAATTATCAAGGACAAAATTCTCGCAATCTTCAATTTCAACCACGAATCACGGGTGCCCCTAATATGGTTAACTTTGTCAATGAAACGGGCATTCCAGCAAATGAAGGAGAAGATACAGTCGACACCACATTGAATTACACAAACAGTTTAAACTAAATCCAGAATCGCGTAAGTGCCGTCCGAGTCGGAAAATCATACAAAATGGCACCTATAATAATGCAATAATATCTATTACTACTAACAAACCAGCCCCAAAATAATAGTAGTTCCAATGCTAAGTCTAAATTAAAATCAATTCAAAAGTCTTGTGCATGTCAATATCATATCGTTTCTGAAACAAATAAGAAACAAGATTACGTATATCAAATTACTAAAAACACAAAAAACAGATACTTACCTTATACTAAAATCTCATCTTCGGTCTCTTCTAGACCAATGACATTCTTAGTCGACACCGGCGCTACAATTAGCCTCGTAAAATTATCTTCTATAGAAAAAATCCCTGATATTACCAGTACATACAAATTAACATTACATACAAATAAAAGGTATATATTCTCCTGACGATAAATATATAAAAACACTAGGACATATTCCAGTAACATTTGCAAACAAATCTTTTAAACATACAGTAACACACCATTTTCATATCATCCCTGATCTAGATTTGCCCTATGATGGCATAATAGGAAATGACATCCTTTCTAGCCTAAAAAGCAACATAGACTATCCAAATGGTGTACTGAAAATAAATAACGCTGAATTCAAAATCCTGTTCAATGATCCCGTGTGTACAATTCCACCACGAACTGAAACAATTATAGAATGCTCAGTCGATAATCCTGACATCCAAGAAGGCTTTATTCTTGACCAAAATCATTACTAATTGCAAATTGTATAGTTAAAGTAAAACCGAATGCTCGCATTAATATTTCAGTCGTGAATACTTCCGAACATCCTATCACCATCGACTCCACATTAAAGTTAGTATTGATTCCTTTCAGCCCAAATAATTCGGAACCATGTAAAGTAACCACTTTGTTAATACCACAGTCCGCTAAAAACACTATTCATAACATCTATAAAAGAACAAATGACGTACTCAATCAACTCCGTGTCTCACACTTGAATAACGAAGAAACACAAGCTTTATTCGAACTTTGTGCAAAATTTTCAGACATATTTCATTTACCAGGAGAAAAACTATCCTTCACTAATGCTATCTATCATGAAATCAAAACTACCTCTTCCATCCCGATTAACACGAAATCGTATCAATTCCCCGAATGTCATGAAGTAGAAGTACAAAAACAAATAAACCAAATGCTCGAGGACAACATCATCAAACGTTCGTCTTCACCCTGGTCTTCACCGACATGGATAGTTCCAAAAAAGTCAGATGCTTCCGGACAAAGAAAATGGCGTGTTGTCATCGATTATCGAAAATTAAATGATATTACTATTGGTGACTCATATCCTATTCCCAATATATCAGAAATACTCGACCAACTAGGATCCAGTAAATATTTTACGACGTTGGATCTCGCTTCTGGATTCCATCAGATCCAGATGTCTCCTGAAGACTCCGCAAAAACCGCATTCTCGATACGATAAGGTCATTTTGAATTCTGTCGTATGCCTTTCGGGTTGAAAAATGCACCTGCAACATTTTTTGCCTTCACATATCGCTAACCTTGAAGAAAATTTCCGGAAACTTTGTGAATTCAACCTTAAATTACAACCAGATAAATGCGAATTTTTTTGAAGAGAAGTGTCATATCTAGGTCATTTAATTACTGACAAGGGCGTTAGACCAAATCCAGACAAAATAAAATCGTCAAAGACTTTCCAACTCCAAGATGCCCGAAAGATATAAAATCTTTTTTAGGACTCGTATCCTATTACCGCCGATTCATACCTGACCTTTCTAAAATAGCTAAACCACTAACACAACTGCTTAAAAAAGACATAAAATTCAAATGGGAAAATGAGGAACAGCTCGCCTTTGACACCCTGAAAGAAAAGTTAGTAAGTGCAACACTTCTAATATATCCTGACTTCTCCAAGCCCTGTGTACTTACCCGCGATGCATCAAACTACGCTATTTCTTCCATTCTTTCACAAGATCCCGTTAATAAGGATCAGCCTATAGCCTACGCTTCCCTAAAATTAAATAAAGCAGAAACAAATTATAGTATAACTGAAAAGGATTGTTTAGCAATATTGTTCAGAACCAAAACGTTTCGTCCCTACCTTTGTGGACACCGATTTAAAATTGTAACAGACCACAAAGCACTCAAATGGCTATTTAGCTGTAAAGACCCTGGTTCAAAGTTAGTGCGCTGGGTATTAAAATTAGAAGAATTTGATTATGAAATTGAATATAAAAAGGGCAAGACCAATTTTAATGCAGATGCGCTATCACGATTTCCAGTAAACCTAACCTAACCTATCCATGATACTTCACCCTACAACCTAATATACTTGACGACCTACTGAGCCAGATAGACGAACAAAACATTGCTGGTCCAAACTCTATTCAAACTCTACCAGATCAAGAAAGTAACTCTAATGATTATGTATCTCTCGAACACATAAGTCCTATTGATTTTCGTAACGTTGACTTTAGTTCGCTCGGCATTCCAACTGAAAATGCTGAAAACAACGCAATCGCAGATCCCTTGACTAGTCTAGATTCGCCAAATAATGATTATTCTAAATTCATGAAAACTATGACAAATAAAACGGATAATAATTTATTTATTTATTTATGTACCAACAGAGTATACAGAAATTATGTAAATGAAAAATGTGTACAAAGGGATAACTTATCTCTAACAAGAGATCTCTTCCAGAAACCCTGAATCTAGTGGAGATTATTTGTAATACATATTTATGGTGTAGGTACAATATCAATTATTTTATGTTATAAAATTGAAGTAGACTTAACCATAAATGAATATATTACACACTAAATACAAATAAATACATTAATATATACATTATCTATAATATATATATATATATATATATATATATATATATATATATATATATATATATATATATATACATACATATAAAATAAATTAAACTTAAGTGGAAAGAAAGTGTTGCTGAACTCTGATTTTAAACGATCTTATTGTAACATTATTATGGAAAATATTATCTGGAAGAGAGTTCCATAGGCGAGCGGCAACAACGGAAAACGAGTTACCATAGGAAGTAGTATTAAAAAATGGTACCTCAAGAGTTTTCGACGCCACACGTGCGCGTACTGGTCTTTCACGAGCAGGACAAAACAGAAAACGCTCATGTAGGTAATCAGGGCTACCATGGTTTAATATATTAAAAAGAAGCGATAATATGTGCAAGCTCCGGCAAAGTCGGATAGGAAGCCACTTTAACTGACGTCGATATTCAGAAATATGATCAAATTTGCGCAGACCGTAAATGAAACGTATGCACAAATTTTGAAGTCTATCTAGTTTGTCAAGTAGCTCTTCATTCGCATTAAGATAGCAAACATCAGCGTAGTCCAGGATAGGAAGAAGAAGGGATTGTGCAAGTAATATTTTTGTTTTGAAAGGAAGGATATTCTGCAAACGTTTTAGAGAATGTAGAGAGAAATGGACACGTTTACTGACTTCGTTAACCTGAACTCTCCATGATAAATTGCAACCTATGACTAACCCCAGAGTAGTATGGGGAACAGCTGCCAAAACTAATTTAGAAAGTCTACAAATAACTCAGAATAAATTAATAAAACTGTTATTTCATTATAACTATTTAACACCAACGCAAAAAATCTATAAGGAAACCCAAATCATGAGCATCCACCAATCATATATATATTTTAATTGCGTACTAATACGAAAAATATTAAACAACGAAATGCACACTCAAATAAAATTTACTAAAAAACACGAAGAGCAAAAAATGACATTACGATCAGCAAATGACATTAGCTTATTTAAGCCGCGTACTGAATACGGTAAAAAGTGCATTATGTATGAAGGTGCTAAATTGTATAACTCTCTACCCAAAAATATAAAAGACGCAAAAACGATGGCTAATTTTAAAAAAATACTTAAATCCTACATTACTAGTAATCATAACATTCTAAGTTAAATTATTTAATAAATAAAAATAAATGTCCAAAATTATATTTAGGAACCTTAAACTAATATAGATATTTACAGAAAGTATGTTAATAAATTTCTGTACAATATATTACATATCAAATATTTTTTAACATTATATAAAGGTATGTTAACACTTCCAGTTGCAACAGTTCTATGTTTCTATGCATCGAGTGTACCGTACGAATTGTCGAAGTACCCAACAAAATTTTTATAATTGTATTATTGTTTTAAGTGAATGTAAATTCTTTAAATAAAGTTCTTAAACCCGTTAGTAGCTTGGTCACTATATGCAATTTGAGTTCCATCATAGATAATTGAAGGTACAATGTTCCAATTAATTTAGCTACGTAACTGTCTGGTACCTATTATCATTGCCTTCGACTTCAAGGGATTAACAAGAAGCCCAAAGGATGCAGCCCAGTCCCTAATTTTTACAAGATCATAATTGATAGCATGTATGGTCGAACACAGATTTGTTAAGGTGGCGTGTCTATAAAGTTGTAAATCGTCTGCATGGTAGTGAGAAGAAATAACTTTGGTAATTTCATTAATGAAGATTGAAAACAGAAGAGGAGAAAGTACGCCGCCTTGCGGAACGCCAGCAGAGAGATCAGCCCAGTCCGAGGAAGCCTCATCAGACTTTACCATCTGCCGACGACCACGAAAATAAGATTGGAACCAATCAATCACAGGCTGAGCAAAGTTAAGTGAGCGAAGGATACCAAGCAATACATCAAAGTCGACTGAATTAAAGGCATTGCTAAAATCGAGCAAAATTAAAATAGTAAACTCTCTTGTGTCCATAGCAAAGCGAATGTCTTCAGTGACTTCATGCAGTGCGGTGGAAGTACTGTGACCGGAACGGAAACCGGATTGAAAGGGACTAAGGAGATGATTATGAGTTAGGAATTCTGACAGTTGCTTATGTACAACGTCTTCAAGGATTTTTGATAGGATAGGTAAAATAGAGATGGGACGAAATTGTGAAATTGAAGAGGGATTTGATATTTTAGGTAAAGGAATCACATGTGCTAACTTCCAAACTGTTGGGAAGGTATTGGATTCAAAGGAAAAGTTTAAAATGTGAGTAATAACAGGGTTTAAAGAGTCAAAGACAGGTATTAACATAATCCGACTAATGTTGTCATTACCAACCGCCTTGGAAGTGATAGACAGGAAGCTTCTCTTGACTTCGCTCTCTGTGACTGTATGAAAATTAAAAGGAATACAATCAGGCGTGATGGCGTTCGCCATCTTTAACAATGTTTCAGCCTTCGTAGAGGCTGAAATTGTTAAAGGAATGAAAAATGTTTATTTAGATAATTCAAATCAAATTAATGTTGAGAAGATTTTGAGGGATTACCCACGCCTAAAGATTTACAAAATCTCTACATTTGTGAAGTAGTCAGTTTAACGATGGAGGAGTGGATGAAACGGCGTTTATCCTTGTAATACAACTATAAAGGAACATAATCACAGTCTAATGAAAAGCAATTGTAGCGTAATCATCTTACCTACTATTCCACATCATCACTTTATCGCGATGTTCGGAATCCCA